>NC_056734.1:992294333-992594333 GCF_019279795.1 Protopterus annectens | reverse complement strand
CAACACAGCAGTGGCAAAACCAGCCCTGGATTTAGAGTACAGAGGAAGGTGGTAATGCCTAGAGAAGGTATGCACTGAACTCCAAGTGGCTGCCTCCAAAATATCCTTAGTAGCCACCCCTCAAAAAGCTGTTGAAGTGGCAGTAGCCCTAGTGGAATGAGGCCTAATCCCAGCTGGAATCTCTTTGCCATGATGGGAATAACAGAAAGCAATGCAAAATCCAATCCACTTAGAAATAGTTTGTTTTGACACGGGCTTGCCCTGAGAGCACAAAGCAAAAGAAACTAATAACTGCTGAGATTGTCTGAACCCTTTGGTTCTGTCCAAATAATATCGCAACTGCCTGTGTACATCTAAAGTGTGCAAAATCTTTTCCCCTTTAGTTTGGGGATTTGCATAAAAAGTAGGCAAATGAATAGTTTGGTTTAAAGCCACACTAGAAACCACTTTAGGCATAAAGGAAGGATTAGTACGTAAAGATACCCTATCCTTATGGAAAATTAAGAAAGGCTCAACTGCCATAAGGGCCTGCAATTCAGAAACCCTTCTTGCAGAGGTAATGGCCAACAAAAAGCAGTCTTCCATGACAAATATTTCAACTCAGCAGTAGCTGCAGGCTCAAAAGGTTGTAGAGTGAGTTTCTCCAACACAAAATTGAGATCCCAAGCAGGAGTAGGAGCTCTACGTGGGGTCTTGTATTCTTTGCCCTCTAAGAAATTGCTTGAACAAAGGATGAGAAAACAATGGTGGGTCACAGTCGTAGTGAGCTGAAATTGCTGCAGCATGAATCTTAATAGAAGAGAAGGACAAACCTTTGTCCAATAACTCAGTAAGATATTGAAGAGCCACACTTAAATCAGGCTCAGAAACATCCAAATCCTTAGCTGCACTCCAAAATAAAAATCTCTTCCATTTATCTGCGTACACTTTCCTTGTACTAGGCCTTCTAGCTTCCAAAATCACATTCAAAACTTGTTGTGGAAGTTGAGACCCTTTCTGATTTAAAACAGAATATGCCATGCTGTTAGGTGAAGAGAGTGAAGCTTGACATTGAGCAAATGACTGTCCTCCTGGGACAACAGATGAGGAATCAAAGGCAAAGGCCATGGAGGCTTCCGTGCCAGACTTCTCAGTAATGGGTACCAGTGCTGTCGAGGCCAATCTGGAGCTATCAAAATCATCCTTGGCTTGTCCTGTCTGACCTTCAGAAGTACCTTTGGGAGGAGAGGCAGAGGTGGAAAGGCATACACATGAAGATTTTTCCAACTGAAAGAAAGAGCATCCACTTTCCAAGCTGTGGGATGAAACCGCTTTGTGCAAAACTTTGGCAGCTGGTGGTTTAGTGGAGAAGCGAACAGATCTATGTCTGGAGTTCCCCAGGACACTGTCAATTTCTGAAATACATGAAGATCCAGTTTCCACTTGTGGGGATCCATGATTTGCCTGCTTAACACATCTGCTAAGGAGTTCTGTGCTCCTGGCAGAAACCTTGCCTGAAGACTTAGTTGTAAACTGAGAGCAGTCTCCCACAAAATCATTGCTTGCCTGCATAGAGGATAAGAATGTGTTCCCCCTTGCTTGTTGATGTACCACATGACAGTTGTGTTGTCTGTTAGAATCAACACCTGCCCTGGAAGAAGTAAATCCTTGAAAGCTATTAATGCAAACTGGACTGCTAACATCTCCTTCAAGTTGATATGTAGATGCTGCAGTCTGACAGGCCACTTGTCTTGTATCCACTTTCCATTTAGATGAGCTCCCCAAGCTTTGTCTGAGGCATCTGTTGTTAAAATTTGACTCGCCTCTGGCCGGGTCACAGAGAGTCCCTTGTTTAGGTGACATTCCTGAGCCCACCACAAAAATTCCTTTTGAATGCAAGGTATTATTTGAATGACAGTGTCCAGATGTTGGCAGTGCTGTGTCCATACATTTTGAGATACCATTGCAACTTCCTCATATGCAGTTTGGCATTGGGAAGCACCAGAATACAAGATGCCATGAACCCTAAGGCTTGAAGGACTGTCCTTGCAGTCAGCCCGGACTGAAGAGATAGATGATGGAAGTAAAGGGAAAGATTCTTTTGTTTGTCCGGGGTTAGAAAGGCCATCTGGGATGCTGTATTCAGTCTTACTCCCAGAAAGCACATGTCTTGAGAGGGTACTAGACTGGACTTTATTTCGCTCACAGAATACCCCAGGCATCTTAGCACTGCTATCACATACTCCAAATGACGAAGAAGCTCGTCCCTTCCTTGAGCCAGTATCAGGCAATCGTCCAAATAAGGATAGATTTGTATTCCTTTCAGCCTGAAGAATGCTATCACTGGAGCCAGAACTTTTGTAAATACTCTGGGCAGTAGATAAGCCAAAGGGCAATGCAGAGAACTGATAGTGAGAAGTCCCAGTCCGAAAACGCAGATACTTCCTGCAACTTAGCCTGATAGGAACATGAAGGTAAGCCTCCTTGAGATCCAAAGTTACCATCCAGTGATCCTTGCCCAGTAGAGGTAAAAGCTGTTGTAACGTCAACATTTTGAACTTGGGAATGTCCAGATAAGTGTTGAGGATAGATAAATCCAAAATCTGTCTCCACGTGTTCCCCTTTTTTGGCACAAGGAACAGGCGAGAATAAAATCCTAGGCCCCTTTCTGGCATAGGAACCGGCTGTATGGCCCCTATTTGGAGTAACAGAGAAATTTGCTTGTGAGCCTCTATTCTTTGTTGAGGAGGAATATCTGGCATGCCTTTGAAAGGAGGCAAGGTATGGAAATAAAACCTGTAACCGTGATGTATGATATCCAGTACCCATTTGTCTTGGGTAATCAAACTCCAATTTTCTTTGAAAAGTGCCAACCTTCCTCCCAAAGGTGCTGCCAGGCGAGAAGGTTCTGGCAGCTGAAAAGGTAGGTCATTGGGTCTGTTTACGAAAGGACTGACCCCTGCCCTCACCAAGACTGTGCAGGAGAACTCCTGTCCTAGGCCTGAAAGAGCCCTGACCTCTGCCCCTGCCACGCCTAGATCTACCCCTAGACTGGGAATCATAAGAAGGATACGCCCACCCTTTAGTAGGCCATTTTCTACTAAACTTTGGAGGCTGAACCTGCAAAAAATCTTTAACAGTCTGCATAGACTTAGCCTTGTCTTCCATTTTCTTTAAAACTGCCTCAACAGGAGAACCAAACAAAACATCAGATTGCAAAGGGGCATCCAAAATCCTAGTTTTAACATGGTCAGATAAATTTTGATCCCTCAGCCAGGCATGCCTGCGAAGAACAGACCCAGTGGCAGCCACCCTAGACGAGGCCTGTACAGCATCAAAACCACATTGCAAAGAATGCTTACCCACCTGTTCAGAAACATGCACTAAATCTTGTAACTCTTTACAATCAATACCTTCCACCAGAGCATCCACCTTAGATTTCAACTGTGAAAGGAGATAATTTTGATATTTCAACATGTGAAACTGGCAATTCAAAGCTCTCATGGCTAGAGTGGAAGAAGTATAAACTTTCTTTCCCCATCTATCCAAGGCCCTGGCCTCTTTATCTGCAGGAACCGGATTCTTGACAACAGAAGCCTTAACACCCTTAGGCCCCTGGCTAACAGTTTCTGGGTCTGCCCTAGGACTCTTAAAAAGATACTTATGAGCTTCAGGCACCCTGTAATACCTATCCGGTTTAACAGGAGCAGGAGGCAAAGAATCAGGATTAAGCGAAGCCTCTGCAAACACATCTTCCACTACATTCAGAACAGGAGGTATAGCTAAAGGCCTATGCTGGGGTAAAACAAAAATTCCCTAAGCCTTTTCCTGGAATCAGAGAAATCCTGACCTTCCCATTTAAAATGCTCTCTCATGGAGTGCAGGGTCTCTGACAAAGAAAAATCCTCAGGAGGAGAAGCAGAAGGAGTAGAATCATCCACATCAGAATCAGAATAATGAGAATACTCCTGCAAGTCTTCAGCCGAAGACTCAGACACATCCGAAGCCTGCTCATAATCCGCAACACAGGTTCCATCCTAGGCCTCTTATCAGGAGGGGCATAGAGCCTCTAATTAAAGTAATTAAATCTTCTGCCATTTTAAGCATGTGCTTTTGGGCACAGAACCTGAAGAACTAGGAGTGACACCCACAGAAGCAAAACTAGACCTGCCTCTAGGGGAAGCCTTGGAAGCAGAAAGAGAGGGCCTAGACACCTTAGGAAGGGAGGGAGTACAGTTACCTGAGAAGCCCCTACAGCCTGACCTGCCTCCTGGGAGGCCACATCCTGTAAAACACAGTCTCTCCCTGGGACTCCATAGAGGCCTCCGTCGGAATCACCGGTTCCACTGACGTCTCTAAAGAACCGGCGTCCGGTTCGGACGACTCTAACCTAGGTTTAACTGCCTTGTCCTTGCGCTTCTTTGAAGAAGCGGCGGAGCATCCGACGGCATATTGTAATTGCACCGCTTCCCAAAGACTAACCTGGCACAATCCAACCTCGCTTTATAGTGCGTTTATTAAACCTAGCACAAAAGCGACACCCAACAACGCCGTGCTCAGGTCCCAAACAAGGTATACACAGATTATGGTAATCCCTATGCGGTATCTGTTTCCCACAAGAAATACAGTTATTCACTTTTTCTGACATCCGGTAAACCACTGAGGCAAGAAAAACAAAATATTCCCCAACGGGTACTTAACCAACTCTGACTTCGGTCTGAAACTCGATCGACCGAAAATTTCAGAACGCCGAACGGCACTTGCAACACTGCTTCTGCATCGGACCATGCGGCAAAAAAGACTGAGGATATGACGTCGGTCATGCGCATTTGTACCCTGACGTTCTGATGTCAGTCAAATGCGCCTTGACCGACGTCAGCCTTATACTCTGATATTCGGACCGACCGAGGGACAGCGGACTACCCAAGTGTTAGGACTGCAGCAATGTGAGATGAAGAACATCCACATTGCAAAGTATGTTTTCCAACTTGTTCAGCTGAATGCAATAAATCCTGCAAGTCTATTTTCCACACAGTCAGAAATTAACAATTTTCTGTTTAAGTAAGCCCATGACATGCTGCTGCTATTTAAGCATATGAAATTGACAGTTGAAAGCCCTGATTGCCAAGGTTGCAGACGTGTAAACCTTCTTACCCCATCTATCCAGTGCCCTGGAGTCTCTATCAGAAGGGGTAGGATTTTTAGCAGTAGAGGCCTTAACGCCCTTGGGACCCTGAGAAATGGTTTCAGGGTCAGCAGTAGGATTTTTTAAAAAGGAATTTGTGGGAGTCAGGAACCCTGTAATATCTGTCTGGCTTACTAAGAGCCGGAGGCAGGGAATCAGGCGCCATGCCGGATTCTGAGAAAACATCAACAATGCCTAGAACAAGAGGTGTAGCCAAAGGCCTATGCTGAGGAAGAAGGAAATCCCTAAGCCTCTTTTTAGATTGAGAAATCCTGACTCTCCCAGTGAAAGTGTTCCCTTAAGGTATGCAAAGTTTCTCCAAAAGAAAAATCCTCAGGAGGAGAAGGGATGGATTCTTCTGCATCAGAGTCCTCATAAGGTGGAATAGATAATTCCTGAAAAGAAGAGGAATCAGAAGAAATAGAAACCTGATCTGATGATTCATAGTCAGTGCCTTGCCTAGGCCTCTTAGCAGGAGGGGGATGGGAACCCCTGATCAAGGTAATTAAATCCTCAGCCATTTTGATCATTTGTTTTTTAAGCATAGGGGCCTGTGCACGTGGCCTAAGCATTGGTTTTTTAGAGACAGAAGTTGATTTTGGCCTAGGTTTTGAAGATGGCGTCGGTTTAATATACAAATCTTTAATCCTGAAAACACCCTCAGAAGCCGGTGCCTGCTCAGCGGCTCCGGACCCATCTAAGGTAGAGACTTCCACGGGTTCAATATTTAAACTGTCTCGCGGCATACTCCGAATGGGTCTCAGTAGAGGCCTGCGAATCAAAAGAAGCGGGTATAAGGGGCTGTGAAAGTACCTCACTGAGTACCGGCAACTGGCTTAGGAGAAGCTTCGTCGGTTTTGGACCTCAACGATCTGTCTTTTTTTTTGTGTTTTTTGTGTATTCCAGTAGTCGGATTGCTAACAGACGACATTTCTGAATAGTTAAATCTTGAGCCAAAATATTCGGATGCAAAAATATACAGACCCTTAATAGTGCGTTGATTAAATTTAGCACAAAACCGACAGCAAGGCACATTGTGGTCAGGGCCTAGGAAAGGAATACAGTACAAATGAAAATACTTATGATGTATTTGTTTCCCACAAGTAATACAATTATTAACTTTTACTGACATCGGTAAGGAGCAAGAAAATGTTTCCCCTACGGGGTACTTAGCTTTAGGTTGAAGACTTCGGTTCTGAAGCTCGAAAATGAACATTTCAGGAGTCGGCCGACCAGCATTTGTGAACTGATTCGGGCACTGCACGGCAAGAAAGACTGTTGAAAATGGCATCGGCTGCATGTTTTATACCCCTGACGACCTGACGTCATGGAAGAAGGGACAGCAACCGACGCAGGACCCAAGACTTTGTTAATCAAGCCGACTGAATGCAACCTGCCAGCAGATTACCCAAATGTAATGACAGCAACAGTGAAACACAAAGAACATCAGGGATGTGAAGAAAGAAATGAAGACAGCCAACCATATCTGTATTTATACTGTGACAAAGAATAGTCTATAGGGCAGGAGAAGGTCTATAATCAGGGATGGGTGGACATGTGACGTTGCCTGTAGCAAAGATCCTTGAAATGATGATCGCAGTGATCATCAAGTATTCTTCCTACACATACAGAGTGGATAACTGAAATCAAAGTTTACTTCAGAAATCACAGAGCTAAAAATTACTTAATACCTACAGAGTTTTTCACTTCAGGCTACCTCAGACAGCATACATGCCATACAAAATGACTAATGCCCAACTTGATTGTCTTCTACATACTATATTCACAGCTATCAACACTGATCAGCACAACGTGGCCTACTGAGGTAAGGCTGCCAGGGAAAGGCTCCCTTTACTACAAAGTTCATACACATTAAGTTCAAGAAAACTGACTGCACTAGACACAGTTTGGCATAAATAAATATAAATGACAGACTATTATGATACATGTTTTACCTTCTTTTGGAGCAGACTCTAAACATACACAGCAGGCTACAATGCCTACATTTTTAAATTCTTAAGATAAATAGAATTGTGTTTATACTTCAAAAACTTGGAAGAGCATTTTCCTACCATCATACCAAATATTTATTCTTAAGACACTGCTTAACTGGTGCTCATGAAAGAAAGTCATTACAAGTTTTACAGGGCATGAAAGTCATCATTCTTCACTCGAGTAAGGTCTCTTATTCACAATGAGTTGAAAAAAGAAAAATGACTTGCTCACTCTACACAGCATGCTTGTTAATTAAGACCAGGAAATGGCTGCATTTCCAAAGTCCAGTTCAGTCAGGAATAGTATTTCAAGGTAGACTATGTAAAGTCAAAAGGGAGAAAGCTGGTCAGCTCCTGCTGCATACAGGGATTCAACCCTGACTACGGCCCAGGCTAACAGAGTTTGACTAGTGGTTGAGGTCAGCAAGAGGCTGCTGCTAGCTCATCCACCCTAGGAGGAAGAGAACTGGTTCTGGCCAACAACTTGGGTCACATCTAGGAGTAGCACTACGTACTACACCCATGAAGCATGGGCTTTTACAGCACATGCTGCTAATGCACAACCTGGAGATTCAGTGTCTGAAGGCGCACTGCTTGCAGTAGGCAACAAGCACTGTAGATTGGACAGCAGTCAAAAGGGATAGGTCAGGATTTAGGCCACTTACAGGTCTAAAAGATGGAATGCTCCCTGCCACCCAGCCTCTCGCCAGTTAAAAATGGATGAGCAAAAACAGGGATGTCCCTATAGGAAAGAAATGGACCATAGGGTTCTCAGCTAGCCCAGAGATTCACACACCTGCCCCATGTAACAAATGGGCTGTCTGGATGCAGGTAGACAATCTGATGGGTGAACTCCTGTGGAGACAGCAGAAAAACTTTTTTCACTGATAATCTATGAAGTCTTTGGAAATCTAAACTACATTAAATCTGGACATATGGACATAGAGGGGCTAAAATAGTCTACAGAGATGAAGTGAAAAGAGGCAACGTGAAAGTGCTATATTCTCAGTAGCATCTTAAACCGCATAGAATATTAAAAGCTAAAGTAATAACATGCTCCTGAGAACAGTCTATGGAGGAAAAACCCTGAGCAAGGGTCACCACACAGGTAATGAGCATCAGGCTAAACAAAACAAAATGCCCCTGAAAGGGGATTGATATGTAAGCAAGAAGCATTCAAGTCACTATCTACTGCTTACAGAAATAAACAAGCAAGGTTACTTAAACTTGTTCAAGTCTGAAGTGCTTAACAAGTTAATGTACAAATAAAAACGTAAAAGCAGAAGTTAAAAAGGCTGATGTGGATATGTGCAGTGAAGAGAACAAGGGCCTTCTAAAAAGGCAAGAGACAGCTGGGGAAACTTGTGCCTGGATGCATTCAAAGGGCTATAATGGCACTTCAATACACAGGATATCAAATGTCAACACAGAAAGAAATGTTTAGACAGACTGTTGTCACACCAAGAGCTTGGCATTCCAGAGTACCTCAGAAAACCCAATCCCAGGAAAAAGGATAACTGAACTACTTTTTCAAACAAAGAAATGAGTAAAAGGAAACTTCATTCTGAGATAACACTGCATCTCAACAGGTGCCCTTCTTGAAAAGCTCTACAACTCAAATGGGGTACTTAACAATAAAAGTCTTTATTCTGTCCTGCATAAGCAATACAAGTCACAGGACGAAACAGAAAACGTGGAGAAAAATTTCTGATAATGATACCCAAAGTAATTTTACTTCTGAAGCAAGATGTCCAACAGTATACAACTCCCACCAGAAAAGTAACAGCAAGACAATTACATGAAAATGAGAACTACGCAACATATTTCTCTGGGAACAAAGTGCTACTTTGAGGCTTCACCTGAAGGTACACCAGAAAGTACCATCAAACTTATTGGACATCTCTCACCTGCCAAACTACAGAGAAGTGGACATTCAGATACAAGGGGTCTGACGTCTGAAAAAAGGGGGGAAATGAAAGGTAAAGCTCTGAATAATGTTTCAGCCCTAAATGTCAGACATAACTGCTGGAAAACTCAAAATATTCAAATAGGAACTACCATAAAGAAATACAAGACAGTTAAGGGTTTATGGAAAGATGCATAGTACAAAATGCTACCACCTTATGTTGCCATGCATGGCACCTGCCTAAAACAGAGACAAAGGCAACTACATTATGTCCAACCCAACTACTGTAGAGAAAGATGAAGGAAAAGGATTCCATAGCTCATCTTGCATGCACACTTCCCTAGCTACAATCTACTGTAGTCCCTGCTTAACCAATAAATTGTTGTGCTAGCTTACACAAACACTTCAGGACAAATGAGCTAGTGGAACCCTCAACAGGAACTATTCAGCAACTCAAAACATATTAATAAAATGGGGGTAACTCAAGGCAGAACAAGAAAAATAATAGAATACATCAATTCATACTTGTTAAGACATGCAAATCTGTGGGAGAGAGATGACTTAAAAAACAGTAATGAGTCATTAAACAAAACAGAGAAGCCTTGCAACACCAAAATAAATTTTCCATTCAATATTTTTCAAAAACAATGTTTAAAAACTGTAATGTACACATGTCTATAAACATCTGATACAATAATGTACCTGACTTGTGCATAATGAACCCAGTGTTTGTGGGCACTGACCTCTGCAAAAATGAGCTTGCATATGCATGAAACCTTATTTTCACATTCATGAAATGTTCTTTCCAGACAAAACAATACTTCCATCAGAATGGTGGCATTTTTAAATGGCTGGCAGATGTGCTTGAGTTAATCTTTCTTTACAATAATACTGAAAGCAGTGTCCCATTCAAACAGCATAACATTATGCTAAAATTTGGGGCTATCACAACTTGCCTTTTTCCACGCGCTGCTATAAAAATTCATTGCATTTTCACTGGTTACATCTGGACCAAACTACTATGCAATGAAGATTCTACCAGAAAAGTCATCTATTTTGTTTCATGGCTTGAAAATGTCCTCCTCAAACTGTGGAGCCATCTTTACGTTCTTTAACAACTTTTCTTATAGAAAATGGATCTGTACAAGCAACACATTTCCACTTCTTGTCAGCTGCATACAGAAATGTGTATAATATGAAAGTTACCTGCTCAGACAAGAAAAGGCATACAAGCCTAAAATCCAGGACATTTACTTAAAAGAAGAATTTAACTTGCTGTTAGCAGCACAAAAACCTTGTAAAAAGTGAAAAATAATTCATTTCAGTTCTGTGTCCCAAAGTTCAAAATAAACGAGCAGTGAACTTCTACCATATCCTGTAAAACACCTTCAGTGCAGAATGGAAGAGAAATTAAAGTTGCTTCTAGAAATTTTGCCCAACTGTTACAAGACGTATTCCCCTGCTCTGGGTAGTTGCTGTTCTCTGCTCTTTAAGAATCTTAAAACGCTCATTTAGTGTCATTCCTGTCTGAAAAAAGGAAAAAAAATTAAATGCCATTTTTCTTTCTACTGACAGAAAATAATCATTGCTTTCAGGAGAGAACACTTGCTTATCATAAATATCACATCATGGATTAACATTTCTATAATTTATGACTGTTTACATAAAACAGAGTTCAAAAATCAATGCAAAACTAGCCAAAACCACATCACTTCAACAAAATAACCACATACTGGCGCACTGTGTGGAAGAGAAGATAGGACTGGCAGGCATTACAGCTCTTTTTTCATGAAAGACTGGCCTTGAGCCATTCAAATTAAAAGTTGCCAGTGACAAAGTGACTGGATCATCAGGCATACCTCAAGGGTCAAATGTCTAATGCAAGCCCTAATCTTTCTCAAGATCATAAAAACAAGTTTTCTAAGATGGTGCAACCAGCTTGCTAAAACACAACAGCCTTTGACTAGCTTGTCAAGTCTCATTAGTTGATTTACCTGGAAATGGACCAAGAGTAGCCTCCACTACAGACTCCACACAAAGAGGAAGACAACCTCAAAGGGAAAGACATCCTGCCTCTCACTGCTTAATCCCCTCTTCTCCTAGATAGTACATCGGACACTAAACCTCCACCATAACCCAGGTAACAGAATGTGAAGGTGATCATCAAAGCCCTATTCACCAGTGGGCTGGTTGGGCTGATGAAAGTAATACAGCTGTTATCAGCTTTCCAAAGTATAGACTTAGGAGTACATTAATTACTGCAGTACTTATATGTGGAATCCTGCCTGCAGTAATCAAACAGCCTTTTCAACTTTCACAGCTCTTTGCCCTTCCCCTCCAGGCCCAGTGGGCTCCCTCCCATTTGGGCACCAGGTTGCTGGTGACACAAAGTAATATTCTGTTGCCAGGTACAGATTTCCCCCACAGGAAGTACAGTTGTGTACACTTACCATAAATGTAGATGTTAGAGTGTATTAACTGTTGCAGTCATTACATTTGAGTTATCTGCTTGCAGTAGCCCTCAGTCGGCCTGATTAAAGTCTGGGGTCCTACGTCGGTTGCTGTCTCTTCTTCCGTAACGTCAGGTCATCAGGGGTATAAAACATGCAGCAGATGTCATTACATCAGTTTTTCTTGCCCCAGATGTCAGGTGCCCCCCTAATGGGAAGCAATTAATTCTACAAATATACAAGGTTATACCGCAAACAAAAAAGCAAATACACCAAAAAGCTTTTAAGCATTGAAAAGGAAAGAAGAGGTGTAGCCAAACGAAGTCAGGGGGCTGGAGGGAGGGTAAACAGGCCTGCAACAGTGAATACACTCGAGCATCTACATTTATGGCAAGTGTACACAACTGTACTATGTTCTTCCCGTTTCACTGTTGCAGTCATTACATTTGGGTAGATTTCCAAAGCTAAGGATGGGAGGAGGAATTTAGATAGCATTAGGACCAGCTATAAGGCCCTGCAAAACTGCAGTGGCAAAGCCAGCTTTGGATTTAGAGAAAATTGGCAAATGGTAATGATTGGTGAAATTATGTATAGAACTCCAGGTAGCAGCTTCTAGGATGTCCCTGAGAAAGGCTGTAGAGGTAGATGCAGCCCTGGGTGAGTGGGATCTGATCTCCTGTGGGATAGGTTTTTCATGGTGCTTATAACAGAAATGAATGCAATGGCCTATCCATTTGGAGATTGTTCACTTTGAAATAGCCTTCCCCTCTGTCCCTGCAGCAAATGCCACCAGCAGTTGTTCAGACTTCCTTTGAGGTTTAGATCTGTCCAAGTAGAATTTAAGTTGTCTGTGCAGATCTAAGGAGTGCAGTATCTGCTCCCCTTTGTTCTGTGGATTAGGAAAGAAGGTAGGCAAATGAATGGACTGATTAAAAGGCCACACAGGATACCACCTTCGGCATGAAAGAGGGATTGGTCCCGAGGGACACCCTGTCCGCATGAAAGATGATGAAAGGGTCCACTGCCACAAGGGCCTGTAATTCAGATACCCTTCTTGCTGAAGTGATGGCTAAAAGGGAAGCTGTTTTCTAAGAAAGGCATTTTAAGTCTGCAGTAGCAGTTGGCTCGAAAGGCGGAAGGGCGAGTTTCTCCAATACAAAGTTAAGGTCCCAGGCTGGAGTTGGAGCTCTCCTGGGTGGTCTTAAATTTTTGGCCCTTCTGAGGAACTGCTTGAGCAGTGGAAGAAAGAAGAGGGGAGGTTCTGCGTTATAATGAGCTGAAATGGCTGAGGCGTGAATTTTTATTGAGGAAAACGGCCCTTGTGAAGCATCTCAATTAAGTATTGTAAAATCTGAGGTAAATTGGGCACTGCTGTGCACATCCCTTGAGACTGGTTCCAGGCACAGAATCTTTTCCATTTTTCTGCATAAGATTTTCTAGTACTAGGCCTCCTTGCCTCTAAAATGACATCCATCACTGGTTTACTGAGGGATGGTAAAGGAGAGCTTAAGTAATTAGCCAGGCTACTACGTTCAGTGTTTGAAGCTGAGGTTGCAGAATCTGGTTCTCCTGTTGAGACAGCAGGGTAGGAAGTCTGAGGCAGGTGCCATGGGGCCAACAGTGACACTACGCAGAAGGGGGTACCAGTGTTGCCGTGGCCAGGCTGGTGCAATCAAAATCATCCTTGGTTTGGCTTGTTTGATCTTTAGTAGCACTTTGGAGAGCAGAGGCAGAGGAGGAAAGGCATAAACTGATAGGTTTTTCCAGCTGAAGGATGGGGCATCCACTTTCCAAGCATGTCTGTGGGGAGTCCTTGCACAAAATGTTTCCAATTGATAGTTCTGGGGGGAGGCAAACAGGTCTATATCTGGGCTCCCCCATTTGCTTGTCAACATGTTGAAAATCCTTGGTTTCAGTTTCTACTCATGTGGGTCCATGAGGGTTCTGCTTATTCCACCTGCCAGTGTATTTAGTTTTCCCGGCAGGAATTGAGCTTGTAGCTGTACTTGGTAGCTCAAGGCTGTGTTCCACAATGCCATGGGTAAGAATGTGTACCCCTCCCCCGCTGGTTTATGTACCACATAACAGTGGTGTTGTCCGTTTTTACCATTAATTGTCCTGGATGAATGTGGTCCTTGAAGGCTGTCAGAGCATTCTGTACAGCTAACATTTCCTTATGATTGATGTGAAGGTGTATTTGAATTGGGTTCCATTTGCCCTGAATCCACTTCCCCGCCAGGTGTGCACCCCCCCCCCCATGCATAGTCTGATGCGTCTTGTTAGGGTTTGGGCGGCAGGGAGTAGTGTAAATGGTAGTCCCTTGTTTTGGTGGCAGGCCTCTGCCCACCAAAGGAACTCTAGGTGTAGACAAGGAATGATAGGAATCATTGCTTCTAGATCCTGAGAATGTTGACACCATAGGCTTTTTAGATACCACTGTAGTTTCCTCATATGCAGTCTTGCATATGGAATTAGAAGAATGCAGGAGGCCATGAACCCCCCAAGGCTTGTAGTATTTGCCTTGCAGATTGCAGAGTTTTTGTGGCCACTTGTTTGAAGTAGGTTGTCAAGTGAATTTGTTTCTCTAGTGTGAAGAAAGCCATCTGGGAAGTTGTATTCAAGCTTGCTCCCAGGAATATAATTTGTTGACAGGGTACCAGGTGTGATTTCTTTTCGTTTATGGTGTACCCCAGACAAGTTAGCACCCTCTGTACAAAAGCCAGATGATTCAAAAGTACGTCCTGGTTTTCTACCCGAATTAGACAATCGTCCAGGTATTGGTATATTTGAATATTTCTTTGCCTGCAAAATACAATGACTGGGCGCAGTAGATAAGCCAAAGGGCAGTGCAGAGAACTGATAGTGTGTGTAGCCTGCTTGAAGCGTAGGTATCTTCTCCAAGATTCCCTGATTGGGATGTGCAGGCATGCTTCCTTTAAATTTAGTGTTGCCAACCAGGCATCTTTGCTTAGCATAGGAAGCAACAGGTGAAGAGTCAGCATCTTGAATTTTGGAATCACCAAAAAGGTGTTTAAAGTAGGCAGGTCAGAGATAGGATGCCATGAATGGTCTTTTCTGGGTACCAGAAAAAATCTCTAGTAGAAACCTTGTCCCTTTTTCTCTTCTAGTACCAAATGAATAGCCCCTATGCTTGAGAGAGAGTACTTGCTTTTGGGCCTCTGCCCACTGCTTTGGAGGTAGATCCGGCCAACCACTTGGAGTTGGTGACGTGTGGAAGTGAAATCTGTATCCTTAGGACACTATTTAAAACCCATTTGTCCGGGGTAATGAGTCCCCAGTTCTTTGCATGAAGTACAATCTTCCCCCCCCCAAAGGGGCAGTCAGTTGAGAAGGGCTTGGAAGTTTTAAAAAGAAGTAATTGAGACAATTTACCATAGGGGGGAGTTTTATTACTTCCAAATTTGGAAGTGGAGGCGCCCCACTGTTTAGTCTAGTGCATCCCCTGGGACTGAAGCCTGGGTGTTCTGCTGGATCTGGGTTTAGACTGAAGGTCTGGAAGAGGCAGGAAAGGACCAATTCTTACAAAGCCAATGCCTACTAAATCTTGGAGGTTATACTTGTAAAAAGTCTAACAGTTTGCATAGATTTAGCTTTTTCCTCCATCTTTTTAAGAACTTCTGCCTTGTTGCCAAACAGGTGGCCCTGATTTAAGGAAGCATCCAGTAATTTTGCTTTAACATGATCTAGCAAGGATTGCTCCTTAAGCCAAGCATGCCTTCTAAGTACAGACCCAGTTACCGGAGCCCTGCAAGATGCCTCTAGTGAATCAAAACCACACTGCAATGTATGTTTACCAACTTGCTCAGCAGAATGCATAAAATCCTGAAAATCCTTATTTTCAGCACAATCAGGAATCAACATAATTTTCTGCTTAAGCAATCCAATAATATGCAGCTGACAGTAGTGCAGCGGTAGCGTTGTTGCCTCACAGCAAGGAGGTTCTCCCGCTCGATTCTCAGCTGGAGTGCTTTCTGTGTGGAGTGTGCATGTCCTCCCCACGGTTGGGTGGGAGTTCGAAAGACATGCGTAAATGGGCATGCCTTCGCTGAAGGTTGAACGTCGAGCTGGCACCTCAGCGTTCATGAAAATCTGCCAATCATTAGCGGAGTTCTGCTGTGGCGACCCCTAACCGGGAAAAGCCGAAAGACAACTTTAACATATGAAACTGGCAATTCAAGGCCCTAATGGCCAAAGTTGCAAAAGTGTACACCTTCTTACCCCAACTATCCAGCACCCTGGAGTCTCTATCAGAGGGGGTAGGACTTTCTGGCAGTAGTAGCTTTAATGCCCTTTGAAATCTTTTCAGGATCCACAGTAGGATTTTTGAAAAGGAACTTGTGAGAGTCAGGAACCCAGTAATATCTATCAGGTTTTCTGGAAGCAGAAGGTAGAGAGTCAGGAGCCATGCTAGATTCCAAAAAGGCATCATCAACAATGTCCAGTACAGGGGGTATAGCTAAAGGCCTGTGTTGGGGCAGGAGTAAGAAATCCCTAAGCCTCTTTTTAGAATCAAAGAAATTCTGACTTTCCCAACAAAAAAGCTCCCATGCAAGGATTCACCAAAAGAGAAATCCTCTGGGGGGGGGGGGGAGACAGAGGGAATAGAGTCCTCCGCATCAGAATCCTCATAGGTAGATAAGGGTAAATCCTGGTCATCAGGGGAAACAGAAATTTCAGAATCCTGGTCAGAAGTACCATAAGCAAACTCAGTCCTAGTTCTCTTACAGGGGGAAGGTTGGCTTCCCCTGATTAAAGTAATAAGGTCTTCAGTCATTATCATTTGTTCTTTAGGCGTAGAGGCCTAACCATGCGGTCTGGGCGTCAGTTTTCTAGGCATGGTTCAAGTTTTAGGCCTTGAAGAAGAAGATGGCGCTGGTTTAATATGCAAGTCAGTAGGCCTGAATACACCCTCAGAAGCAGGTGCCTACACAGCGGCTCCGGACCATTCCAAGGTAGAGACAATCTGCAGGTTCCACAGTTGAAGCATCTCGCGGCATACCAGACTCCGAATGGGTCTCAGTAGAGGCCTGCGAATCTGAAGTAGCGGGTATCAGGGGCTGTGAAAGCGCCTCATTGAGTACCGGTGAATGGGGCCGGCCTGTCTCTGTCTATCTTTGCATTTTTTCAGAATATCAGTAGTTGGATGGCTTACAGAAGACATATCAGGATAATTGAACCGAGCACCAAAAAATTTAGAAGCACAAATAAACAGACGATGGATAGTTCATGGTTTAAATAAGGCACAAAACCGACAGCGAGGTACGTCGTGGTCAGGGCCTAGGCAAGGAATACAGCTTGAATGAAAATCTTTGAGGTATTTGCTTTCCACAAGAAATGCAATTACTTACTTTTACTGACATCGGTTTAGAGCAAGAAAAAGTTTCCCCAACGGGATACTTAGCTTTTAGTTGAAGACTTCGGTTCTGAAACTTGAAAACGAAAATTTCAGGAGTCGGCTGACCGGCACTTGTGAACTGCTTCTGCTTCAGGCACCGCACGGCAAGAAAGCCTGATGTAATGACGTCGGCTGCATGTTTTATACCCCTGACGACCTGACGTCATGGAAGAGGAGACAGCAACCGATGTAGGACCCAATACTTTGTTAATCAGGCCGATTGAGGGCTACTGCAAGCAGATAACCCAAATGTAATGACTGCAACAGTGAAACATGAAAAACATCCAGTGCATAACCCCCACTCATGGATAACCAATCGCAGGGGAGAGCGAGCCCAACCATAAGAAACCTAAAACTGCTTGTCTGGGACGCTCTTGAACACAGAGTAGAAAGGTGCCTGTAAGGCAGAACAGAAAGAAGGTGAGAAAGTTATGGTCTAGGCACCCACTCCCAAAGCTGTCCCATTAATCTATGGGAAAGAAGGGCACTGGTACAGCAAGTGTGAATATATTTGCGCTAAATTCCCATCACACATGTACCATAATCTCTAATTTAATGTTGCAAAACTAACTCATGGGATGACTCTTGCAGCTTACTGACCAGAGGGCTGCTAGCTTGTTGGCAAAGCAGGTGGCACAAATCCCTGCAACATAGCTGTGGCAAAATCTGTCCTGACAACACTAGTAAGCTGTAATGCTTGGCCAAGATGTACAATTAAGACCAGGTAGCTACTTCAACTGCCCGAAAAACAACCACCTCTTAGAAATGCTATAGTAGGAGCAGGGGCCCTACCAGAATGAACACTCCCCACCTAGGCTAAGTTTCCATAATGTGAGTAGCAAAAAGTAATACAACGAAATAAAACTTATGTGCTTAAACAAATTTGGTTTAGCCTTGGACGAACACTAATACCTGGACCGGTTGTCACTTCTCAATTGATTCTCAAATCGTTTGGAATCTCAGGCAAGTTTGCACTCCTTTCCTTATTCCTATAATGCACTGGTGTTCTAACTCTCCCGATTAAGTCTGGCTGCTTGAAACAGCTGACGCATGGACCTAAGAGTACTATGGTTTAGATCCTGCATCACTAACAAGTTAAAAAAAAGCTTCCATTTGTTTAAATATACAACAGCTTCCAATTGACAAACTATATATCATCAGAAAGTGATAGTACCTTCTCTGCACAGTCTAGCTCTAGATGCTCCTCCAGGTCAGTATGAAGGTGAATTCAGTAAGGTGAAGGAAGGTAAGTATATTACAGTGCAAGCACAAGGATCAGATTACAAAATATCATGCAAAACGGCAGCCCCAAATGATAACCTTAATAGTACATCCAATGTATAATAGTAGTTTGCGAACATATGCAGTGAGGTCCACCAAACGTCTGTGCTAATGCCATCCACAGAAAGATTCCAGAGAAAGCCAAAGATGCAGCTATTGCTCTTGCGAAATAGGCTGTAGGTTTAAAAAGTAAAGATTTCTGGCCAGAAGTGTAGCAGTACAGGATACAAGGAGATAATCATCTAGATAATGAGATCTTTGTAACCTTTCCCAATTTGTTTGATGTGAAAGACAAAACTATTGATCTAGTCTTGAATTGTTTTTTATAACTTAAGTAAAAATGGAGATCACTGTACACATCTAAGCAATGCAATATCTATTTCCCCTTGTTTCATTAATGAGGAAAGAACGCAGGGAGCTTTATCATTTTAAGTTAAATTCTAAAGCTACTTTAGACAGAAAGGCTCGGCAAGTTTTAAGAACCACTCTGTTTTTGTAGAAGAAAAGATGGGGAAGGCTTATAAAACAATGCACTTAAAGGAAAACTCCGCCTTAGAACTAAAAAATGTATTTTTTCACACACTGTTTTCCAAGTTACTTTAACATCTCAAAATCACTCTGACTGCTTCTTAAAGAATTTTAATGTTTTCTGCAAAATGGCTGTCAATGGGGCTTGACATATCAATGTAATCTTATTTTTCTTCAAGCCTCTCTTCCCATAATCCATTTCAAGATGGTTTTATATGAGTCTTGCTAGACATAAGTAGTGGTGTATTCCCATTCCACTGGCATATAATAGGATTAGTGTCAGTCACTGTCATCTTGTATACTGTCTGTAATAGGACTGCTTCTTTTATTTCTTGAGTGGCCCTTATTTGCGTGTCTCAGGGCTTGTTTTATAGTACACTAAGGAATTATACAGCTGCAACCAAGACAGTTGCTAAATTGTAGGCCATTGTTCAAAGGATCATTTTGTAGTCCAAGATGAACAGCCCCCCTACACTTTGGTAAATGTGCTGATACTTTACAAGAATTACTAGAAAATATTTTCTGACTTTTCTCTAAATGTCACACACATCTTTGATAATACATTAAAGTCATCTTAAAAACAAAGTAAAGAGGAGACAACTGCCATTGAATTGGCTTGAATTGCCATTTGAACTGCAATTGACTGATCTAATTGCTCTCTCTTGCTATGAAAGGCATGGCTACATTAGAAGTAGCTGTTAATTGGTGCAAGCTGTCTTTCTCTCTCTGCAGTAAAGACAACGCAAAACAGTTTCACACCTGTGTCTTGCTTACAGCAGCCTGAGCTCCTGACTACAAATTTCCCTGTCTCCGTGTGTAAGCTAAGCTACAAAAAAAAAAAAAATGTGGTCTTTCTCCTCCTCAAAGTGATATCAAAATGGGAAATGTTTTTATTTATAAAGCAGGTTCAGGGTACTACACAGCACGCACTTAGATGCAACACTCAGCATAATGCCCCTGCATGTACTTACTTCTGAGATATGCAACAGTTGGAGCACACACAAAGGTTACCCCTTACCACAAGAATACACAGTAAGATTTACAAATAAACAACCTCTATACTCAGTCTACTACATGAGAGAGAGAGAGACGACGACCGCATAAATTAAGACATCATCAGAAACCACTAACACATTTCTATGAAAAGAATAGCTCCTCATCACGATCCAGCCGCCCATCCCTAATACTTTTTGCATAACCTGCAGGTTAGCAGGTTAGGCATGTCAGCCTCACACCACAGGATCCCTCTGGAGAATAGGCTCCCTCATCCACGAAGCAGCATCCCTATAACCCTTTTATGCGCAACTTGCAAAAACAAAATTCAACAGGAGGACCGAGAAATGAGCCCTGGTACAATTAGTGAGTGACAAAGTCCTGGGGTGAGGTCTTGCCTACCCTACCCTAATGGTCTGGGAGAGAGCTAAGGTAATTTCCAAATATACACAGGATTTATAAGGGGATAGCAAAGGAAAACAACACACATTTATACAGGATGATGCCATGGTGCTTGCAACGCCTAGCGTCTAGATAGTGTGGTGCTTCCTCAGCTCCGACCCGTGAGAAAAAACACTGGCTTGGGCCAAGTTTTTTTGGGTTTACCTATGAACCTATTTATCAATCAAGTAATGATCCTCCATAGCTTTACATAATGATATGGTCAGACTTATGGTTATACAATTACAATTACCAGATCTGTGGTCTGTGGTGGGGGGTGATATTGATGATGTTGTTTGTTGGCACAAAGCCTGTCTGGTCTGGAGATTAGCATTATTTCCAATTTCAAGACTGGTTTGCTCTCTAATAATTACAGGGGAATCCACCCATTTCAAGTCAATATGTGTAAAGGAAATTGTCTTATTTGTTTCAATTTTTAATGTTAGCCAGAAGTGCTCTTGGCAGTATGTGCAATGTGCCCAGTAATGACTTCTGCATTTTGTACAGATTTACATGCATCGGAAAGATATCCAAGTAAGACTATTCTTTTTTAAGCTCACAGCTGCCCATACCAAGGCAGTCTCACTAATATCTACAATAATAAGTTATGTACCTACCATAACGTTCCATGTTAGTTGCCTTCTTCTCACCTTCTTTCTTGCTGGATGGGTTCGGAGCCGATCCTCTGCTCCTACTCGGCCTATACTATAGCTCGAGAGCTATTTTTTTACCGGCTCGAGGCAGCCCTATATCCCACAATACCATGCGCTAACTCCCCAGATCTCGTTTGGCAGCTAACACATAGCATAGAATTTTTTGTTACCAACAAAACAATATATATATATATATATATATATATATATATATATATATATATATATATATATATATATATATATATATATATATATATATATATATATATATATATATATAAACAGTCTCCCTGGCAATAGTAGTCATGATATGGGAACCTTGGAAAAAGGGGCAACATCATGAAATAGAAGGATCTCAGAACCTTCAAGTCTGTCTAGGCTAGGGGGCAGGAGGGAGGGACGCAAGAAAGAAGGCGAGAAGACGACAACTAACATGGAACGTTATTGGTAGGTACATAACTTCTTAATGTTAAGTTGTCATTCTTGCCTTCATTCTTGCTGGATGGGACAGCATCCCTAGCACCTTGGTCCTGGGTGGCTCAACGGAACAGACTCCTGAGTACAGTGGAACCAAAGTCAGCTCTATTTCTGGAGGCAATATCCAGTTTGTAATGGGTAATAAAGGTATGTTGAGAAGCCCAAGTAGCTGCTGCACAAATGGCATCTAAAGGTAACCTTGCTTGTAAGGCTGTTGAAGTCGATAGCGCCCTGGTTGAATGAGCCTTAGGTTTTGAAGGAAGTTGTTTATGTTTCAACTCGTAGACAAAGGTAATGATGGAAGTTAACCATCTGGAAAGGGTTACCTTTGAAACTGGAAGTCCTTTCCTCCTGTCAGCATAAGAAAGGAAGAGTTGTTCTGACTTCCTGAATTGTTTTGTTCTGTCTAGATAATACCGCAATTGGCGATGAACATCCAAGGAATGTAGTTTCTGTTCAGCCCGGTTTGAATAATTTGGGAAGAAAACCGGCAAGTGAATAGTGTGATTCAGATTTGATTCAGAAGAAAGTTTAGGTAGAAAGGAAGGGTTTGTTCTGAGAGCTACTCTGTCTTTATGAAAGACCAAATAAGGGGAACGGGTAGACATGGCTTGAAGCTCCGACACTCTGCCGGCAGAAGTTATAGCCACTAGAAACAGAGTCTTCCAAGAGAGGAGCTTGAGAGAACAAGAAGCTGCAGGCTCAAAGGGAGGAAGAATTAGTGAAGATAACACTAAATTCAGGTCCCATTGTGGAGGAGGATCCTTAATGGGAGGTCCGAGTAAGAAAATGCCCTTGAGGAAAGCTTTACAGAGTTTATGGGACATAATACTGGTTTCCGAAAGTCCTACATGGAAATTGGCAATGGCTGCTAGTTGAACTCTGATAGTGGCTGCCGATGAACCTGCATGAAAAAGCTCTGCCAGAAAATCAAGAACTTTGTGAATTGGAGCATTAAAAGGGTCTAAGGACCTAGCTTGTGCCCAAAAGGAAAAACGCTTCCATTTGCTCGCATAAGTCTTCCTGGTATTAGACTTATGGGAGGCAAGAATAATGTCACGGACAGGAAGAGAAATGAGGGGAAGCCTGGCTATGGTTGGAAGTGGAGCAACCAAGCTGTGAGGTTGAGGGACTGAAGAGACTGGTGCAGCTTGCCAGTCAGATGGGTCAAAAGATCTGGAAATGGTTCCAGATGCCAGGGCTGTTCCAGAAGGTATCGGTGCAGGAACGGAAAAGTACAGTTTTGTACCTACCATAAATGTAGATGTCCGATAGGAATGCATCTGCAGTCCTTACAAATGGGTTGTCCTGTCGTCAGGCAGCCCTTCGGTCGGCCGGATTCCAAAGTCTGGGTCTGGCTTCGGCTGGTGTCGCACTTCACCCAACGTCATAGCTGCAGTTTTTCGGGTATAAAGGCATCAACCGATGCCATTTTCCTCAGTGTTTCTTGCCCCAGATGTCAGGTGCCCTCTTGGATGGCTAAATTTGGATAAATGCCAAAGTTTCCAAATAGTAGAGAGCAAACACATAAAATAAGCATGTATGTACATATATACAAACAAATACACCATAATAGATCCCCCCCCAAGCTAGCTGAAGGATGGCAAATACCCTAGGAGTACCTCAGAGGGGAAGGTGGGTGGGTAATCCTGACTGCAGATGCATCCCTATCGGACATCTACATTTATGGTAGGTACAAAACTGTACTATGTCCTTCAAGGATGCATCTGCAGTCCTTACAAGAATACCATAGCTAAACTAGGGGAGGAGGAAAAGAGTAGAGATTATGGTGTAGTTAGGATCCCTTGCAAAACAGCAGTGGCAAAACCTGCTCGGGATCTAGAGTATAAAGGTAAATTGTAATGCTTGGCAAATGTATGCACGGAGGTCCAAGTAGCAGCCTCTATAATGTCCTTGGTAGCCACTCCTCGTAAGAAAGCTGTGGTAGTGGCTGTAGCCCTTGTGGAGTGAGGCCTGATGTTCTCTGGAGTTTTCTTTCCATGGTAGGAGTAACAAAATCTAATACAATTTCCTATCCATTTGGATATTGTCTGTTTTGAAATTGGTTTTCCTTCCTTTCCTGTTGCATATGCTACCAGAAGCTGGTCAGTTTTTCTATTGGATTTGGTCCTGTCCAGGTAGTAGCGTAACTGTCTATGTACGTCCAAGGTATGCAAGAGTCTTTCTCCCCTGTTCTGTGGGTTGGGGAAGAATGTAGGAAGGTGGATAGCCTGATTTAAAGAGACTCTGGATACCACCTTAGGCATAAATGTAGGATTTGTTCTCATGGACACTATCTTGATAGAAGATCAGGAAGGGTTGCACTGCCATTAATGCCTGTAGTTCAGAGACCCTTCTTGCTGAAGTTATTGCCAGCAGGAAAGCAGTCTTCCAGGATAAGTATTGTAATTCTGCTGTTGCTGCTGATTCGAAAGGGGGAAGTGTCAATTTTTCTAACACAAAGTTAAAGTCCCATGCTGGCAATGGAGGTTTCCTGGGAGGTTTTACATTTTTAATTCCTCTCAGAAACTGTCTGAGCAGAGGATGAGAGAAGACAGGAGGATCCAAGCTGTATTCTGCTGAAATAGCTGATGCATGTATCTTGATGGAAGAATAGGACAGGCCTGTATGGAAGAGCTCTGCCAAGTACTCCAGGATGTTGGCTATGTTCACCAGTGTCACAACTTTCCCCTTTGCATTACTCCAAATGAGATATCTTTTCCATTTTGCTGCATAATTCTTTCGTGTTGAAGGTCTACGAGCCTCCAGGATTATGTCTTTAACCCTTTGGGATAAATTAGGGTTAATTGCTGTTATGTAATGTTCCAGGCAGTTAGCTGCAGAGTTTTTAGGTTTGGATGCAGGATGTTGGAGTTGTTCTGTGTTGACAGTAATGGGATCAGGGGTAGTGCCCATATTTATTCCAGAGACATGCTCCTCAGCAATGGGTACCAATGTTGTCTTGGCCAGTCTGGAGCTATCAGAATGATCCTCGGACGTTCCTCTTTGATCTTCAGAAGTACCTTGTGCATCAAAGGAAGTGGTGGGAATGCGTATGCTGTCAGGTTTTTCCAACTGAAAGATAGGGAGTCCACCTTCCAAGCAAGTGCGTGGTACGTCCTTGTGCAGAATTTCTTCAGCTGGTGATTGAGTGGGGATGCAAACAAGTCTATTTGTGGTAATCCCCATTGTCTTGTGATGGCTTTGAAGATGTCCGGATGCAGCATCCATTCGTGGGCATCTGTGGTAGTTCTGCTTAATATGTCTGCTAGAATGTTTTCCTTGCCTGGTACAAAAATTGCTTGTAACTGAATGTTGTAGCTCAGAGCCACATGCCATAGGTCCAGTGCCAGCCGGCATAGAGGATATGAATGTGTGCCTCCCTGTTTGTTGATGTACCACATAACTGTGGTGTTGTCTGTCCTTATCATCAACTGTCCTTCTTGGAGAAAAGGTCTGAATGACTGGATTGCCAATTTTACTGCCAGCATTTCCTTTAGATTTATGTGCAGGTGCAGCTGGTCTTGAGTCCATAGGCCTTGTATGCACTTGCCCAGCATGTGTGCCCCCCAACCGAGGTCTGAGGCATCTGTCGTGATGGTTTGGCTTGGTTGACTGTTGCAGAAGGGCAATCCTGTGTTTGATTGACAGGCCTGAGCCCACCATAGGAACTCTTGCTTCAGGCATGGGATTATTGGAATTTTGGTTTCTAGGCTGTGCTTGTGTTGGAACCACAAATTCTTTAGGTACCACTGTAGCTTTCTCATATGCAGTCTGGCATGAGGGACCAGAATTATGCAGGATGCCATGAAGCCTAGGGCTTGTAGTACTTTTCTTGCAGTTAGATGGTTCTGCTTTGTTAATGCCAAGAAGTAGAGAGGTAGTTGCTCTTTCTTTTCTGCAGTTAGGAATGCCATTTGTTTTGATGCGTCCAGGTCTGCACCCAGAAAGGTTATTCTTTGGGATGGAATCAGCCTTGACTTTTTTATTGACTGTATATCCCAGGGCTTGCAGCAGGTAAATGACTTTTTGTAAGTCTTCTGTTAGCTTGCTTTTGTTGTCCGCTTGTATCAGGCAGTCGTCCAGGTAGGGATAAATTTGGATCCCCTGAAGTCTGCAATGAGCAATTACTGATGCCAGGCATTTCGTGAACACTCTGGGCAGTAGATAAGCCAAAGGGCAATGCTGAGAATTGATAATGCTCTGATCCTGCAAGAAATCTGAGGTATCTTCTGCAAATTGGTCTTATGGGGACGTGCAGGTATGCCTCCTTGAGATCTAGAGTTACCAGCCAAGACTCCTTGCCCAGCATGGGAAGAAGCTGCTGTAGGGTCAGCATTTTGAATTTTGGAACAATGAGGAATGTGTTTAAAGCGGACAGGTCTAGAATAGGCCTCCATTTGTTTTCTTTTCTTGGTACCAGGAAGAGTCTGGAGTAAAATCCTTTTCCTTGCTCCATAGATGGTACCTTTTCCACAGCTCCCATTCTTAATAGTTGAGATATTTGCTTTAGAGCTTCTGCCCTTTGAGTAGGTGGTAGGTTTGGCATTCCTCTCTTTCCTGGTAGAGTATGGAAATGGAACCTGTAACCTTGGTTTATAGTTTGCAAAATCCATTTTTCCCTTGTGATGCAATGCCAGTTCTTTGAAAATAAGGTTAGCTTTCCGCCTAAGGGTGCTTCTAGTTGTTCCCTGGTAGGCGGTGCCACCGCCAAGCCACTGTGATTGAGTTGTTGTAGTGGTGGTGGCTGCATCCGTGCCTCGCTGGTTGTTACCTTGCCACTGGCATCCCCTGTAGGCACCCCTGGATTGGTTTCTGCCTCTAGAACGCCTATTCCTGCCTCTTTGCGTCTTAGAGGAGTCCGGAAAGGACCAATTCTTGGAGGGCCAGTTCCTGCTAAACCTTGGAGGTTGAACCTGTAAGAAATCTTTCACTGTTTGTACAGATTTTGCCTTCTCTTCCATCTTTTTTAGTACCTGCTGGGCAGGAGAACCAAATAAATTGACCTTGTCCATGGGTGCATCCAAAAGCTTTGATTTGACATGGTCTGGTAATGCCTGTTCTTTCAACCATGCATGTCTCCTGATAACTGTGCCAGTCATGGCTGATCTAAAGGAAGCCTCCAGTGCATCATAGCCACATTTTAAAGAATGGTTACTAACCTGCTGTATGTTATGTACCATTTCTTGAACATACTTTTTATCTAAAGATTCTTCAGAGGACAGCTTTTTAGTTAACTGGTCAAGCATAAACTCTTGATATTGAATCATATGAAATTGGCAGTTCAAAGCCCTAGCTGACAAAATAGCAGAGGTGTAAACTTTTTTACCCCATCTCTCTAAGGACCTGGATTCCCTTTCAGAGGGGAGGGGGTTTTTAGTAGAAGTAGCTGCTACAGCTTTAGGGCCCTGGGAGATAGTTTCTGGATCTGCAAAAGGAGCCTTGTATAAATGGTGATGTGTGTCCGGGACCCTGTAGAACCTATCGGGCTTAGTAGGAGCCGGAGGTAATGAATCAGGAGCAGTGCAGGCATCATTAAATGCATCATCCACAACAGAAAGAACTGGAGGTATAGCTAAAGGCCTATGTTGTGGCAAATGTAGAAAGGTTCTAAGCCTTTTTCTGGAGTCTGAAAAATCTTGGCCCTGCCACTGAAATTGTTCCCTCATAGCATGCAAGGTTTCCCCAAAGGAAAATTCCTCAGGTGGAGAGGCTGACGGGATGGACTCTTCAGCATCAGAGTCTTCGTAAGGAGAATAAGGAGCCTCAGGAGGGTCTGTATGTTCTGAGTCATCAGAGGAATCATCTGTGGATACTGGCTCAGGGGGCTCTGCTCTAGGCCTCTTTTCTGGAGGAGGGAGAGAGGTCCTATCTGCATGAGGCTGGGATCCACGAATTAAAGAAATGAGATCCTCAGCCAAGGAAAGCATATGGGAGCTGGTGCTGGGCCTGTGAGAGGGGGGTTTGGCAGGCATCGTTTTTGAAGCTTTGGCTGCTTTAGCCCTGGCAAAGGCCTTAATAGACATGGCTGCAGGAGGCCTAGCAGCTCCACGTGCAGGGGTTGAAATATCCAGGGGAATAGTGTCAGATAATTCCTGAGAAACCGCAACAGAAGGTTGGATTTCAGAAGACGATTCTACCAGGTTAGAGGAGGCCTCGGTAGAAGGCATGGTTTCGGCTGAAGAAAGAACCGCTTGCTCGGTTTCGGCCGAAACCGAGACACTCGCGGTTTGCTTAATCGCAGTTTCGGCCGAAACCGCGGACCGCGAGTGTCGGTCCTTTCCTTTGCACTTTTTGGTAATTTGCATAGTCGGAGGATCCGATGGCATAATATAGGCAAAATCAGAGCCGAAAATCTGTTCAGCAAACTCCGACCGACGTCTAAGCGTCCGTCGGTTAAAAGAAGCACAGGCTAGACAAGCTGCTACGTCGTGGTCTGGGCCTAAACAATGTATGCAGTAGTAGTGGAAATCTTTATGAGGTATTTGTTTCCCACAAGATAAACAGTTATTCACTTTCTCTGACATCGGCTGAGGCAAGAAAGAGTCCCCAACGGGGTACTTAGCTTTTAGAAGTCTTGAGTAATATTCGGTAGTAGTAATCTCTGGATCTGACCGAACGGCACTGCGAACAGCTTCTGCTTGGCGCCACGGCAAGAAAGACTGAGGAAAATGGCGTCGGTTGATGCCTTTATACCCGAAAAACTGCAGCTATGACGTCGGGTGAAGTGCGACACCAGCCGAAGCCAGACCCAGACTTTGGAATCCGGCCGACCGAAGGGCTGCCTGACGACAGGACAACCCATTTGTAAGGACTGCAGATGCATCCTTGAAGGACATCCATACTCGTCTAGGCCAGTAAGAAGCAATGAGGATCATTTTGGATCTCAATGCGGTTGCTTTCTGAATTAACTTTGGGATCAACGGAAAAGGGGGAAAAGCGTATAGAAGACCCCGAGGCCAATCGTGGACTAGAACATCTCTGGGGGGGGTGGCCTGGTAGGGGGAAGAGAGTGAAGAAGTCGAGGCACTTGCTGTTTTGAGGTGTTGCAAAAAGGTCGTAGCAAGGCTGGCCCCACTTCTGGAAAATTCTCTATACTACCGCTTGATTTAGAGAACACTCGTGAGGCATGAGAATTGTTCTGCTCAATCTGTCTGCTATGACGTTGGATCTCCCGGGGATGTGCGTTGCTATCAGAAACCGTTGAGAGGAGATCGCCCACTGCCAAAGTCTGAGTGCTTCTCGACATAGGGGGTAGGACTTTGTTCCACCCTGCTTGTTTATGTACCACACTACGGACATATTGTCCGTTTGAACTGCTATAGTGCCCGTGGGAAGACAGCCCTGAAGGGCTCGCAAGGATAAAAGCACTGCTCTCATCTCTAGGACATTTATGTGCAGGTGGCATTCTAATTGTTGCCACGTGCCCTGGCCAGTCCTGCCCTGATAATGCCCCCCCCCACCAGATCAGGGAGGCATCCGTTGTCACCATGGCAACTGGAGGGGGAATAACAAAGGGTCTGCCCTGAAGAAGTTGAGGGGAGACTATCCACCAGGCGAGGTGTTTCTTGCAAGTCGGGGTTATCAATATGTTGCGAGTCACAGGAAGTTGTTGGTAGGACCACTGAGAGAAAAGCATCCACTGAAGAATTCTTATATGGAAGCGGGCTAAGGGAAGAAGGGGAATCGCCGCTGCCATGAGGCCCAATGTTTTCAGTACTAACTTGACTTGAACTTTGTTGGACTGAATCAGAAGGTGGACATTCTGCCGTATATCTATCACTCTCTGAGGTGTTAAAATTACAGACATTTCTGTGGTGTTTAACATGGCTCCTATGAAGTTTATACATTGACAAGGTGACAAGAAAGATTTTGCAAAATTTATGGAAATACCTAACCTGTTGCAAATGTGAATGGTGTAATCCCTGGTTATGATAAGATGCTGCTTGGTGGTAGCGGTAATGAGCCAGTCGTCTAAATATGGAAACACCTGGAATCCTTTTTGTCTCAGGTGAGCCGTGACCACTGCCAAACATTTAGTGAACACCCGGGGGGCTGTGGTGAGACCAAAGGGCAGGGCTCTGAATTGGTAATGACTGGCTCCCAGCCGAAAGCGGAGAAACCTCCTGGAGCGCCTGTGTATCTTTATGTGATAGTACGCGTCCTGTAGGTCCAACGAGCACATCCAGTTGTCTCTGCCCAAGAAGGGCAGAATGGACTGCAGCGTTATCATCCGAAATTTTGTCTTCTGCACAGATTTGTTCAATCTGCTGAGATCCAAAATGGTTCTCCAGTCTCCTGTCTTTTTTGGCACCAAAAAGAACCTGGAGTAGATTCCGGATCCCAGCTGGTCTGCTGGGACTGCCTGGATTACTCTTTTTTTTTTTTTTTTTTAACAGCTTTTCTATTTCCAGCTGTGCCTGACCCCTTTGTCCGGGTGGTATGTCTGGGAGGGGTCTTGGCAATTGGTTTGGAGGGGAAATGAAGGGGATTTTGTAACCCTCGGATATAATCAACTGTACCAATTTGTCTTGAGAGAGGGATTGCCAGGCTTCCGGGTACAGAGATAATCTTCCCCCGACTGCCTCCGAAGGTGGACAGTCGGGCAGCTTCTCAGGGATGCTGAAAGAGTTGGTCAGGGAAGGACTCCCTGAAACCCTGGTTCTGTGGACCCCCTCTGCCCCTGGGGCGGCATCTATTGTTGTCCCCCCCCCTGCCTCTTAGGGGGAATTTCACCACGTGCAGCGGGCGCAACTCCCTGTGGTTTATGGAACCACATCTTTCCACCCTTCTGACCTTTGGGGTATGGTCTAGATGGTGTGGAAAAGTGGACTCCCACAGCAGAGAGAGTCTTACCGTCTTGCTCGCACCTGGTGAGGGTATTCTTCACCTGAGGTCCAAACAATTCCGAACCATCAAAGGGGGTGTTGGTGAAGGACGCCTTGAAGGGATCAGCAAAATTACAGTCTCGCATCCAGGCATGACGTCTCAACGCAACACCTGTGCCTGCGGCCCTACTCGCTCCATCGGCTGCATAAGAGATAAGCCGCATGGAGGAATTGGCAATGGAATTCAGGGTAGCCAGCTGGGAGTTGATCTTGTCCTGATACCCCGCAGCAGAAGGATCCTGTACAGTTTCACCCAGCGATCGCATAGCAAAGGTCGCTGAAGCAAATGTCCGCTTACCGTACCTGTCCATGGTCCTGGACTCTTTGTTAGGAGGATGAACAGGTACAGAAGGATCAGCTAATTCCTTCTTAGTGGCAGCTGCTACCACCATAGCATCTACCTAGACCTTTGGCGAGAAATGTCTTGTCCACCGGAGCAGAAATAAATTTTGAAGGCCTCCTAGGGGTAGGTTCCATGGAGTCAGGAGCTGCCCACGCCTTTCTGGCCACCACTTCCATCAGTGGATCGAAAGGGGGGACACCCAGGAGGTGGAAGGGCGAGATCCAATGGCATCAAGGTAAACCGACTCGTCCTCGGAGGGTCTGAGTGTGGACCAATTCCCCCTCTGTTTCAGGATCTCTAGTATGTCTGAAAAGGAGACATCTTCAGAGGGGGATCTGGGGGAGCCCTCCAACTCATCCAAGTCGGTGTCCGAGGTTACAGACTCAGGGGAGTCTACATGCTTCCTCTTGCACTTTCTTTTCCTAGGTGGCTCTCCTGAAGCTTCAGGAGAGGCCTTGGAGGAAGATGAGACACCCAAAGTGGGTACCCTATGCGTTGGATCTCTGCTATCAGTTGCAAGAGGATGGCCAGAGACCATAACAGGCACTGTGAAGGGAGGAGCTGAAGAACCCAACCTTGGAGCAGACACTGGATCCAGCATGCTCCTCATCACCTCGAAAGCCCCCCTATCAGGCACTGAAGACTGTCCCGGCTCCGAAGACACCAGAACTGCCCCCGGCACCGACAGAGAAGGCTCCAAGAATGATGTCGGGGCCGAACTAACCAGAGCCAATGCTCCGAGAGGGAGAGCGGGGTCGGACAAGGGTCCGATGCCACTCGCCCCCTCGGAGCCGACAATGGAGTCTCGGCGCCCGGACTTCTCCACAGACGGTACCAATGAAGAAGTCGGAGCCAACGACGCCGGAGCCGAAGGTGGAAGTATCGGCTCCGACGTAGGCAAGGTTACGGTTCCGACACACTCCGGATCCGAACTCGACTGGAGAGTCGGAGGAGGAATTGAAGGCGGCATCGAGGGAGCCACAGTCTGGTGAGATGGGCTTTGGAGTATTTGGGCCAGTGCCTGAGAATTTATGAGTCTACTGACCACCCTCTCAATGTCGTGGTCGGAAAGCCTAGACGGCCTGGAGGAATGAGTCCTATGACTCCGCTCCGATAGAAGGGGTGATCTTGGAGCCGATCGGACAGACTCTAATGAAGGGGATCTAGAACGCTTGCGTGCTGATGTCGGCTCCGATACAGGTTTCGGAGCGGGTATGATCTTGCTCACATCGGCTCCGACTGGAGGCGATGTAGGAGCAATCTCAGTTTCGCCAGCCCTCGACTCAGAAGCTGGAGCCGAGGGCTTGGCGGGCTTAGACGACTTCCCCGAGCCAGACTTGGACGGGGAGTCATTGGGCTTCAATAAGTCCCTCAAAATAAGTTTATTACGACTCTCCTGCAGGACTCAAACTAAATCCGTGGCAGACGGAACAAGAGTCCTGCAGGTGCAAAGGTCCCAAGCAGTAGACGCAAGAAGTGTGACAGTCTGTCAGAGACATTTTCTGACAGTACGAGTCACACTTCTTGAATCCAGAGACCTTAGCTTCTTTAGACAGTTACCATAAAGACAGTAACACAGTCAGCACACCCACTCACTCGACTTCCACACCAAGGGGGAGTTAAGGGGGTGACTAAAACAACAACTCACACACACAATAATGGGGGAGAGTAAACAAAAAACTAAAGCCTGTAGGCCCGATTAGAAAATTTAACTAAAGGGGTGGGTAGGACTTAACGAAAAAATTACTAATAGGTAATTTAGGTAAAACTATATCAATGGGAACTAATCTGACAAAAACTAACCTCAAGTTTAGAAGAATTTGCTAAAATTTCTTTTACTGACCCGAGCCGGCAAAAAAAAGGCAACCTCGCAGCGAAGCGGCAAACGAGATCTGGGGAGTTAGCGCATGGTATTGTGGGATATAGGGCTGCCTCAAGCCGGTAAAAAAATAGCTCTCGAGCTATAGTATAGGCAGAGTCGGAGCAGAGGATCGGCTCCGAACCCATCCAGCACGAATGAAGGCGAGAATGACAACTTAACATCAAGTGTTATAGCTTAAATGACAAAGGAATTTGCTACCAAGAAGCTAATAGCTCATAGCAATTGATTGTTTTTACTTGCACATACCAGGAATTTGGCTCTTTCCATTATGCTTGGGCTCACTCTGCTCCCCTACCACCATTCCCACCCACCCTCAGGCCCCTGACCTTTATACACAACTAGCCACTCCCTTAAGCCTCTCTCTCTTACACCAACCTCATTTCTATATAGCCACTCCTCTTCTGACTGTCATCAATCTACATCCCCATCTAACTTCACTCCACATCACCTCACTCACACAATACCCAAATTGTACAATCTCTTCAGAATACCCCTACCTAATCCCCCCACTCTAACCACAACCTAAAGTATAACCACACCTAAATCCCTACTCACTCCTGTAAAGACACCTACTAAAACTTAATACAGCAACACTATGCGGTAGTGGTGCTGCGGTAGCGTTGTCACCTCACAGCAAGACGTTGTCGCGTTCGATTCTCAGCTAGAGCGTCTTCTGTGTGGAGGCATGCGTGAATGGGCGTGCCTTCGTTAAAGGTTGTGCGTCAGGGCTGGTAACTCAGCACGCAAAAATCCACTACCAAACATTAGCGGACCGGAGTTCCGCTGTGGCAACCCCTAACCGGGAAAAGCCAAAAGACACAACATGTCAGAGTAAAATGTGGCCCTAACCTTTACATTAATGAGCCTCGCTATCATCTCAGATTTAACCTCCTACCACTACACTAGCAACTCGGTTTCAGACTAAATCCCCTACCTACCAATTTACAAGACTAACCAGCCTTTTCAGTAATATCTCCTATCTACATCTCAAATCTTGACCTTGCCACATTCAAAGTAACCCCACAGCAGCTAAACAACCACATTTCTTCAAAACAGAACACGTCTATAATCAAATGCCTAAAAACTATAATCCGAGCATCCCGTATCATACTTAGTAGACACGTGCACCCAAACCCTGGGCCTACAAACAATAACAGCCCCCCCCCCCGCTACCCAACATTCTAACCTCCCCAGGAAAACAAGAGATCTCCTTATACTCAACAAACATGAGAATACTCAAACTCCCAGAGCTACCCTGGCCCTCTACTCCCCCGACATAGCCCTCACAGACATCTGGCTAAAACCACTAAATGACTTTGTTCCACATGGATGCAATATTCTTAGACAAGACAGTATATCCAAAAAGAGGCAGAGGCAATTCTCTCCTCTTCAAAAACAACCTGAATTGCTAGCCAACGAACAACCAAAGTTCAATAATGCAGAAACTACGTTCATTCAGCTGAAAATCAACTAAAAAAAACCCAAAAACTTGCATACAACTGGTACCTATATACCCCCCCTGGCAATAACTAACACAGTAGAATCCATTCTAGACTGGACATCCCAAAAATGTCCCCAGGAAACAAACATACTAGGCAATTGTTAACATTGACTGGTCCTCCTGTAACACGCTCCACCACACTAACCACATCAACCTACACGGTTTTACTCAACTAATCAAAACCACAACACAGGTGGACAAAGCATCAAAAGGAGTCCATCCTAGACTGGATCCTTACTAACAAACCATCTCAATCCTACCTCAGGATCCCTTCCCAGACCCCCTCAGTGACCACCTTTTCACCTTTATAAAGACACCAAGTGAATCCATTAAAATCCTCCACGCTCCAACAAATCCAGTACACAAAGAATTTCAAAACCCATGCTTTCTTAAACATTCTAAATCATCTTGCCCCTATCTGAACTAAATCCAACTATGCCCCCTGGAACCCAAGAGATACCCATCTACTACTAAAACAGAGATAAAGCATGGCACTCATGGCATCAAAACAAACTGACATACCAGGAACTAAGGAACAAAGCCAAAAAACAAATTAGGACAGACGGAAGGAACCACTATATAGGCATTCAAACCAAACACAAAAATAACCCACAAATTCTGGGCTGCCAATAAAATCCTACAACCAGGAAAAAACAGTACTCCACCCCTAACATTGACACCACCACCAATAATATTGCCATCTAATTCAACGAACACTTCACCAAATCCAACCTAGCCGTCATCAATAACAGTTCCCAAATTCACATCCAAACCTATCCTCCCTACCAACAGACCAAAACCTCTTCAACTTGCAGCCTGTCCCTACTAGCACAATATATAAATACCTAAATAGGCTTAAACCCGCAAGCCTGGCCACCGACAAATTACATGCTTAAACTTGTACTTAAAGATCGCAGCCAAAGCCATCTCTTACCCAGTCTCCATGCTCATTAACCACTCTATCATAACACGTTCCTTTCTCTGTGGAAAATTTTACATATACCATCACTCCACAAACGAGTTAACTCTGTGGAACCATCTAATTACTGTCCAATTGCCATTCTATCCCCTTACCTAAAATCCTCAAAAAATGTATACAGTCCCAAATAATGCACTATATCCTCACTAAAACTGCTAACCAACATCCAGCACTGATTCTGTCCCAATCACAGTACTACCACAGCCCTTATTAGCTTTACCAACACAGTAAACCATCATCAAAACAATGGTAACCTAGTATCCACTGTATTCCTAGATCTCTCCAAGGCCTTCGATACAGTCTCGCATTCCAAACTCCTTTCTGCTCTCTCCGATCTTAATCTCAGCCACTCCACATAGCATGGTTTCAAGACAGACTCCCAACAAGCAGTAAAATGGCAAAACTCCATCTCCCCTCCTACCTGTCCCCCTAGGGGGTCCCCCCCAAGGATCCATTCTTGGACCACTTAACATATTTACCAACCAACTCCACAAAGCTATCAGACACGTCACTCTAGTCCAATACGCCGATGACTCCACTCTAATCTGCTCTGCCCTTTAACTCCCTCAAATCCAGGAACTGACACGAGTCTTTTACTGCTGTTGAAACCTGGTTAGCCAACTCTCAACTAATACTTAACCCCAATAAAACACAGCTACACAGCTAATGATATTCAATCCCACTACAGCCTTAGATCCTATACCACCGCTCACAATATTCTCAGCTAATAACACCTCTATCACATCTGTCCAACACACCAAACTTCTAGGGGTTATCCTAGATCACAACATGAAATTAGATATGCACATTGCACAAACAATAAAGAAAGTCCATAAAAAAACTCGGAACCTTATATAGATGCAAATAGTACCTCACCAATGACAGTAAAGCCACCATTGCAAGAACCCACCTACTATCCACACTCCTCTATACCTCCCCCCCATACTCCAACCTAAACAAAGCAGACTAACAAACACCTGCTATAATAAAATAGCTAGGTTTGCTACTGACTCACCCTTTAGGACACATCACTGCATAACAATCAAACAACTATCTTGGCTAGAATTACCAAACCTGCTCACATATAACCAGCTTACAATAGCCCCCCCCCCCCAATTCTATATTATCCTGAGAGTTCCTGCTCTTCAAGGCATACTTATCTCCTCTAACACGATGCCTATTAAGATCCACCAATGAAGCAATGGCTGACTTAAGCAAAAGCAACAATAGCTCTGGGGACTCATTTTCCATTTCTGTTGCCAAAGCATGGAATACCATCCCTGTAGATATTAAGGCCATTGAAAACAAAAATAACTTCAAAAAATTCCACCGGTCCCATTTACATGGGTCTTGGTTATGTAATTATTCTTACCCTGGGTAGCTTTCACTTAATTAACCTAAGAAACTTACAAAACTTCTTTCTATACTCAATGTGTGTTTATTGTACCAGCCACTGAGGAATGTAACCAAATAACTGAACAAAATGTCCTTTCAGCTGTACTGTTTATTGTAACACATTGTGCTCCTTATAGTATTATTTACTTTTTGCTCCTTTCTTGGCCTTGAAACTGTACCTTATTAACTTTTTGACTCTACTGTATTTTAAAAGGTGTATTGTATTTACTGTATTTCCTGTACTAATCTTTGTGGAGCTTTTGGATCCATAACCAGTCAGACTTTCCCAGTAAACAAATGTAAAATAAAAAAAAATATTTTTTTAAGACCTGTTGTTCTTACTACTACTGGAACTGTCTAGGGCATCTTTCTTCCAGACTGTCCTAATTTCTGCCAGCAAATCCTGATATTTTATGACTTTGTCTCTCTCTACACAAGACACTGCAATTACTGGGAGCACCAACTTCAATGATCAATGCTACTTTTACTTTCTTTTCATGGACTACTATATCTGGTTTTCTTGCATCTATTTTTTGAACTGTTGGCAATGGATGATCCCATGTAATATAAACTTAATTTTCTATGATGTTTTGTGGCTCATGTTCCAATGTTTTTCAACTACTTCATTAATATAATGTTTGCACAATCTCCAATGCAACAGTTTTGCCACATTATGATGCCTTTCAGTATACAGTTGTCCTGTTATTAGTAGTTACAACCAGCAATGAGGTGTGCAACTGTTTCCAATTCTGGTTTACAAAACCTACATTTGTCTGTTTTTCCCACATGTTCAATGGACTTTGTAAACCAATGTGCAAGTAGCCCACTATCCTGGGACGCCAATATTAACCTTTCATCTCTTGGTTAGCATTCACCTCTCCTTTACCATTCCTGCATTCGATAAGGTTCTTCCAGAAGTTTTAAACACTGGCAACTACATTTATGCATTTTTCACATTTCTTGCCTTCTCATCTGATCCTTCACCTTATATTCTTTTTTTTTTGGCACATTAAGTTGCTGTTTTTATCTACTTCTGGTTTGATTGCCATGCCTGCTTAACAGCGATATGTTCTGCTAGACTTAGCATGGAAGTAATCTTAGATATATTCTCCTCATGTTTCAAAACTTCCACATTTGGGTCTTGTGAGGTCAGTAAATGCGCAAGTCGTCTCAGGATAGCAGATCTATACATGTAATTAATTTCAAGGAGGCCCATACCTCCTTCAGAAAGGGTAATATATAATCTTGGTATGCACTGATTTTTATAAATCATTTGGTGAGTATGAAGCATCCTTCTTGTTTTCCTGCCTAATCTATCCAACACGTTTTGGGACCAATCACTCCAAAACTATAAGATAGGACATGAAAGTACAGTTGTGTATACTTACCATAAATGTAGATGTTAGAGTGTATTCACTGTTGCAGTCATCACCTGTGGGTTATTCCCTGCTATGGTAGCCCTCGTCCGGCCCGAATACCAGAGTCAGTATTTTTCTGCGTCAGCTGTAGTCGCCTGTAGTCTGACATCAGGTAGTCAGTGCTACAAAGCAAGGCAGCTGACATCATTACATCAGTTTTTCTTGCCCTAACCCGAGGAAAACCACAAGGAAATAAGGTAATGTGGTCCTAGTGGCTAAAAGCCATCATGTGAAGCATATGTCACCTTAAGGGAAGAAGACATAAGGGGGGGATAGAGGGAAGGAAACCAGGACTGCAACAGTGAATACACTCTAACATCTACATTTATGGTAAGTGTACACAACTGTACTATGTTTTTCGTGTTTCACTGATGCAGACATCAACTGTGGGAGGATTCCCAAAGCTGAGGAGAGAGGTGGAAGGATAGGTTAGAGCACTAGGCATGGGCCAGCAAACCCTGCAGAAATGCAGAGGAAAACCCTGCCCTAGACTTAGAAAAAGAGATAGGTTGCAATGCTTTGTAAAGGTATGGACAGAGGTCCAATTGGCAGCTTCCAAGAAGTCACTGGTGGGGACTCCCTCTGAGGAAGGCTATGGAAGTGGAGGCTGCCCTAGTGGAATGGGTACAAACAGACTTAGGGGAGAGGGTTCCCATGCAGTCTGTAGCAGAAATGGATACAGTGTGAAATCCATTTGAAAATGGTTTTCTTGCAAATGGGCTTCCCTCTGCCCCTGGGGCAAAGCTGACAAGCAGCTGGTCTGTTTTTCTGAAAGGTTTAGTATGATCCAGACAGCATCTGAGTTGTCTGTGCAAGTCTAGAGAGTGCAGAATTCTTTCCTCCTTGTTTTGAGGGTTGGGAAAGAAGGTGGGGTAGGTGTATGGCCTGGCTGAGTGTCACATCAGATACCACCTTGGGCATAAAGGAGGGGTTAATCCTTAAGGAGACCCTGTCTGCATGGAAAATGATGAAGGGCTCAACAGCTATGAGTGCCTGAAGTTCTGAAACCCTTCTGGCTGAGGTGATAACTAGTAGGAAGGCAGTCTTCCAGGAGAGGTATTTCAATTCTGTTGAAGCATCAGGCTCAAAAGGAGGTAAGGTTAGTTTTTCTAAAAACAAAATTCAGGTCCCAGGCTGGCGTGGGAGGCCTTCTGGGAGGTCTCATATTAAAGCCCCTCTGAGGAACTGTTTAATCAAAGGATGAGAGAAGAGGAGTAGGTCTGAATCGTAACGGGCTGAAATGGCTCAGGCATGGATTTTAATAGAAGAGAAGGAGAGGCTACTTTTGAGCAACTCAGTTAGGTAATCCAAGATAAGAGGGACTGAAGGATGTGAGGTACTGGCCCCTTTGGACTGGCTTCAGAAGCAGAAACTTTTCCATTTCCCTGTGTAAGATTTTTTGGTGCTGGGCCTTCTGGCCTCTGTGATAATGTCTAGGACCAGATTGCTTAACGGGGACGCCTTGTTAGCTTTTAAGGTATAAGCCATGCTGAAAGATGAAGTCTGCAAGTCTGGGTCCAGTCTCCCCCCATACCTGGGTCAAGGGGTCTGAGATCAGAGGAAGCTGCTTGGGGGCTGTAAGGTCAGGCTGCGCAGTAAGGGGTACCAATGCTGTCTGGGCCAATCTGGAGCAATGAGGATGGCCTTTGGTCTCTCCTCCCTTATTTTGATCAGTATCTTGGGAATAAGCATTTAGGAGGGAACACATACACAGAGGGATTTCCAGTGGAAAGTCAAGGCGTCCACCTTCCACGCTAGGAAGTGATACTCCCTGGCACAGAATTTTTGCAGCTGGTGGTCGAGGTGTGAAGTGAAGAGATCCACCTCTGGAGTCCCCCACTCCTGAGTGATTTACAGAAAGACTTCCCTGTGGAGTGGTCATTCGTGCGGGTCCAATAAGTTTCTGCTTAGGTGGTCTGCCAGGGTGTTGCTGACCCCTGGTAGGTATTGGGGAAGTAGGTATACACCCATGGAGGCGGCTGTCAGCCACAGCTTCATGGCTAGTCTGCACACAGGGTAAGATTGGGTCCCCTCCATTTCTTGATATACCACATTACTGTGGTGTTGTCTGTTTTTATAAGGACGACCCCTGGCCTGAGATGGGGCTTGAAGGATGTCAGAACCTTTTGTACTGCCATCATTTCTTTCTGACTGATGTCTAAGTGAAGGTGCTGGTCATCCCAAAGACCTTGGGTGCACCTGCCTGCTAGGTGAGCGCCCCATGCAATGTCTGAGGTGTCGGTGGTGATGGTCTGGCCAATAGGGCGGAGGATGAAGGGAAGGCCCTTTTCCTTGGCACAGGCCTCTGCCCACTAGAGAAACTCGGCCCTTATACATGGGATCAGAGGGCGGTGGTGATGGTCTGGCCAATAGGGCGGAGGATGAAGGGAAGGCCCTTTTCCTTGGCACAGGCCTCTGCCCACTAGAGAAACTCGGCCCTTATACATGGGATCAGAGGGAGACAGGTCGCTAGAGAGAGTGCTGGCACCAAAGGTTCTTTAGCTACCACTGAAGTTTTCTCATGTGAAGCCTGGCTAGAGGAATTGGAAGGATGCACGATGCCATGTAGCCAGGGCTTGCAGGAACTTCCTCGCGGTGAGGTGACTTCTGGAAGCCAGCTGGGTAAAGTAGACAGGCAGGAAGCTCTGCTTTTCTGGGGATAGGAAGGCCATTTTGGGATGCTGTGTCTAGCAGAGCTCCCAAGAAAATTATCTGCCTGGTGGGAGTTTGCTTTGATTTCTTCTCGTTGATGGTGAACCCTAGGGAAGTCCGTAGGGATTTGACAAACAGAAGGTCCTGGAGCAGCTTTTCTTTGCACTTTGCCTGAATGAGGCAGTCATCCGGATAAGGGAAAATCTGTATATTTCTCTGTCTGCAAAATGCTATGGCTGAGGCTAAGCATTTGAGGAATACTCTGGGTGAAGTAAATAAGCCAAAGGGTAGCGCAGAGAACTGAAAGTGTTGTGACCCGGCTCTGAAGCGCAGGAATTTCCTGCAGGATTCCCCTATGGGGATGTGGAGGTAGGCATCTTTTAGGTCTTGGGTCACTAGCCAGACATTTTCATTAGCATAGGCAGCAGCTGCTGCAAACTTAGCATTTTGAATTTGGGGACCACCAGGGAGGTGTTTAGAATGGATAAATCCAGGATGGGGTCCCAAATGCCCTCATTTCTGGGAAGAAGAATAGTCTGGAATAAAAGCCTTTGCCCGTTTGATCTGAGGGGACAGGTTTTACTGCCCCCTGGGATATGAAAGTTTGGACCTGTTTCAATGCCTTTGCCCACTGATATGGAGGTAAGTCTGGGTACCCTCTTGGGATTGGGAGCTCGCTGAAAGAGAATTTGTATCCCTGAAAAATATTTAAGACCCACTGGTCCTTTGTTACAGAAAGCCAATTTTCTTTGAAGAGGGAGAGCCTTCCTCCTAGTTTTTGGTGAGTGAAGGGAGGGGGGGGGGGAGTCATTGTGAGTTTTTGCCATAGAAAAGTGGCTTAGAATTCCCTGCCTTTGGGATGGAAGTGGTCCATTGTTTGCTTTTCTGCTGGGCCCTGGGATAGGAGCCTGGATGGCCTGTCCCTGCAGGGCTTACCATGGCCCTGTCTGCTAGGTACAGGGAAGGACCAGTGCTTACAGGGGAAGTCCCTGCTGAACCTGGGAGACTGAACCTGAAAGAAATCTTTTACTGTATACATGGATTTTGCTTTGTCTTCCATATTTTTAAACATCTCTTCTGCTTTTATTCCAAACAAGCACACCTTATCCAGGGGTGCATCAATAAGTTTAGACTTGACATGATCAGGGAGAGGTTGTTCCTTCATGCATGCATGTCTCCTAGTGACAGATCCTGTCACTGCTGCCCTGCTAGAGGCTTCTAGGGCTTCATATCCACAGTGTAATGAGTGCTTTGCCACTTGACAGAGTGCAGTAAATTTGCTAACTCTTTTGAACTGGCACAGTCAGGAAAGGTAGAAATCCTTTGTTTTAATACTTCCAAAGTTTGTTGCTGATATTTTAACATATGGAAATACAGTTGTGTACACTTAGCATAAATGTAGATGTTAGAATGTTATTCACTGTTGCAGTCCTCACATATGGGTTATCCAGCTCCCGGTAGCCCTTCAGCCCGAACACCAGAGTCCCTGGTATACGACGTTGGCTGCCGCCGGTTGTAAAACTGATGTCAGAACGTCGGGTATAAAAAGGGAGGCAGCCGACGCCATTTCCTCAGTTTTTTTTGCCTTAACTGTCAGGAGCCCCCAAAAGAAGGCTAAACTAAGAAGGTAGCACCCTGGACACGTCATACAAAAAATAAAAATATATGTAGTCTGTGCTTTAGGAAAAAAGGGGAAATGGCGGGTGGGAAACCAGGACTGCAACAGTGAATACACTCTTAACATCTACATTTATGGTAAGTGTACACAACTGTATTATGTTTTTCGTGTTTCACTGTTGCAGTACTCGCATATGGGTCGATTCCCAAAGCCCAGGAAAAAGAAAGGGTGGAGGAAGGATCACAGATTAAGGGTTGGTAAGAAGGCCCTGCAAAAATACAGAGGCAAAACCAGCCCTGGATTTAGAAAACAAAGGTAGACTGTAATGCTTTGTGAAAGTATGGACAGAAGACCAAGTAGCTGCTTCCAGAATGTCCTTAGTAGGCACACCTCTCAGAAAGGCTGCAGAGGTAGAGGCTGCTGTAGTAGAATGGGTCCTAATACCCTGAGGGGGAACCTTCCCATGCTGCAGGTAACAAAAGTGAATACAATGAGCAATCCTTTTGGAGACGGTTTGTTTAGAAATAGCTTTACCCTGAGCCCCAGGAGCAAAACTAACCAACTGTTCACATACTCGAAAGGACTTCGTCATGTCTAAGTAAAACCTCAGCTGTCAATGCACATCAAGAGTGCAGAATCCTTTCCCCTTTATTTTGGGGACTGTTGAAAAATGTAGGCAGGTTAATAGACTGGTTAAGGGTTAAACTGGAAACTACCTTAGGCATGAAGGAGGGATTAGTTCTCAGAGAAACTCAATCTGAGTGAAAAATAAAAAGAAGTTATGTACCTACCATAATGTTCCATGGTAGTTGTCTTCTTCTCGCCTTCTTTCTTGCTGGTTGGGATTGGAGCCAATCCTCATCTCCGACTCGGCCATCTTCAATAGCTCAAGAGCTGTTTACTGGCTCGAGGCTACCCCATATCCCATGATGCCTGGCGCAAGCTACCCAGATCTCGTTTGAAAAAGCTATTCCAAACATAACTAAGAAAGAATTCTGCCCTAGTAGCCCTTTGGACCTAACTATAAAGCTATTTAAGCAGAAAAGGACAACCAGAGAAGGTTCAGCCAATGAAATCTGAAAAAGGGTGCTCCTCTCGATCCACTAGGATAGGGGGATGGAGGGTGGGACGCAAGAAAGAAGGCGAGAAGACAACTAACATGGAACGTTATGGTAGGTACATAACTTCTTTTATGTTAAATTGTTTATCTCGCCTTCATTCTTGCTGGTTGGGACAGCGTCCTTAGCACCTACTATCCTGGGTGGCTCAATGGAACAGACTCTTCAGAACAGTGGAACCAAAATCAGCCCCGTTTCTGGAAGCAATGTCTAGCTTGTAATGAGAAATGAAGGTATGTGGGTTAGCCCACATAGCAGCTGCACAGATAGATTCAATGGGCAACCTAGATTGGATGGCCACCGAGGTAGCCAATGCCCTAGTAGAGTGGCCTTTAGGTTTGGTAGATAATTTTTTGTTTCTCAGCTGGTAAATGAATGAAATAATGTGAGACAACCACCTAGATAATGTTACCTTTGAGACTGGAAGGTCCTGTCTGCCCCTCAGCATAGGAAAGGAACAGTTGGTCCGACTTCCTGATGTCCTTTGTCCTATGCAAATAAAAACGCAGCTGTCTGTGGACATCCAACAGGTGCAATTTATATTCTGCGTTATTAGTGTGATTAGGAAAGAACACAGGAAGGTCTATGGACTAATTCAAATTATTTTGTGTACAGACCTTAGGAAGGAAGGAAGGATTGGTCCTTAGAGCGACCCTATCGTTATGAAAAACTAAGTATGGGGGACGAATACATAGAGCCTGAAGCTCCGAAACATGTCTGGCAGAAGTAATGGCTACCAGAAAGAGAGTCTTCCAGGATAAAAACTTAATGGAGCAAGATGCTACAGGTTCAAAAGGTGGCAATATTAGGGAAGCTAGCACCAAATTTAGATCCCACGGAAGTGGGGGATCCCTCACTGGGGGCCTAAGCAGAGTGGTTCCTTTGAGGAAGGCTTTACACAGCTTATGAGACATGATGTTATTAGAAGACAACCCAATGTGAAAATTTGAAATGGCAGCTAACTGAACCCTGACTGCAGCAGAAGCGGAACCAGAATGAAAGAGTTCCGCTAAAAATTCCAGAATCTCGTGGACAGGGGCTGAAAAGGGATCTATATTCTTAGCCTCTGCCCAGCAAGAAAAACGTTTCCACTTGCTAGCGTAAGTTTTCCTAGTTGTGGATTTGTGTGATGAGATAATTTCCCGCCCAGAGGAGGAAATATTAGGAAGCCTGGCTATGGTTGGAAGTGGAGCAACCAAGCTGTGAGCTGGAGTGTTTGAAGGGATCGATTCAGTCTGCCCAATTGATGAATCAGTAGATCTGGAATAGGATCCAGAATCCAAGGCTGCTCGAGAAGATAATGATGCAGGAATGGGAACCATATCTGTTGAGGCCAGTAAGGGGCAACGAGGATCATTTTGCAACCCAACGCAGTTGGTCTCTGTATGAGTTTGGGTATTAGGGGAAACTGAGGGAAAGCGTCGTCCCTGAGGCCAATCGTGGACTAGAGCGTCTCTGGGGGAGTGGCAGAAGGGAGAAGAAATTGCTGCACTTGCTGTTAAAAGGTGTGGCGAAAAGGTCGCAGCAAGGCTGCCCACATTTGCAAAAGATTTGTTCCGCAATTACCTGATTCAGAGACCACTCATGGGGCATGAGAATTGCTCTGCTGAGCCTGTCTGCGATGATGTTGGAACTCCCAGGGATGTGCGTTGTGATCAGAAAACATTGGGAAGAGATCGCCCACTGCCAGAGTCTGAGTGCTTCTCGACATAGAGGATAGGATCTAGTTCCGCCCTGCTTGTTGATGTACCACAACACTGACATATTGTCCGTTCGAACTGCAATGGTCCCGGGAGGGAGAGAGTCCTGAAGGGCTTGCAAAGCTAAAAGCACGGCTCTCATCTCCAAGACGTTTATATGCAAATGGTACTCGTGAGGCTGCCAGGTGCCTTGGACTGCCCTGACCTGATAATGCCCCCCCACCCTATCAGGGAGGCGTCCGTGGTCACTGTGGCGACTGGAAGGGATGGCACAAATGGTCTGTCCCGGAACACTGATGGGGAGACCATCCACCAAGCGAGGTGCTTCTTGCATGCTAATGTGATCATAATCTTGTGAGACAAGGAAAGCTGTTGGAAGGACCACTGTGTGAATAGAAGCCACTGGAGGATACTCATGTGAAAGCGGGCCAGGGGGACAAGAAGAATTGCTGATGCCATGGAACCCAGTGTTCGGTGGACGAACCTGACTTGAATCGTTTTGCATGTTAATAAAATCTGTACTTGTAGGTGAATTAGTGATACCCTGTCTGGTTGAAGGTTCGCAAACATGTTCCTGGTATTTAGATTTGCGCTTATATAAGTGATATGCTGACATGGCAACAATGCAGATTTTTCGAAATTTATTGTTATACCTAGCCTGGAGCAAGTTTTGATAGTGTAGTCCCTGGCTTGCAGGAGGTGACACCTGGTGGAAGCAGTGAGGAGCCAGTCTAGATATGGAAATACCTGGAATCCCTGACGTCTCAGGTGAGCCGTAACCACTGCCATGCATTTGGTGAACACTCTGGGGGCTGTGGTGAAACCAAAGGGCAGAGCTGTGAACTGATAATGACTGGCCCCCAGCAGGAAGCGAAGGAATCTTCTGGAGCGCCTTTGCATTTTGATGTGGTAGTACGCATCCTGAAGATCTACAGAGCACATCCAATTGTCCTGACCCAGCAAGGGTAGAATGGACTCTAGCGTGACCATCCGAAACTTTGTTCTTTGTACAGACCTGTTTAGTCTGCTGAGATCCAGAATGGATCTCCAGTCCCCTGTCTTTTTTGGTTCCAAAAAGAACCTTGAGTAAGTTCCGGATCCGATCTGGTCTGCTGGGACTTCCTGGATGACCCTTTTGTGTAGCAGCTTTGAAATTTCTTTGGCTGCTTGGTCCCTTAGATTGGGTGGAACATCTGGAAGGGACTTGTTTGACGATAACGGGGGTTGAGCAAAGGGAATTCTGTAATCTCCGGATATGATTGACTGTACCCACTTGTCTTGAGTTACATTCTGCCAGGCTTTGGGGTACAGTGAAAGTCTTCCCCCGACTGCCTCCAGAGGCGGGCAGCCGGGCAACCCTTCAGGGATGCTGAAAAGGTTTCTCAGAGAAGGATTCTCTGCTGCCCTGGTTCTGAGAATCCCCCCTGCCATGAGGGCGGCGTCTGTTATTGTTCCCCCCTCTGCCCCTGGAGGGTAACTTGCCATGTGTGTCAGGCAAGGCTCCCTGGAATTTACGGAACCACATTTTTCCACTCTTCTGACCCTTGGGGTATGGTCTGGAAGGAGTGGAAAAATGGACTCCCATGGCAGAGAGAGTCTTGCCTTCCTGTTCACACCTGGTTAGTGTTTCCTTCACCTGTGGTCCAAAGAGAGCAGAGCCATCAAAGGGGGTATTGGTGAAAGATGCTCTGAAGGGTTCCACAAAATTACATAGCCGCATCCATGAGTGCCTCCTAAGGGCGATGCCTGTGCCTGCGGCTCTACTCGCACCATCGGCTGCTTAAGAAATGAGCCTCATGGAGGAGTTAACTGAATTCAGAGTTGCCAGCTGGGAGGCCACCTTAGCTTGAGCCCCCTCAGCTGATGGATCTTGGAGGGTATCTCCAATCTCTTTAAGGAGATCCCTCTGAAGGCAGGTGAAATGGCACAAATAATTCAGAGACTTCATAGAGAAGGTCGCTGAAGCAAACATTCGCTTCCCATATCTGTCCATAGTTCTAGACTCCTTGTTAGGAGCATGGACAGATGACGAAGTTTCTGCCAAGTCCTTCGTTGTGGCTGCTGCTACCACCATGGCATCAACAGGTACGCCCTTAGTTAGAAACTGTTTTTCCTGAGGTGCAGTTATAAATTTAGCAGGTCTGCTGTGGGGTTGGTTCCACTGTGTCTGGAGCGGACCACGCCTTCCGAGCCACCACAGACATAAGTGGGTCGAAAGGCGGAGACACCCAGCAGGTGGAGGGTCAGGAACCAAACGTGTCCAGAAATACCGACTCATCCTCGGAAGGTGCTAGGGTATTCCAGTTCCCCCTCTGCTTAAGGATTTCAAGGATGTCTGAAAATGAGACATCTTCATAGGGGGAACTTGGGGACCCTTCCGAATCCTCTAAGTTGGATACAGTATCGGTTTCAGATGTGACAGACTCAGGGAAGTCAACGTGCTTCCTCTTGCACTTCCTCTTATGAGGTGGCTCCACTGAGTGATCAGGGGAGGCCTCAGAAGAGGAAGAAACACCCAAAGGGGTGCCCTGGAGCACTGGTTCCCCACGCTTGGGGTCAGGAGGAAGGGCAGAGGCAGATGCAGGCACTATAGGGGGAGGAGCCGATGGGGTTCAACGTGGAACTGGCTCAGGGTCCAGTACACTCCTCATGACCTCGAAGGCGTCCCTGCCTGGACGCAGAGAAGACTCCAGTTCCGAAGAAATCAGAATCCCTCTCCGCACCGAGGGGGACGGCTCCGAAGCCGATGTAGGAGCCGAGCTCACCTGCGCCAAAGCTCTGAGAGGGAGAGCGGGGTCGGACAAGGGAGTCCCGGTGCCCAGATCCCTCCAAGGACAGTACCAAGGATGCGATCAGAACAGACGGAACCGAAGGAGAAGGTATCGGAGCAGACTGTTCCACACCTTGAACCCCAATGAACTCCGGCTCCGAACTCAAGGGAGGAGTCAGACGAAGAATATTTGCAGAAGTGGACGGAGCAGACACCTGATGAGGGGGGCTGGACAACATTTTTGCTAGGGCCTGCGATTTCAGCAACCTGCTGACCACTCTCTCCAAATCATGATCTGAAAGTCTGGAGGACCGAGAGGAGTGAGGGGACTTGTGACTGCGCTCCGAATGGAGCAGAGGTGACCGTGGAGCAGAGCGTATCGACTCCAAGGAGGGAGACCTAGATCTCTTTCGACTCATGGACGGCTCCGAAGTTAGTGTTGGAGCCGACTGTGAGGGAGGCACATCGGCTCCGGCCGGAGCCGAGGCGGATGGTGGTGCTTCACCCAACGACAGCTCAGAACTTGGAGCTGAAGACTTGGATGATTGGAGGATTTCGCAGGCTGAGCCTTAGCCGGTGAATCCTGTGGCTTAAGCAAACCCCGAAGGATTAACTTATTTTTGCGCTCCTGCAGGACCATTGGGCTGAAACATGACAGACTGAACAAGAGTCCTGCAGGTGCACCGCGCCCAGACAGTAGACACAAGAAGTGTGACCATCTGTCAGAGACACCTTCTGACAGCATGAGTCACACTTCTTGAATCCGGACACTTTAGTATCCTTGGACATGATACCACACACACACACCTGGAGAAAACACACACACACACACAAGCAAAAAACAAGTTAGCAAGTATAACTAACTAAACTATACAGCTAACACACACTAAAAAACTAAGTCTACAACTACAGACACTACCTAAAAACGATCTATATTATATATATTCTTTTTTAAACTAGAAAAAGACAAAAAGGATTAGCCTCTAACTTAAACGGCTACCACTAAAGTAAGGGAGGGGTGGGGAAAACTCTCCAAGTAAAACGAGTTTTCAAGATAAACAAGAGGGATAAATGCTATCTAAGGAATATAGCTTTGAGAATAGTACAACTAAGAAATTAGGTACACTATAAAGAAAAAATTCTAGTAAAAATACAATAAAGTATACGAGCCTGAGCCAGTAAGACAACCTCGCAGTCTGAAGCGGCAAATGAGATCTGGGTAGCTTGTGCCAGGCATCATGGGATATGGGGTAGCCTCGAGCCAGTAAACAGCTCTCGAGCTACTGAAGATGGCCGAGTCGGAGCAGAGGATCGGCTCCGATCCCAACCAGCGAGAATAAAGGCGAGATAGACAACTTAACATTGAAAGGTTCTACTGCCATTAAGGCTTGCAGCTCAGATACCCTTCTAGCTGAAGTAATGGCTAAAAGGAAAGCAGTCTTCCAGGATAGAAAAGTACAGTTGTGTACACTTACCATAAATGTAGATGTTCCGAGTGTATTCACTGTTGCAGTCATTACATTTGGGTAATCTGCTGGCAGGTTGTCCTCAGTCGGCCTGAATAACAAAGTGTTGAGTCCTGCGTTGGTTGCTGTCTCCTCTTCCATGACGTTAGGTCATCAGGGGTATAAAACATGCAGCCGACGCCATTTTATTCAATTTTTCGTGCCCCCCAAATGGGGAGCGCCAAAAAAAAAAGAAAAAAATATATATATATATATATATATATATATATATATATATATATATATATATATATATGTATATGAATAAACAAATATATGTAAATGCACTTTCAGCAACAAACTTTTTCATCTAAAAGCAAATACATCACAAAGGCTTTAGTATATAATGAAGGACAGAAAAGTCATAGAAAAGGGGGATGACGGGTGGGTAACCCGGACTGCAACATTGAATACACTCGAACATATACATTTATGGTAAGTGTACACAACTGCAATATGTTCTTCGTGTTTCACTGTTGCAGTCATTACATTTGGGAAGAATACCAAAGCTATGGATGGGAGGATGGAACTCAATGGCATTAGGAGCGGCTATAAGGTCCTGCAGAACTGCAGTGGCAAAGCCTGCCCTGGATTTGGAGAAGAGAGGCAAATGATAATGCTTTGTGAAGGTATGAACAGAGCTCCAAGTAGCAGCCTCTAGAATGTCTTTGGTTGGAACCCCTCTGAGAAAAGCTGCTGAGGTAGAGGCAGCCCTGGTGGAATATGACCTGATCCCCTTGGGCACAGGTTTACCATGGTGCAAGTAGCAGAAACAAATGCAGTGGCTTATCCACTTAGAAATAGTCTTTGATATAGCCTTCCCCTCTGACCTTGCAGCAAATGCTACCAGTAGTTGCTCAGACTTCCTTAGAGATTTGGTCCTGTTTAAGTACAATCTTAGTTGTCTGTGTACATCCAATGAATGCAGAATGCGCTCCCCCTTGTTCTGCGAATTTGGGTAGAATGTTGGCAGGTGAATTGTCTGGTTAAGAGCCACACTGGATACCACCTTGGGCATAAAAGAAGGGTTGGTCCTGAGGGACACCCTGTCCGGGTAAAATGTAATAAAAGGCTCCACAGCCATGAGAGCCTGTAGTTCTGAAACTTTTCTTGCTGAAATGACTGCCAAGAGGAAAGCTGTTTTCCAAGATAGAAATGTTATATTTGCAGTAGCTGCTGGTTCAAAAGGAGGCAGGGTGAGTTTTTCCAGCACAAAGTTGAGGTCCCATGCAAGAGTTGGTGATGATCTGGGAAGCCATAAATTTTTGGCCCCTCTAAGATACTGTTTAAGCAGAGGATGAGAAAAGATGGGAGGCTCTGTGTTGTAATGAGCCAAGATGGCAGAGGCATGTATTTTTATTGAAGAAAAAGATAGGCCCTTGTCAAGCATCTCAGTCACATATTGTAAAATCTGAGGAATATTGGGCTTTGCTGTGTCCGTTCCTTGTGCTTGGTTGCAAGCACATAATCTCTTCCATTTATCAGCATAATATTTTCTAGTACTAGGCCTTCTGACTTCCAAAATTACATCCATCACAGATTTACTGAGAGGTGTTTGAATAATTAAATGATCAGCCATGCTGCAAGGTTCAGAGTTTGGAGCAGAGTGTGCAGAATTTGATTGTTCTGAGACAGTAGATGAGGTATTTGAGATAAGTACCAAGGAGGAAGTTGAGACATATTCCTTATAATTGGGTACCAGTGCTGGCGAGGCCAGTCCGGAGCAATTAGGATCATTTTTGGTTTTTCCTGTCTGACTTAGTAAGACCTTGGAGAGAAGGGGCAGAGGGGGAAAGGCATAGACTGATAGGTTTTTCCAACTTAAGGATAGGGCATCCACCTTCCATGCTTTTCTGTTAAAAGTTCTTGTGCAGAATTTGTCCAGCTGATAATTTTGGGGAGATGCAAATAGATGTGTGGGCTCCCCCATTTGTGTGTTAACATGCTGAAGATTTGTGGATCCAGTTTCCATTCGTGTGGGTCCATAAGAAATCTGCTTAGGTCTCCCAGAGTATTTTGTTTTCCTGGCAGGAATTGAGCTTGAAGATGCATTTGGTAAGTCAAAGCTGTATTCCACAATGCCATAGCTAGTCTGCAAAGGGGTTAGGAATGTGTACCCCCCTGCTTGTTTATGTACCACATAACCGTGGTGTTGTCTGTCTTTATCAGTAGTTGTCCTGGATGAAGCAAGTCCTTGAAGGCTGTCAAGAGCATTCTGAACAGCTAGCATCTCTTTCTGGTTGATATGCAGATGCATTTGTTTTGGGGTCCATTTCCCCCACCAGGTGGGCCCTCCAAGCATAGTCTGATGGGTCTGAAGTTAGGGTTTGGGTGGCAGGGGGTAGAGTGAATGACGGTCCCTTGTTTTGGTGACATGTCTCTGCCCACCAAAAAAACTCCTGTTGTAGGCAGGGAATGAGAGGAATCATTGTTTCCAGACTGTGACAATGTTGACTCCATAAACGTTTTAGGTACCATTGTAGTTTCCTCATATGCAGTCTCGCATATCGAATTAGTAGAATGCAGGATGCCATGAACCCCAAAGCCTGCAGAATTTGTCTTGCAGATAACTGGGTTTTTGTTACCATTTGTTTGAAGTATGTTGTCTGTTGCCTTTGTTTGTCTGGCGTAAGGTAAGCCATCTGGGCAGTTGTTTCAAGCTTGCACCCAGGAATGTAATTATTTGAGAGGGTACCAGTTGGGATTTCTTTTCATTTATTGTGTACCCTAGGCATGTTAGAAGCCTTTTTACAAATGCCAGATGATGAAGAGTGTCCTTGTCCACTGCTGGAATGAGACAGTCGTCCAGATAAGGATAAATTTGTATGCTTCTTTGTCTATGCAATTACTGTTGCCAGGCACTTTGTAAAGACCCTGGGCGCAGTAAATAAGCCAAAGGGGCAGTGCAGAGAATTGGTAATGCAAAAAACCTGCCTTGAACAGGAGGTATCTTCTGCATGATTCCCTTATTGGGATAAGCAGGTATGTCTCAAGTCTAGAGTCACTAACCAAGCGTTCCTGCCCAGCATAAGCAGTAGCTGTTGTAAAGTCAGCATTATGAATTTTGGAATGTCCACGAACGTGTTCAAAATCGATAAGTCCTGTATTGGATGCCAGGCATTGTCTTTTCTGGGTACCAGGAAAAGTCTTGAATAAAAACCTTGCCCTTTTTCCTTTTCTGGTACTGGTTGAATAGCCCCCATTATCCATGAGGGACAATTTGTTTCTGAGCCTCTGCCCACTGATTTTGTGGCAGATCTGGCCAACCGTTTGGAATTGGCAAAGTATGGAAATTAAATCTGTACCCCTGGGATACTATGTTTAATACCCACTTGTCCTGGGTAATTAACTGCCAATTTTGAGCATGAAGTGCTAGTTTTCCACCCAAGGGGGCTGCCAAAAGAGAAGTGCTTGGTGAAGATAGAGGGAAGTCATTGAGACTGCTTACTGTAGGGTTGTGCTTTGTTTCCTCCAGATTTGGAGGTGGAGGCACCCCAGTGCTTTGACCTGTAAGAACCCTGTGATTGACATCTGGAGCCTTTTGTGCGCCTGGATTTGCCTTGAGTGGCTCTGTTGGACACAGGAAAAGAACAATTTTTAGTAGGCCAGTGCCTAGTGAACCTGGGTGGCTGCACATGCAAGAAATCTTTTACAGTTTGCATAGATTTAGCTTTGTCTTCCATTTTCTTTAAAACCTCTTCTGCCTTATTACCAGAGTATCATGTTGCAAGGGGGCATCCAACAATTTAGCTTTAACATGATCAGGCAGATTTTGCTCCTTGACCCAGGCATGCCTTCTAATCACATAGCCAGTAACTGCGGCCCTGCTAGAGGCCTCCAAGGAATCAAAACCACATTGCAAGGTATGCTTTCCAACCTGTTCTGTTGAATGCAATAATTCCTGTAATTCTTTATTTTCCACACAATCAGAGATCAACATCATTTTCTGTTTCAGAAAGCCCATAACATGCTGTTGATATTTAAGCATATGAAACTGGCAGTTTAAGGTCCTAATTGCCAAGGTTGCAGACGTATACATCTTCTTTCCCCATCTATCCAGTGCCCTGGAATCTCTATCAGAGGGGGTAGGATTTTTGGCTGTAGAGGCCTTTACACCCCTGGGACCCTGTGAAATAGTCACAGGATCGGCAGCAGGATTTTTGAATAGAAATTTGTGGGAGTCAGGAACCCTGTAATATCGGTCTGGCTTACTAGGAGCCGGAGGTAGGGAATCAGGAGCCATGCTTGATTCCGAAAACACATCAACAATGTCTAATACAGGCGGTACTGCCAAAGGCCTATGCTGAGGAAGAAGGAAATCCCTAAGCCTCTTTTTTGATTCAGAGAAGTCCTGACTCCCAATGAAAATGTTCCCTTAAAGTATGCAAAGTTTCTCCAAAAAAGCAATCCTCAGGAGGAGATGCAGATGGGATGGATTCTTCTGCATCAGAATCCTCATAAGGTGGAATAGAAAATTCCTGATCAGAAGAGGAATCAGAAAAAATGGAAATTTAATCTGAAGACTCATAATCAGTGCTTTGCCTAGGCCTCTTAGCAGGGGGGGGGGGGTGGACCCTTGATCAAGGTAATTAAGTCCTCAGCCATTTTGATCAACTGTTTTTTAGGCACAGGAGCCTGAGCATGGTTCATGCGTCGGTTTTTAAACATAGAAGTTTTTGATCTTGTTTTTGAGGCTGGCGTCAGTTTAATATAAAAATGTTGAGGCCTGAAAACACCCTCAGAAGCCGGTGCCTGCTCAGTGGCTCTGGACCCATCCAAGGGAGAGACATCCGCGGGTTCAATACTCTGAGAATCTCACGGCATACCGGACTCCAAATGGGTCTCGGTAGAGCCCTGCGACTCAAAAGTAGCGGGGTATCAGGGGCTGCAAAAGCACCTCACTGAGTACCGGTGAACCGGCAACTGGCTTTGGAAAAGCTTCATTGTCTTTTTTGGACCTCGACGGTCTGTCTCTGTCTTTTTCTTTGCGCTTTTTGTGAACTCCAGTAGTCGGATTGCTAACCGACGACATTTCAGGATAGTTAAATCTTGATCCAAAATATTTAGAAGCAAAAGTATGTTGACGCTTAATAGTGCGTTGGTTAAATCTAGCACAAAACCGACAGCAAGGCATGTTATGATCTGGGCCTAGACAAGGAATAAAGTACAAATGAAAATCCTTATGAGGTATTTGCTTCCCACAAGTAATGCAATTATTAACTTTTACTGACATCGGAAAGGAGCAAGAAAAAGTTTCCTCAACGGGGTACTTCACTTTTAGTTGAAGATTTCTGTTCTGAAACTCGAAAACAAAAATTTCAGGAGTCAGCCGACCGGCACTTACGAACTGCTTCTGCTTCGGACACCGCACGGCAAGGAAGACTGGGGTAATGGCGTCGGCTGCCTGTTTTATACCCCTGACCTGACGTCATGGAAGAAGGGACAGCAACCGACGCAGGACCCAAGACTTTGTTAATCAGGCCAACTGAGGGCAACCTGCAAGCAGATAACCCAAATGTAATGACTGCAACAGTGAAACACGAAGAACATCACCCAAACAATACACACACATTTGCCATGTGTACCTCGAGAAGGTAATTTCTGCAGCAGGCAATACATTTTATTAAATCCTTTCTCCATATCATTCTATACAAAACATGATCAAGTAAATACAAAGAAACACAACAGAAAACAATTATACACTCAAAAACCTACATTAAATGAGATTAAAAAACCTCCTTGCCATGATGGGAATAACAAATGCAATGCAAAAGCCATCCCACCTAGAAAAGTAGTTTTTGACACAGGCTTTTGCCCCTGCCTCAAAGCAAAAGAACAAACAACAAACAAGACTGCCTAAATCCTAAAACTGCTTAAGTAATAAGTAATAACGCTTATTATATCTAAATACAAAAGTATGCAAAATCTTTTTTTTTTATTTCTGCATAAAAGCAAATGAATAGTTTGGATGTCCACCCTTTAGCAGGCCATTCTACTAAAAAACTTGGGGCTGTACCTGCAAAAAAATTTAGCAGGTTGCATTGACTTAGCTTTTTCCATCCTCTTTTTAACTTAAACCACACAACCAAACAACACAACACACAAGATCAAGGGCATCAATCCAAAATCTTCTTAACATGCCTGCTCAATTTTGATCCCTACCCTGCATGCCTGCGAAGAACAGAACTGATGGCAGCCACCCTCGAGGGCCATCACAACCACATTGCAATTGCAAAGAATGCTTGTAAAGAATGCTTACTAACACAACAACTAAAACTAAATCCAACAAAATCCAATCTCCATACCTTTAGATTTCAATTGTGAAATTAGATAATTTTGATATTTCAGGATTTAATTTTACGACAATTCAAACTGACAATTCAGCTAAGAGTGGAAGAAGTATACACTTTCTTACCCCACCTATCTACCTCTCTCCTTGCCAGTGGAACTCGATTTTTTTTTTCACACAGAGGCCTTACCTTTAGGCCCCTGAGAAACAGTTTCTGGGTCCCCCTTGGACTCTTTAAACAATACTTATGAGCATGAGCACCCTAATAGTACCATCAGGTTTAACAGAGCAGGAGGCAAAGGCAAAAGAGGAGGTCAAGGCTCTGCAAAAACATTCAGGGGGTTCATCACACACAACACAGGAGGCTAAGGGCCTATGCTGGGTAAAAACAAAAATAAAATTAAGCCTCTCCCTGAAGCCTGAGTAATCATTCTCCTGGCTTCCCATCTAAAAAGGAATCCCTCATTTGAAAATGAAAAAAAGAAAAAAGGAGAAGTCAAAGAGGGAAAAATCCAGTGGCAGAATCATCATAATGAGGAGAATCAGATCCTCCTGAAAATCCTAGATGAAGAAGTCTTCCTGCAAATCTTGTGCAACTCAAACCAACCCTGTCAACCTAGGTCAAACCTGTCAAACTCAGGTTGGGAACTAGGATAGTGTAATCAATCATTGTAATCAAATCTTATAGGTTTTAGGTCTCTGCCCTCGAAGCATATGAAGCCCGGGAAGAAAGCCTGCCTACTGAAGGAAGCCTTAAGCTGACTGAAAGGAAAGAGACTCTCTAAAAGCTTTTGAGAAGCTTTGGAAGAAAGGAAAGGCTAGAAAGTGAAGCCCCTCTGCCTGATGCCTCTTGGCTGAGGCACATCCCTCAGCCTGCTGTAAAAGCCTGAGGAAGACTCCTGAAACCTCTGATAAAACCTCTGGCTCCTCTGACTCCACCTAAAACCTTCCGCCCGGCCTGCGTGGTCTATCAACCTCACCCCCGTTTATACGGGACTGCCTTCGCACAATCGGGCGGCGTCCGGAGCGGCATTTATAGTATTTAGCGGGGGCAGGCAATAATCATTCAGCACTAATTAACTATATCTTAACAACGCCTAATAAACACAGTACACAGGCCGCACAACTGTACGCAGTAGGTTGACAAAGTATGGTAACAACTATGTACAATGTGGTAACTCATTCAGGCAAGTAATCCAGTTTTAAACACAATTACGACATCCGTATGACATCCGGCGAAAAACCAAAATGTTCAATATAATTTTACTGAACTCTGATTAGGTCTGAAACTTCTCCGGGAAAATACTGAAACGTAACTGCACTGTTCCCTGATTCCGCCGCTTAGACCCTGCTGGAAAGAAAGAACTAACCCCAACCCGCAGGACTGCTAACATGACTGCTGCCGCGGTAATGTGCGCCTGGACCGCGTGCCGGGTGCGCCTCTGTGGTCCGGGACTGCATGGGATCACTCTGCCACTGGATGACTGGACTGCGGGAAAAAGACGAAGAACATCTACCACTCTCTAAAAGTTAAGACCCTGCCCAAGACCAAAAGGCTGGAAGCCAGTACCAGCACCACACACCTAAAAGCTGCCTACCTATAAAAAATAAAACACACAAACTGACACTATAATAACGTAAGGGAAGCACAAACACGAAAAAAAAAACTATATTTAAGTATTCGAAAAAGATACGCTGAATGGCGACAAACTATCTGAGGGGTAGGGTGAGGAGTGTGGGTAAGGGAGGTGGAACCTGGCTAGTTGGAAGTGTGAAGGAATTGTCTTGCATCAGATCAGACAACCCACATGTTTAAGCCAGATGGAGCAAACATCGGATTTCTTGATTCTGGTAATCTAGTCATCTATAGCTTGACAGACAGATGGGCTCCAATGAACTATCATTTGAACTAGCTGGAGATTTGACTTTGCAAGATTCAGCATTATTCCCAACTGGGAGCACAGGTGGAACAAGAAGTCCCTTGCTTGAAAAAGAAGACTCCTGGTGGGAACAGTTATGAGCCACTCGTCCAGATATGGGAGGACTTGGAACCCCTGCAGTCCGAGATGAGCGGCAACCACTGTCATGCATTTGGTGAAAACTGGGGGGGGCTATGGCTGTAGTAAAACCAAACAGAAGGGCCTTGAACTAGAAATTACTGCCGAAAGCAGAGAAAACTCACAGAGCCTCTCTCCATTTTTATATGATGGAACACATCCTGTAGGGTCCTACAGCACAGCCAATCAATCTTCAACAATATTAAAATGGACTGAAGTGACATTATGGAATTTCCTCTGCTTTACATCACAGTTCAAGTGACGGAGGTCCAGAATGGGCCTGAGACCCAATTTTTCTTTTATTTATTTATTGACCTTTGTTTAAAAGGAAAGTCTGACTGGGGGACAAGTATCCAGAGAAAAGCTCCAGTATATACAAATTACAAGGCATGATTTACTTACACAGCAAGAGGTTTGATATAAAAAGGTATTACAGTCACTGTAGACACTTGTGTACATTTCTAAGTAGTAGTAATTGTACATCAGATAAAATTTAAGCTGAAATCTGTGGAGTAATAGTTTATGCTAAAACCTGAAAAAAGAACTTTCAAGTAGACTCTGGGATCTGTGTTGGTCCCAAGGAACTTTATATTTATTTATTTATTCCAGTTTGGTGACCGGGGAGGTCCACTGGGCTAAAGAGCCCATTTTCAGTGGAGGCCCGGGGAGAAAAGCTCCATAATACAATGTTACAAGACATAATGATCAAACAATTAAGAAGTACAAATAAAATACAAAGATGAAATTGATTTACATATAAAGGGCTGAATTTTCAAACCGTAGACAGAATGCATTCAAGTTGGTAGTCTTTCAATTAATTAACATTGGACGTTAATGAAAGAGTCTGGGATGATGATAGGCAATTTGCATAGGGTTGGGAGTAGTTGTTAGTTACATTAGCAATGTATGAGAGAGAAATATGGAAGGTATGAAGGTTAGCCAGGAGAGAAGGAAGAGGGGAGCTTGGGAGGTATAGAGTGAAGTGTGCAGTTACATTTTCGGTGAGCATGCAGGTAGGAGAGGAGTTGAGTTTTGAAGGAGTGTAGGTTGTCACAGGTCTTCAGGGTAGAGGGAAGGGCATTCCATTTTTTAGCAAGGGAAAAGGAGAGTAAAAGTTGACCGGCTGGGCGTTTGGGTTTGCGGACGGAAATAAGGTTTTGGTTAGAAGATCTACAGGGTCTGGGGGGGGTGTAAGGTTGGAGAATATTGGATAGTGCGGGGCAGAGGGTGGGTTGAAAGATTAATTTGTGGGCTGAGACAATTTGGAGGTAGTCTAGTTGATTGGGGAGTTCAAGCCAATTTAGAGTTTGTAGGGATGTGCAGTGATGAGAGGGGGAATTTGCCTTGGTGGCAAATTTGGAAATTTTATTGCAGCATACTTCCAGTTTGGAGGTTAGGGTAGAATATAGATTTGTAGGCAGAGGGACACCATAAAGAAGAGATGGGAGGAGATATGTAGTGGCTAAGGTATGTAGAGTAGATGGGGAGAGGAATTGATTATTTCTGTACAGTAGGCAGAGTTTTATATGGGTTTTCTTGATGTTAAGTTCGATATGGGTATTGAATTTTAAGTGTTCATCGATTGTGGCCCCTAGGAGTTTAGCGGAGGGAACGGTGTTAATGTTGGAGTTGTTAAGGCAAGAAATTTGAAAGGAATTTTTTTCGGTGGTGGTGGATTTTGAGTGGGTGAAAAGAAGAATCTTAGTTTTGTTAGCGTTAAGTGAGAGGTGATTTTGGTGCATCCATTTTTCAGTGGTTGTGAAGGCGGTTTGAGTTAGAGATTGGAGTTCTTTAAAGCTGGAAGCAGAGCAGATCAAAGTAGTCTCGTCTGCGTATTGGACAATTTTGGTATTGGGAATAGCTTTGTGGAAATCATTAACGAAGATGTTAAATAGCAGAGGGCCAAGTATGGAGCCTTGGGGAACACCTGTGGGGGTAGGAAGGAAGCTGGAGGAGGCTTGGCCCCATTTCATGGCTTGGGACCTGTCAGAAAGGTAGCTGTAAAACCAGGATAGAGTTTTTGGGGAGATATTGAGGTTAGATAGATGGTTTAGTAGATGGGAGTGGGAGATGGTATCAAAAGGTTTAGATAGATCTAAGAGAACAGATGAAACTAAGTTACCAGAGTCTCGAGCTGAATTGACAATGTAAAAAGGAGAGAAGGGCTGTGTTTGTATTTTGACCAGGGCGGAAACAGTGTTGGGTAGGAGAGAGCAGCTGGTGTTCAGTTAGGAATGGCATGAGCTGCAGGTGGATGCATTTTTTAAGAATTTTTGAGATAGGAGACAGGATGGCTATGGGGCGGAAGTTAGAGAAGTTACAACTTTTGCCATCTTTGTGGAGTGGGAGAATAAAAGCAGAGTGCCATAGTTTGGGTACGCAAGACTCGAGAAGAGATCTATTTATTAGGATGCTAATAGGGAGAGCAATACTGTCTGAGGCAATTTTTAAGGAGGAGGAGGGGATGTTGTCAGGGGCATTGGTGCAAGGTTTGAGTTTGGAGAGAAGTTGGTTTATAAAGTGGATGGTTACAGGTTTAAGTTCAAAGATAGGGGGAGAGGGAGGCGAGGATGTGGAGACTTGGGAAGAGGGGGGTGGGGGATGTTGTTGGGGAAGGTTTTGGTTAGCTCAGCAATAGAAGAGGTGAAGAAGGAGTTGAATAGATTGGCAATTTCTTGGTCAGATTTGCTAGTATCAGGGCAAGGGTTGTTTGTTGTACCAGGCTTAAGAAGAGAGTTAATAGAATTCCAGAATTGTTTGGGGTTTTTTGCATGATTTATTTGTAAATGGTTGTAGTGAGACTTTTTATCTGTTATGACATGTTTTTTTGGCTAGGTTTCGTAACTGTTTGTATTTAAGTAAGTATTCAGGTTGTTTATGATGGAGATAGTTTTTCCAAGATTTATCTCTTTGTTGCATCATTTTTTTCCAAGATTTATCTCTTTGTTGCATCATTTTCTTGGTTACTTTAGTAAGCCAAGGGGCAGTCTTGGCTTTGATTCTTAGTACGGATTGGAGCTAAGGAGTTTAGGACAGTAAGGAATTTGGAGTTGAAGAAATCAACGGCTTCATCTAGGGGTAGGGTTTTTAGTGGGTTCCAGTTAGTGATTTTGAGGGAGTCAGAGAAGGTGGAGGGATTAAAGTTGGTTAAGTTGTGAGTGTGTAAGTTTGTGGGAGAAGGAGGAGGAGGATGTTGTTCTATGGGTGAAGGCAAGGAGGTGGTCTCCTAGAGGGTCTGGAATGACACCAGATGTTGTGGTTCTGTTCGGATGAGACACCAGGATCCAGTCTAGGATGGAGCCTGTGAGGTTAGTTTTGTTGGGCCTAGTGGTAGAGTTAATAAGTTGCGTGAAATTGAAAAGATTGATAGATAAGGTGGGATTATGGTCACTAATTTTTTGCCAGTTAATATTTACATCTCCCATAATGTAAGTTTCATGTGTAATATTTGAGGAGGACCAAGACAGGATGTCTTCCAAGATATTGGTGTTGTTACCAGGAGGAATGTAAAGGGAGATGATGCAGACACTTTTATGGTTATTTCATTTTAGAAGGCCGGTTACTAGTTCAGCATTATGAAAGGAAGGGATAGGATTTGGGAAGGGAGTGATGGATAAGTGATTAGCGTAGATTAGTGCTACACCACCACCTCTTTTATTTATGCGGTCAGATCGGAGAGATTGAAAACTGGGGGAAAGGAATTCAGTGTCGGTTATGTGTGGTTTTAACCAAGTTTCAGAGATGGCTACAATATCAGGTGAATTATGGTTTAGCCAGGCATGAAAGAGGGTGATTTTATTAGTTAAGCTTTGGGCACTGCTGGTGAGAAATATGAGGTCTTTACAATTTGATTTGTTGTTGAAGTTATGGTTATTTGTTTGAGACATGTTTGGTCCAGGGTTGGGGTGAATGTCGCCTGCTAAGCAGAGGAAAGAGAGAAGGTAAGTTTGTTAGGGAAAGAATGGTAGGGGGTGGGTTTAGGTTTGTAGTATTTATTCGGGATTTGGAAGAGTTTTAATGTTAACAGAAAGGAGGGGTGAAATAGAGTTAAAGAGGCAGAGATATTGTGGTAATGATTTGTAGGGTATGGTGGTGGAGGTTAATATGGAGGGTTTAGGTGAAAGTTGGTATAAGAGGTGGAATGGTATAGAGGAAGAAGAATGAGGAGTAGGAGTAGTGCAGAGGCAAGGTTTATAGTAGGAATGGAAGGCATCATAGAATGAAAGTTTGATTAGAGGTGAAAAAAAATTTGTAGGTTAGACAGAGTTAGGTAAGGCAGGTGGGTGGGAAGGAGGGTAGCTTAAAAAGATAAGGTTGGTGAAGGGGGAGGTAGTTTTGGGGAAAGTGGGTGGAGTAATCTTGTGAGGGGATTGGGTGATGTAAGTGGGAGGAAGTATGGGATGACAAATATAAGACCACTGGGGGCGGGTGAGAATTGGGGGCAGGGAAGGGGAGCGGAGCGGGATACAGCAACAGGGCAGAAGAGTCCAGCTGAAAAAGTATCAGTCACTGCAGGTTGGAGCTGAGGTAAGTTGGTAGAAGTACAGAAAGACTGGGTGGAAGTAAGTAGGGTTTGAGCAACTCGGGAGAAAAATATAAAGGTGGGGAAAGTGGAGTAAAATAAGGGGGACTTCCTGGAGGACACACTGGCTTAGCAACTTTATTTTTTGAGCTTCTTCCTTCTGTTGGGTGGGCGGGACATCGGGAAGTTTTCATGACAGTGGTGTTGGTAAGGAAAAGGAAATTGTGCACCCTCTTGTTATTCTCTGCATTCATACTTCTCGAGTAGTGATGGACGTCCAGGCAAAGACAAACTCCACCTTTCTACTTCCAAAGTGCCGCAGTCAGGCAAACCATCCAGGAGTGCTGAAAAGGGACACCAAAAGCCTTGATTCTGCAATTAATCTCCGTTGGGAGGGGGGGTGCCAAAGTGACATCAATTAGGATTGTTACCTCCTCTGCCTTGTGGGTGGCTAGAACTGTCAGAGGCAAAACACTGGGGACTTGCAAAACGTACAATTTCTATCCTCTTTTTTTGGTTTCTAGGGAAAAGTCCACTGAGGAGTAGAAAAGCATATTACAATGGCAGACAAGGTCTTGCCCTTTTGCTCATTTTAAGAGCATATCTCTAACTTTAGACACAAACAATGTGGACCTGCCATAGGAGGCATTAATAAAGGATGTCTTGAAGTGCTCTGCAAAGTCAGAGAGACACAATCAGATGGGCGTGGCAAACAGCTACTCTGATGCCTCCTGCTCTCAATGTGCCATCAGCCGGTTAAGAATAAGGAGTACACACGTTTGACAGGGACTGTAGGGTGGTCAACTACATGTTTATTGCTTTATCATCTTCCACAGACAAGGACTAAGGGATCTGTACAGCTCTTTCAGCCTGCCAGATAGTTAAATGCCCTGACAGCAAAGGCTGCTGAAGAATAAATCTGCTCATCAGTTGTGCACAATGCCCAGGACTTCCTGTTAGGAGGATGGACAGTGGAGCTCTCATAAACGAGTTCTTTCTTGGTGGCTGCCACCATCACCAATGAAACTACCATGAGATCATTGCTCCCAAAGGCCCTGTCTTTAGGTGGAAACAGGAATTTTGTTGGGCTTCAGGGAGATTGGTTCAAACATGTCTTGTTCCTTCAAAGACCAACTCAAAACCAGGCCAACCAGTTTTTTTAGTGGAAGGGACCACCCAAGAGTTAAATGGGCTAGCTCAGAAAGCCTCAAGGAATACAGATTCCTCCTAGGAGGGGCCAATGGTGGACCATCACCCTTTCTCTGAGGAGTTATAGGATCTTGACAAATGATACATCAGGGGGGATCCCCCTACCCTTGATCAAAAATCAGAATATTTGATGGACTCCTGATTGGATTTCATGTGCCTCCTTTTGCATAATTGCTTTCAGTGACCCTTTCCAGTGGGATGCTCTGGGATACATTCCTAAGGCAGATGGGGAGTTCACAACATGAACTACCTCGAGACTTTGAGAAGCTGGCTTTCCTGAAAATAAAAAGTGAGGTGAGATGACCTGAAGAGCTCTGTTGGGGCAAGGGAAGCCCGATTCCTAGACAAAGAGCACTCTTTCAGAGGCCTCAAAAGCAGACACAAACATGTCCTGATGCCACCCCTGTAGGATCAAAGGATTCTGACCAAGGCAAACTTCAAAAACCCAACAGTCTTTGCTCTGAAGCAGACAATGGGGTAGAGTTGTCCAGGGACAAAAGAAAGGGCTAGCTCTGACAATTTTGTAATCAACCGCAACCATACAATGCCAGTCCCAACTTCTAGGTTCCAAGACCTATCAAGATCAGAGGCACTCAAGAGAATACTGGGTCAGAGAAATGGGAGGAACTGCCCAAGTCCAGTCTTTCAGAGCTGATGTAGGCAAACCCCTTTGTTTGCTCAGATCTAGGTGCACTGAACTTAAGGGCTGGATCAGGGAAGGAGTAAAGTCTGAAGGGGAAGTTGAGGCAAGTCCCAAGCCCGCAACAAGGGTTAGAGCCAGGAGAACCCACAACTGGATTTGGGTCCTCGGGAACGTCATGATTCTGTTGAAGTCCACTTCAGAAAGGCTCGTAGAGGACTGCACTGATCTTAAGGACGACACCATAGCAGAAAGCCTTGAAACCCTTTCAAAGAACCTTTCCTGCAGAAAAGAGACAGAAGCCTAGGGATTACCTGTTCTAGATAGAATCTGGGCCCTGGGAACGGAGGAGTGAGAGACCTATTCCCGACATCTTCAGGAGCACAGGCTGGATCAGACAGACTGGAGGAAGCCAAACACTCCTGAGAAAGTTTTCTAGACGAGACCCTTTCCTTGTCTCTTCTTTTGTTGCACCTTTTATTTTTCTTTACTCTTCTTCCCTTTACTCCTACTCCTTACTCCTATAACTACAAGAAATGTATTTTTTTAAAGCTGGAGGGCTTCTCTCTACCATCTTGTAAGCGAAGAGAAAACAACTTAACAGCAACAATGCACAATAAGCAGCAGAAAATAAAGAGCAAGTCAACTATCTGAATCCGGAAGCTTAACTACTATGAAGATGGAGGGAGAACAACCACAAGAAGCACTAAATAAATAGTAAAAGGTTTCTTTTTTTTCTTTTTTGTGGGAGGTAGACAGAAGAAAGAAGACAAACTTCCCCAAAGAGAAAATAAGAGGAGGAAAAAATCAATTATCGACACCTACAGCACTGATCCGAGAGACCAGCATCTGTAGCATTTGAGCAGCAAACAAGAACTTGAGGTAATCTTGGACAAGTAGGGGATTATGAGGAGAGAGGAATCGCAGCCTTGGATACAAAGTCTGAGTGACTTAAGATGGATCCAAAGTACCCATTCGTTGGGGACTTGATGGGAGAAATGGCATGGGATCATGATGCATCAGGGCCACTAGAAGCACTATTCAACTGTAGGTTCTAAGCAGGCTATATGCAAAATAAATGGAGGGTTGCATCAGTTACCCTTCTGCATAACAGATTTATAAGCTTTCTTCCCACAGCAACTGAGAAGCGTACCATCCTTGTAATTGTGAAAGGTGTTTCTGGATGGAGCTACAGATATAGTCCCATTGCTAGAATTTTGGGCCACCACCTCTGTATCAGCCAAAGGATTTCCCTAATGAAGGTACTACTAGGTATCCTGGACTCTACAGAAATGGTCAGGTTTCCATGGAGTACAGTGAACAGAGTGTCTCCAATGATGAATGCTTCTTTTGGGGCATCCTTTACAGAAATGACTGGGCTTCAGACAGTCTTCTGGCATCCCAATGGAACTTCTCCTTCAACCAAAAAAGGGTGGCCCCAAATGAGAGAGCCACTGCTGCTTAAGCAGAGGACAGAATATTCTCAGTGTCCGATTCATATTTTTTTTCCTTCCCCATGAACAAAAGCAATCGCATAACACAAAACCATCAAATAGGTCCATTCATTTCCTTCTGGACCTGGGGTAACTGAAAGCTTTTCTAAGGCGGGGTCAAACCTAAGTTAATTAACCCCTGACACCTGTGCGATTTCCAGTGCTAGCTACTTGGTTTTAAGAAAGCTCATTAAGTCCAGAACCCTCTGGAGTGACTCCTTGGACAAGTCCTGTGCCATGGGCTAGGCCAAGTACCGGCCTGCCCTTGGCAAGCTAGCAAATGCCAGCTTCTGCATTTTGAGCACCTGTTTCTCAGTGGGAGCTACATTAAAAGCCTTGGTATATCAGAGGATGCCGAGAGCCTCTGTTGTCTCTCCAGGAACCGCATCTCAGACCAACAATGAATAGACACCTCCAGCTCCCTTGTTTTGTTTTTGGCGGGGGGGGGGGGTAAAAAGAAAATAGGACCAGCTGCAGTGGCCCCAAGAGAGCCTTCCAAGCCAATCGATTTCAAAGAAGTTTCACTCTGGGCGTGCATAAGTAAGGCCTATGGTGTGACAGCCTCCAGTGGGTTTCTGCCACAGGCTTGTATGAAACTGACTCCAAAGGACAAGAGCTGCAAAAGCATCAGTCTGGTCCCAGTGTAATTGGAAATAAAAAAACCCCTCAGACTCTGTCTGTAGTCAACTTTCCAGTTTCTTCTCCTTTGGGCATTTTCTGGAATGCTTGCTCTTCTGTGGGAGGTCTTTAGAGACCTTAGTAAATGCTATGGCAGCATGGAAGTAAGCAAACACCTTCTCTAGCAAAGGAGTCTCAGACTGCCTCTGGAGTAAACTTAATGTGGACAGCCTGTTCTAAAATACTGTGGGGCCTAAGCATAGAAAGTATGGACTACAAAAATCCTTATGTGGAATTTATTTGCCATATTCAATAAAAAGAAGTTATGTCCTTACCATAAACGCCCATGGTGTGTCATCTCATTGGATTTTTATTTTACATCGAGCCGGAGAGTCATCCGATCCGGCCGATCGAAGCTCTGCTCTCTGCATCGAGGGAGAAGATCTCTAGGGACATACCCACAATCCCTCCTCTCAGATCTAGTTCCTATTTTGCCATGCAAACCAAGCATACAAACCACGATACATGCCAAACTATATACATAATTACCTATATACAACATACCAAGGGTATAGTAGCACTGAGACAGCACCAGGACAGGCAAAAGAAAATCTCCAGTCCTAAGGGTGGGAGTGGTGGGAGGGGGAGTGGGGTGGATGAACAGTGGGAGACCACGCTATGGTATGAACATAACATGGAGAACTATGGATGTCTAGGAACGCTTTGTTATGTCAGAGTGGTTCTGCCCCACATGTCATATTACCCTAGGGTAGCGCCCCTAGCTCCATGATCCTGCAGGAAGGGACTTGAGCCGAAAGACAAAGGTGTGGGCCCTATCACTTTCGGAAATCCCTAATAAAATGTTATGTTTAGCCTAAATGATGTGCGCGACAGCCAATACCCAGCGTGTACGAAGCTAGATGAGCCTTTAAGGCCAAAGATGATCTGGTAGAATGTGATTGAGAAATGGCTGAATTTGTTTTGATAGAATTGATCATAATTTTTCATTTGCATAAAATTTACCATCAGAGTTTCATATTTAGAAAAGAACTGCAAGAAACTCTTTTCTTATGCAAGCTGCTTTCAGAATCAGGCAAAGCATTTCCTGTGATCTTTGATTTGATTAAATAAACAGATCAGATCTAATAAATAGTTCAAATAAAATCTGAGTTGTCTATGGAATACCAGGGTTGTAGCAGAAGAATTATAACTATTTGTGGAGTGGTAAGATGTCCAGATTAACATTATTTGTTAAGAAATTATGATTAAGACGAGAAATAATCTGGCCCCGATATGAAATCCGAACTCTGTCTTGATGAAAAAATAATACGGGATGCTTGACCTAGCACATGCAAGCTCAGACACCGATCTAGCCGATGTGTACAAAACACTTTTATAATGTTTTCCATGACAAAAAGTCAAAAGTAGCATCAATTTAGAGAGAGTGGTATTTAAATTCCACGGTGTTGTGTAATATTTGGACTGGTGGTCTGATATATGAAGACTGGTTAAAAAGGATGAGAAAGACAAAGTTAAACATAATAAATAGGTGAGCCATATTCAAGCAGGTGCACCAACTTTCTTCTAGCCTGTACCTCAAATGGCAGCCAACTGTACTCTCAAGGAAATAATTCGCTTAGAATTCTAAAATAATATTCAACGGAAATCAAGAGAGGTCCAACTGATGTGATTCCGCCCAATCCACAGCGTGATTTCCATAGAAGACAATAGCTCCTTATTTAGAAAATGTTGTGAGTTTATCCAAATATCCTGAACCCACCGGGCAGGAACCAAACAAACAAAAGGGCGAAGGCACAGCCAAGCTGCTAGCTGGAAGATTCCAGGGATGGGTGAATGGATCTGGACGAGGATGTCAGTAGATCTCTGTCTTAACTGCCAGCAGCAGGTCCCAGGACGCGTGAATGATGCAAGAGAAAGCAAGAAAAAGACGAGGACGCAGAAGAACCAAGAGAAATGAGGTGAATTGAAGGTGCTTGAAGGTTGTTTGCTTTCTGAACTGCCTGGAGAAGAAGAAACTTTAGGTAGGCCAAATAGATGCACCCTTGGCAAGGAGACACCAGGCCAATGACCAGGTAATAGGAGCAAAGTAATTCCCTGGGCGGTAATGGGGCAAAGTAGCTCAGATCGCATGGCATAAGTAAAATTTATTTAAAAAAAATGGTTCCATTTCACTGACTTTTTGAGGAACCACCGTGAGGCAATAATATTGTCTCAGCACGCCTGGCTATGGCGTTGATGATGCGGTGCGTTGGATATGCGACTGTGAACGTGGACGGTGGAATTGCGCCCATTGCCAAAGGCTCATGGCCGGTCTGCCATGTGGTTCCCCTACCTGGGTCCCTTGCTTGTTTAGCGTGACAGACTACGGACATGTTGTCTGGAGTAACTGTAGGGTCTAGAGGAAAATGGTTGGGAGCAAAATGCAGTAACAAAAAAAACAGAACCCTCAACTCCAGAACATTGATGTGCAGATTGTTCATCTCATGGGTCCTGTATGGCCTGGAAAGTCTGTCCCCCGAAGATGCCCCCCACCCTATCAGGGAAGCTGGCCTCGCCCCGCTGCCCCAGGGCGGTGTGGGTAGCACAAATGGTCTTCCACCTTGGGTGTTGCAAGTCATGTCTGTAACACATCAGGGTTTAGGTGCTATTTCCACAGTTGTCAAAATTTCCCCCGTGGAAGTTAGTGGAAGTGTAGTTGTGGAACCATTGAGACAAATAGAAGCTGTAGCACTCTCTGTATCAAGCCCTTGAGAAGAAGTAAAAGAGACAATGCCATGAGAACATTTTTTTTGAACATGCTGGGAGGGGATGATCTTCTGAACAGCTTTTGAAGTTTCTGGGCTGGTTGTAGAACTATTATTTAACTGAAAAGTCGCTCCCTATCAATACTTAGCCAAGATCCACTCCGGCCAAATAAGATATGCTGCGATGGCTGGCTGCAAGCCAGATACAAAGTTGAAATGCCAAGGTGTGTACAAAGTTGTAGTTGTAGGGCCTGGCAAGGGTGTAGTGACAGAATCACGGAAACAGGGCAGATCTCGCCCAGCCGGCCCAGACTACCACCAAAACACCAAACCAGATAACCACTGGAATGGCATCGCTTTGCGGTGAGGCCTGGGGCTGTGGTGGGCCAAAGGGCAGACTCAAGTGATTAGTGACTGGCTAGGCAGCGTGATGGCCGAGCCTGGATGACTGGGCCATTGCAATGGTAGTATGTGGTTCAGTAAGATTGATCACATCCGACATGCCTTCTCAGAGAATGAAGTTCCATTGAAGCGCGACTTTGGATGACTTAGGTCAGAATTGGTCTGACCATTCTTGACCCTTGAATTCCAGACCAGTAGTTGGGGATGGGAACTCTAAAGAACTAAGTTCCAAGGCTGGAACCATTTGGTCCTAAACTTCCTGGTCAACTGGTTCTATGGTTCCAAAATTATTTCTGGGACTGGTTGGATGAGCAGTTCATAGGCGATTTGGGAGTTTTTTTAGTGGAATGGGGTGGATAGAAATGGGTGGATGTTCTGGAGATTTTTACCCACTGTCTGAAAGAAAGGTTTGTTTCCTTTGTAACAGTAACAGCTGCTTGTCTGCTCGACTGCCTCCTAGTCCCAGGGGACAGTCGGGCTTCCACTGGTGAGTGCTGAAAGGTCCACCAGCTGTTTTATCGTCTAGGAGTTGGCCTCTGAACTCTCTGCAGGTGCCTTCCACTTCACCCGCCTGCCTGGTTTCTGGCTTCTAGTCTGTTGCGCTGCCCTGGGGCATCCACCTGTCTTTCTAAACGGGCGCTGCCCCTTTTTGCGGTCCTTCCCTCCTGGAAACGGAACCACATTTTCCCACCACGCTTCGCCCTTTTCACACCGGAGGAGGTCTCCCTCCGGATTTGGCTGCAAAACTGGGAGGCACTGTACTCACAGTATGACTTGGGAGGGCTGCCTCAACATAAGCCAAGTCCAGGGCTGGGTTTACTGAAAGGCAGAACTTGAAGCACTTGAAGGCTTCCCGGAACCCTTCTCAGCAAATGGCTGAGATCAGCCCTACATCGGAAAGCCACGTCCTCTCAATTCTCGCATCGATAGGCTGCATAGGATATCATCTTGGTGGACGGTAGCATTCTGGAGGGCATCTCCCAAAATGTTGACAGAGATCCCTCTGGCTCTTCTAGAAGCACCCTGATCTTATCTAGGAACCCGATAGAGAAGAATCATTACTTAAAATGGACGTGAAACGCCCCAAATAGAATCTTTAATAGGCGGAAGCTACCCGCAGGAAAAAACTTCAAGACATCTCCGCCGCTGGTCCTACCTGTGCATGCTTCACCGAACTCCTTTGCTAAGGACACGAGGTCCTGTGTAAGAGGATCGGCCAGCCGTGGCTTCCATGGACAGGTTCCACTGCCACCTAAGGTGACCGGAGCTTTGGGACCCGTCCAACTTTGTTGCCTTCGATTGACTCCAGGAGGAGTGAAGGTCGGGGGAGGAAATGCCAGAGGCAAAACTGAACCATTAACTCATCAGCGGGCAAAGGACTCAGGAGGAGTTTAAGGGGGTCAGGGCCTTCAGCAAAACTGACTACCTCTGAAGGCACTTCAGGGACCCTTGTGAGACCTCCTAAGTCTCCTCCAGGATGGATTACTCTGGAACAGCTTCAGTATCAGATGTCAAGGATCATTGCGAGAATCCAGTCCAGTCCTCCAGGGAGTATCAGATTCGAAGAGTCCGCGGCGTCTCACTTCCAGGGTCTTTTTCCTCGAAGGTCTTCCGAGGCTTGACGCGGGGAGGCGGGCGCAGGGCCCAGCAACGTCCGGCGGTGGAGGAGAAGCTCTACCACGCTGATGGTTGTTCGCGGGTCGGTGGCCACCTTCCTCATGAGGTCTGCTGGAAGAAGTCCCAAAGTCGGAACCCGAAGGCACGGCCCGTCCCGGAATCCGAAAACAGGTTCCAAGAGAGCTCGGAATTTCGAAAGGAGACGGCGAACGATCCGAATGAGAGGTTCGAGGAACCGAACCGGACTGAGAGGTCCGGAACCGGAAACCGAAACGCGAGGGTCCGTTCGGGACAGACCGTCGGCAAAGATCGTTCGAACAGCTCGTCCCGAACCATATGGAGTCCGGAGGCCCGGCTCGCACTCCAGGGGTCGAGATCGAGACGTCCTGCAGGGCTCCCAAGCACCGACAAGTCTCGAGGAGGAACAGAGAGGGGCTCCACCAAGAGGATCAGGTCCGGCTCCTGAGAGGAGACCACCAAGAGCCAGATGGAGATGAGGAGACGCTGGTTTCTGCACCACACGGCCCTGCACGGTGACGGGCACTGAGACCGGGAAAAGCGGGAATCCATCACGATTTAGGCACGAACTCCGAAGCACCGGGAGCTCAACCACGTCAGTCTGTGGGGAGGTGATCTAGAAGGAGCGAACTCGAAGACAGGATCCCTGAAACCAGGAACCGGGGGGATGGAACTAGACTAAGAGAACTGGAGCAATGATCCACTGCCGGGAGCTTTGGCTTCGAGACCGTGATTCTGGGATTTCGCATCTAAAGCCTCCAAGAGCCAGGGTGGCAGTAATCCTCTAGCCATTGCTTCATGCTTTTGGCTTGTCCTTCTCACACAGTGAACACACAAAGAGTGGTTTCCTCTGCAGTAGTCCCAGAGGGCCAAGACAGTAGACATTAGAATGGATGTGGTCTGTGACAAACATTTTTGGCCAACACAGTCACGCAGTAAAAAGCAGAGGGCTTTTTCAGACAACAAAAGGCAAACAACTGTTTCAGACCTAAAACTGCCAATTGAGGTTAATAAACAAAAAAAGGCACCACTACAAAAAATTTTTGTCACTAGCCAAGAAGGGTAGGACCTCCTAAAACTCACCTTAAAGTTAAAAAGTTAACTTATTATAAGTAAATTAAAAAACTGCACTCACAATAAAAATAAGGCCTAGGTCCTCCCTTTAAGTCTCAACTTTTTCAGAAAAAAGAATATAGAGTTAGATCTTTTTCTGCACTCACAATAGTAATTCTCTCTCCATGATGCGAATTTAAGAAATCAACTAGAGAGCTTCTGAACAGCGAAGAGGGAAAATCTGTATTAGATGTCCAGCCAAGCTGTATTTCTCGTCAGCGAGCTTGTCGCAGCAGCATTTACTCTTTCTAAAAAAAAACTCAATCACTATCATTATCAGACATCTATATAATGCAGAGAACTTCTATAGAGTACTTGCACAAAATCTCTGGAACAGACCCACACTCTAGACTAATGGTGCTCTATACAGCATATGAATGCACATGGACTGTGGCAAGAAAGGAATATGGCACCATGTCAACACCCCTCATATACCTACTAAAGTGCTGATGTCCAAGCAGAAGGAAGAACTGAATCTAGGAAGTGGCAGGTTCAAGCTCTGGAAGTCAGGACAGCTGTGAGGCTTCTGCTATAAGAAATTCCAAAACTGAATTCTCCAACAGTGACTACGAAAAAATAATATCATTTACTTTACAGTAGAAAAAATATTCTTGACATTTGTACATCAAAAATGAGGTGGCAATATTTCCTATCTTTACCTACAATCTTACTCTGAGGAGCTCAGTTATGGTCATCAAATATCAACAGGTATTCAATCTGTCACCAGCAGACGAACATTCTGTGCTCCAAGTCAGCTTGGAAATGGGAGTAGACTGAGGTCTTCAGCTATTAGGGTTGCGCCAAATAGTGCAAGAATTTATCAGAAATAGCAGCACTGAAGCAGGAAAGTGTCTTTGATATCTAGGTGACTATTTTGATAGTCAACAATAATAGCCACCTTACAATTTAAAGTATGTGGGAAAGACACAAAGGTGTGGAAATTTAGGGAAGGTAACTGCCCAGAGAAGGGGATATCAAAAATAAGCTATGGGGATGGCAGCAAACTAAAGTACACAAGCTATGGCAATTAGTCAAGGATATGTACTCAGTTGTATAAAGAGTTTGGGCAACAAAAAAAAAAGAAGAAAAGGCCTGCGTAGCTTCATAGGAATGTTGGGGGTTATCAATACGAGGAGGAAAAAACAGTATACAAGAGATGGAAAGGATGGGTGGGAGAGGCATATTGCAAACAAGCCTTCAGAATGTAAGCGTGGTGCAGATGCAAGTTGAAAGGGTGCTGGAACAGAGAATTATAAAGAGGAAACAAACATTTTTAGTTACCATAAGTTAGATCTTTATGATTCACTTAATTTCACTTCAACCACAAAACTCGCAGCCACAGGCAACAGTTGCTCAATTCCTTTAAGTCTTCTGGGACAAATTCCTTCCCATAATGTTTCTCACCACCCCCTTCTCTTCAGATCAGGACTGAACTTGGGAACAAAAGCAATCACATAACACATGAATACCAATAACAGATCCTACATGTATCAATGCAGAAGGATTACAAGGGATAGGAAATGATGGTGAATTTACTGAACTGGACAGGGATGGACAAACAATGTCCTTAATACTGGGGAGTACCCAGTTCGTGTGCGTGTTGTCCTTTGGATAAGGCATTAAACTGAGGTCTCATTTACTTAAGTTGGTGGTAGCATAGGTGAAGAAGATCCCATGACACCTATCGAAAAGAGTAGAGGAAGTTTCCTGATGCCCAGACCAAATTTCCCCTACTAGTATAAATACCATCTCAAGTCTCCCCTGAAAATAGACCACTAGCTTAATTGGGCAAATCTGGTCAACAAATGATAAATTCTTTCAGAAAATTGCAGTAGCCCCAACCTCCTGATACAGCTGCTTGCACTTCTGGCAATGTTACAGTAAATACCTCTGTTATGGCTGAACTCAAGCCAACCACTCAACTACCACCCCTTCTTTCTACATAGGTTGGAGTGTTAAATCAACTCTCAATTCAATGCCAGTCTACTACCTTCTTTGGCAGTTATGCCTTACTGTTGCAATCCATTCATCTTGACTGTTATTTAATCTTTTCTTCAGTCTCTCCCATATCTTCACCAAAACCTAGCCTGCTTTACTGCACAGGTGACAAGCACTGTAATCTGTTCTCCTTGACCTCATCTGCAACTGGGGGCTACTCTGTCATCTTTTCTAATGTCCAACCTACCATCATCAAATGCTCTATCTTTTCTCCCCAAGTTTCTATGTCATACAGATACTGTTCACATCACTGTTGTGTGTGCCTTACCTTCCAGCTTCTTTGGTGATCTTCTGTTACACACTTGCTCCTGACAATAAGCTAGCTGGCTGCAACACCTCTCATTCTATCTTTAACCTCTGCAGACAACCCTTCTCCAACAGCTCCTAGATACTTGAAGCTGTTAACCAGTTCCACCATTTTCTTTATATCTCCGTTTTCAGCTTCTGATTATACAGTTTGTTACTATAACAACTCTATCCCATGCCTTCCGTTTTGCATTCCAATCCCTTTTCATTTGGAAAATTCCTATTCAGAGATGCTTTTAGTCCCACATCATCTGCTTACAGCAGCTTTATGTCCCTTCCAACGAGTTTGCTAATGTAATCTCTACCATTAGTATAAATATCAAAGGGCTTAGAGATCATTCTAATTAACCCATTTCTTTCTCTTCCTGATATGATAGAGCCTTCCTGTACTTTTGCTGCAGTTAACTTCCATATCTTCAGCCTAGTCTATGGTGATCCTAGAGACTTTTCTGCCCATTGAATGCAGCTGATCACAGCTACCAGTGTTTTACGCTGCGGGCAGAAAGATTCCCTAGGGATAACGTACAATCAAGTCTGCCAGTTGCATGTTGACCATTCTTGTGGCTTTCTCGGTAAACAGGCTGGTCACCATCAAACCATTTGTCACACAGTAATCTAGAATAGCCTCTCCTCCTTTACTCCTGTTGCTCAACCAATATGGACCCAAGCAGTCCTCACTTCCTGTTCTGTCTGTTCCAATATAAGCACTCGGGTTCCATATTACCACCACCAACTCATTTTGTCCTGCTTTATCTAGTACAGCCTATAACTGCTGCCTGAATACATAATTTTCCTTGCCATCACAACTCCACTGTTGGGCAAAGGCTGCAGTTACGAGTACTGTGCTATCCTTACACTGGAGTTTGACTTCAATGAGTTTGTCACTAATTCTGATAACATCCCTCACCGTCTTCAGAAGACTCGGACTCTCTCTCACTACAATTCCCACACCATGTCAAGTTAATACTCCTCTGTATCCAAACCTAGATGACATAGCTGCAGTGGCCCTCCACTTTGACTCTTGGATAAAAAGGACATCCAATCTTCTCTCTACCATCTTGATGTCCATATCCAACCTGCGTCTTTGGTCAGTGAGCAATCTTCAATTCTTTTTGGCAGGTTGATTGGTTTTACATTCAACTACTGCTCACAGCTATCCCAAGTAACGAAAGCTTGGCAGCTGGACACCAGCCTGCACATCTCCCATATATATCTGGCTTTCATGCAGATGGTCTGGTTTCTACCAACATCCTAAAGTCATTCCATAGGTAAACTATCATTCCCTAGACCTGCCTATAGACAAGTGTGCAAGGGCGGTCCCTTACTGATTTTATTCGTGGACACTACATAGCACTTCTGCTTAGTACAAAGTTAATTCTTGAAAACTAAAATTCATCACAAAGCATCTAGTTCACAATGTTCTGGAGGCCTGGTGGCACCTACCCCAAATGGGTAAAGGGATTTTGATACAGGCTTAGTACAGGGTCCCAAATAACCTCTGCCCTGGGTCTCAGACAGTTTAAAAGCAACACTGCACTATAAGTTGTATGGTGGCTGTTGATCAGTGTGGTCATAACTAGCTCATACGCAAAAGTTTAACATTTAACACACACTCCTTTGGTGCTAAAAGAGCAGACGGATGTGGGTTCTATTCCCACACCAGGTATTTGGAATAATTTTCCAATACTGACACTGCAGTGTAGCATAAGGGGGTGATATGCTTCTGAGTAAGCATTCCTTCGGATGAGAAGTTAAAATGAGGTCACATCTGCATGAGTTTGTGGTAGCTCAGGTGGATGCATAAGATCACACAGTACTTATCAAAGAGTATGGGATATTCTCTGGCACCGTGGCCAAATTTCCCCTAATCAGTATGACCATTTTGGGTGTCCCCTGAAGAGGCAATTGACCTAGTGCGACTAACATGGTCAACAAAGTACACCAAAAAGAAAAAGGTACCACTACTGTGATTTAATCAAACATCAGATGGATACGTACAAATTACGAACTACGATGGTAGAACACATAATGAACACAAACTACTATTAAAACCCAGTATATTCAACCCACCGATGCACCCTAGGATAGGTATTTTTGAAAGGGTTTGTGAATTAGATATTAGGGAACATTTCCAACACACCAACAAGCAAAGCCATTTGAATTTAACACCTGATGAATATGGGTTATTGAAAGAACTGAGTAAGTACAAAAATATATGTATTATGAAGCCCGATAAAGGTAGTGGAGTAGTAATTGTTGATAGTAACGATTACGTCAGTATTATGATGGCTATGCTTATGGATGAAAATTATTCGGAGTCTAGTATTAACAAAGTTAACATCACCCACAAAAAATTGGACCTTATGTTAGAGGACATGTTGTTGCAGGATGAAATAACAGAAGTGGAATTTGACTCTGAGAAATTTTTATCCTGTGGTTAGTGGGATTTTTTGTATACCGAAGATCCATAAAGGGTTGAACAATGTAAAATTTAGACCTATAGTTGATGGCAAGAGAAGTAAAACTTGTTTCATTAGTCAATATTTAGACTGACCAAATGAAGCATGGGTTAAAAGAGTTTTCTTATATTACAAAAGACTCTTGGAATTTTTTGGAAAAATTAAAAACTGTTAAAATCAACAGTCACACTTTTTTTTGTTACCATCGATGTTTGTAATTTATTTACAGTCATCTCCCATGACACGGGTTTAAAATGGTTGGAACATCAGTTGATAAAAACTGGAAAATTCGAACAGGATGAAATTAATGTGTATGTAAAACTCATGGAGGTAGTGCTCAATTTTTTATTTTTTGAGGGGCACTATTTTAAACAAACAACGGGAGTAGCAATGGGGGCCGCCTGTGCCCCTATTTATGCTAATTATGCCATGTCCTATTGGGAGCAAACTTACATCTTCCACAGTGAATTTATAAAATTATACACCAGATACCTGGACGATATATTTATTATTTGGGAAGGAGAAATACGGGTGTTTGAGGCCTTTATCAAACACATTAACAATACAGTTTGGTTTCTAAAGTTTACACATGAAATCAATGATGACACTATTTCTTATTTGGACGCAAGGTTAAATATAGACTCACAAGGTAGATTAAAATCTAGTATTTACAGGAAACCCACTTTCTCGAATTCCTACTTGCACTATAGTAGTTGGCATCCTAGACAACAAGACAGAGCCATTGTAAAAGGGCAAATGGTGCGAGCGGCTAGGATGGTGAGTGACCATCAGGAATTTGAGGATGAATTAACATTCATGATGGGACGGTTTCTAAATAGGGGGTACCCCAATGACTTATGTGGCGAATTATTTAATGAAATTAGGAATAAAAGACAAAAGGGAATTTATAAACCCATTCTTAGTTTTGAAAATATAGATGGACATGAGACCATTTCCGTCACAAACAATTTGAATGATTTTACACCATGCTTTATTACTACTTATAACATGGATGCCCAGTGGATTAGATGGATGGTTCATAAAAATTGGGATATATTAAAATTAGATAAAAATGTGTGGACAAAATTTGACAGACATCCAAATTTTGTATACAAGAAGGATTTATCTTTGAAAAACATCTTTGAGAGGTCTTGCCTTATAAAAAGTCCAGTTAACAACAGGAGACTGGGTAATTACAAATGTGGAAGATGTTCCATCTGTCAATACATATTAATTACAAGTGAGAAATTTATGGTCAACAACCATCTCATCACCATCCAAGGACATTTTGATTGTTATGCTCAATGTAGTTTACATGGCAAAATGCCAGGACTGCTCTGTTTTTTATATAGGAAAAACTAGTAGATATTTTAGAGAGAGAATTAGAGAGCACAATTTAGATATCAGACATCAAAAATCTACTAATGCCTTGGCAAAACATATTATGGGTAACAATAATCATAATTTAAAGTTTTGTGTACTGCAAAAAATCAAGGGTGATGCACAGGGTAGGATTTCGGACATAAATTTAGATATATGTGAATTGAGATGGCAAATCAGGCTGGATGCACAGAACTACCCCGGTATCAATGACTATATAACCATAAAGCCTCTGCTTAAGTTGAAACGCACAGTAGGCAAAAGATAATGTTTTTTGTTTATTTGTATGTACGCATATACAAAGACATTTTGTATCATTTTTATATGTCCTCATATGTTTTGGTTTTGGATCATTTGTTATATACTGTTAGCATTTTTAAACAATTGTTTTTTGATGTGTGTTTTTTTTTTAATAATGGTACTTTTTATTTTTTAATTAACCTTTCTAATTGATTAATTGGAGGGTGGAGCTTTTTGTATATATTCAGGACACTTGGATTTAACATTTGTCATTCTGAAGAAGTCCGTGTTGGGACGAAACCTAGGTCAATTTCGTTTTCATTGTTTTATTGCCGTTGGTTAATCAACTTCGTTCTGCTTTTGGAACTCCGTTTTCATCTTTCTTACCTTTAAGAAAAACTTTGTATATGCGAAGGGAAATTAAAAAATGGTCATCGTAGCCATTGTGGAAATTAGAAATGGCCGCTAACTGAACTTTAATGGTGGAAGTAGAAGCTCCTTGATCAAAAAAAAAAAAAAAAAAAAAAAGAAGCTAAACATTCTAAAACCTTCTCAACAGGTGCCAAAAAGGGGTCTAGATTATTTGTACAGGCCCACATTGAAAATCTCTTCCATTTGCCAAGATACAGTTTTCTGGTGGATGGTTTATGAGAAACCAGAAGAATTTTAAGGACCGAGGAAACCATTACTCTGCCTGGCAACTAATGGAATGGGAGGAACCAAGCGGTCAACTTCAGACTGTAAAGTTTGGGATGCACCAGTCCCTGTGGGTGAGAAGACCTGAGGGCCAATCAAGGAGAGCATCTCTAGGGGACTCCCTGAGGAGGGATTAGGGCAAAATAGATGCTGCATTTGTTGTTCACTGCTGAAGCAAAGAAGTTGCAGCAAGGCTAGCTCCATCAACAAAAAATTTCCATTGCCACCTTGGGATTGACAGACCACTCTCGTGAGGCAAAAGAATGCATCTGCTCAGTTTGTCCACTATCACAATGGAGCTACCCAGGATATGCGTTGCAACTAGAAAGCAAATGGAAGATATCGCCCTTTGGCATATTCTGACAGCTTCCTGACACAGGGCCTAAGACCTGGTTGCACCTTGTTTGTTGATGAACCAAACCACTGACATGTCCGATTGAATTGCGACTGTCCCTGGAGGGAGGGCAGATTTAAAGGCTTGAATTTCCAAATTCAATTCCAGGACATGGATGTGCAAATTGGCCTCTTGCGGAGACCAAATGACTTGGACTGTTCTTCCCAGATTATGCCCCCCCACCCGATCTGGGAGGCAACCGTGGTCACTATGGCCTTGAGCTGAGAATGGGAATTCCTCCAACTTCATCCACCAGGATAGATCCCTTCTGTAGCGAACTATTAAAATGGGATAAGTCATCGGATGTGTTAGGATGGACCATTGTGTAGCCAAGAGCCACTGAAGTAGCCTCATGTGAAATCTTGCCAGAGGTATTGGGGTAATAGATGCTGCCACAGATCTTCAAGCTTAAAGGAGGACAAGAAGAGTGGGGACTTTGTATATGATGAATTGTATTTGAGACCTTATCTTTTGTAGTGTGGCTGAGGGAGAGAAGCTACACAAGATATTGTATTGAGCCGAGCTCCTATAAACTCTAGATCTTCTGCTGGAGTCAGCTGGGAATTTTCTGTGTTGACTGCGATGCCCAAAGAGTCGAAAAGGTGCAGGATGAAATTTGTGGCTTGAAGCAGTAGACACCTGGTGGGGGAGGTGAGCAGCCAGACATCTAAGTAAGGAAATACCTGGAATCCGCGTAGTCTCAAGTGAGCAACTGGAAATGATTAGCTCCTAGCGGACAGTGGAGAAACCTTCTGGAGTGTTTGTCCATTTTTATGTGGTAATATGCTTCTTGAAAGTCTTATAGAGCACATCCTATAATTTTCCTCTAGAAAGGGAAGTACAGACTGAACAGTGACCATCCAGAATTTTGTTTGCTAACCAAACTTGTTCAGAAAGTGAGATCCAATATCGGTCTCCAGTCTTGTCAGTTTTGGCACTAAAAAGAACCTTCAGTAAAATCCAGATTCTATTTGGTCTGGTGGGACTTCTTCGCGGACCCTTTTTCTAGTAGCTTTTGAATCTCCGTGGCTGCTTAGTCTCTCTGATTGGGTGGCACATCGGGGACTCTCCTTTGAGAGCTTGGAAAAAGAATAAAGAACACATGATAACCTCTGGTAATGATGTTTTGCAGCCAAGTATCAGATGTTATTTAGTCACCAGGCTGTCAGGTGCAGTGAAAGTCTTCACAAGACTGCTTCCAGAGGTAAGCAATTGGGCCTCCTTTCAGGAGCGCTGATAGGGTTGTCTAGAGAAGGAGTCTCTGGAGCCCTGACTTCGTATGTCACCTCTGCCACGGGATTGGGTGTCCTCCATTAGAGCTCCCCCTTTGCCCCAAGGGGAGCTACCACCACAGGTGTCTTGAAAAGGCTCTTGGGACTTCTTGAACTACATCTTCCCACTCCTCTGATTCCTGGAGTAGGATTGTTGAGGAGTATAAAGATAAATACCCACAGCAAAATGGGTCTTTGCATCATTTTCGCACCTGGCTAGTGTCCCTGACTTTGGGGCCAAACAAGGAATATCCATCAAAATGAGCATTGAAGGAGGAAGAATTGAAAGGCTCCGCATAGTTGAACAAAAGCATCCAGGTGTGACATCTTATGGCAACGTCAGAACCTGCTGCTCTGGTCATCCCCTTAGCTGCATGTGCGATGAGCCGCATGGACGAGTTCGATATAGACTCCAGGGTGGCCAGTTGAAAGCAACTATCCCACACCTTGTCAGACCAGACCAATAACTCCTTAATCAGATCCCTCTGAAGTCTAGTAAAGTGTGCCATGAAATTCATGGACATTAGGGTGAAGGTCGATGAAGCATAGACCTGCTTTCAAAATCTGTCTGTTGTCCTACACTCTCGGTTATGTAGGTGGACAGTGAAACTCTCATGGCAAGTTCCTTCTTGGTGGCTGCCACCACCACCATGGCATCTACTGCTAAACCTTTTGCCCAATATTGGCGATCTTCAGGGGCTGATAAGATTTTGTCTGGTCTCAGAGGAATAAGATCTATGGAATCAGGGGCCTTCCACACCCGCTGCACGATCAATTTAACAAGGTCATCAGTGGGCAGGGTCACCCAGAAAGTAGATGGATGTGCACCAACGGCTTGCAAGTACACAGATTCCTCAGAGAATGGGTCTTTGAGCTTCAAGTCACCCCTCTGTTTTATGATCTCCAGGAGGTCTCCAAGAGAGATCTTCAGTGGGTGACCGGGTGGAACCCTCCTCCTCATCTAAGTCTGTGTCTTCTATGACAGTTTCTTCTGGGGAATCTAAGTACTTCCTCTTGCACATCTTTCAGGGTGGTTCCTCAGTGGGAATCTCGGAGGAGGACTCCTAAGAAGAGATGCTCTGTACAGATGTAACTTGCAGCTTTGGTACTAGCTGTCCATGTGTGGAAAATGGCAGGCAGCTCTAGGCCAGAAGGTACAGACATATGACACTCAGATACAGAAGGGGCCAGCTGAGAGCCTGCAAAGGTTAATGCCCTCTCTACAACTTGGAAGGCAGGCCCCCTGAAGAGGGATGGGAGCCTGGAACCAAGAAAGACAACCTCGGAAAAGAGGTCACACCCTGCTCCGCAGGACTGCCATCCGAAGCAGGAGCTGGGGAAGAGCTCACAACTGTCAGGGCTCCAACAGCTAAGGAAGACTTTGAATAAAAAACAGGAACCAAGAGCAGAGATAAGGCCCCAAGAAACTACCAGTTCTGAGGGAACCGAAGATGACAAGAGCAATCCCTGTACCCAAAGAGGGAGTGCCTGTCTGCACCAGGACAGCTGGAACCATGGAAATCGAAGTGGTGGGCTCTAAGCCTCCTGAGGAGGTCAGAGGAGGAAAATCTGGACAAGTCCTAGTGCCTGTCTGCACCAGGACAGCTGGAACCATGGAAATCAAAGTGGTGGGCTCTAAGCCTCCTGAGGAGGTCAGAGGAGGAAAATCTGGACGAGTCCTAGGAGAACAAAAAAAAAACTCCAGAGGGTAGAGAGATCTGAGAAGGGGCAAGTCGCCAAAAGCTGATCCACCAACCTAACGTCATCTACCTAGGAAAGACTCCTGGAAGATCAAACAGACATCCCAGAGGGAGATTCTGCCCTTTCCAAAAAGGGACTAGATAGTTTTAACCCAAAAAGGGGTCGATTGAAGGGGAATACCTTGACCTGGGAACATGTTAACAGTTCAGACCTCATCACCGAAGGGGGTGGGTAGAGTCGGCTGTTAGATGGGTGAAGTCGGGACAGATTGGGAAAGTAAAGAAGCCAGTGCCAACATCGGCACCGAAGCTCTTGGTGTCATAATAGTAGCCTGTGCCGAAAATTCTCATTCCATAAATTTTGAAACCTTAGCCCTCGGTTCCAAGGGGACTGATGGAAGTGAAGACTTGTGCTTTAGTCTCCGGTGCTACAGGGGAACTCTGCACCAAATGACTCCTTTTTGGTGCGATCAGACTTAGAGGAGGAGGTAGGATATGACTTGGACAAAACTTCCTCAAAAAAGGATTTTAGCATCCCTTTTAAAATCAATTTGTTACACCTTTCTACCAAGGCCCTAGTACTAAAGGCCTGCCGCATCGAAGTCTAGAGCCAAATCTGGCGCACCTAAACAATATACACATGAAAGATGACCATCTGATTTAGGCATCTTTCACCCACAGTCTTGGTTCTGCTTAAAACCCGAAATGCCCTTCTGCTTTGCTGCTATTTTGACAATAGAAAAAAAATTGCCAACTGACAAAGGATGAAACACAGACACAGACACACAGACACAGACACACATGATAGATGAAAAATCCTACCAATGATGGAAGAAAAATACCCAGACTGGTAAGACAGAAAAGAAATGCTAACAATGGTAAATTAGAACTACCTTAAATGGTAAAAAAGGGAGAGGGGAATGTTACTAATGATGGCAATGAGGACAACGTGAGGTATTAAGGGTAGAGATGCGCAATCACTCAAAAAATATAAATAAGAAAAATAAAAACAAGTATAAAAAGTACAGAAAACTTTGAAATACTCAATACATTTTGACTTGGCTGGAGAAAATTGGCCGATGTGTCTTGCTATAAGAACAGCAAACAAGATCTGAGGTAATATAGAAAAGGGCATTGGGGGCAACATCTTAGCTCAAGAGTTTGTTGGCTGGTAAAAGCTGTATAATGGCCAAGCTGGTTCTGAGGATCACTGGTCAAGAATGAATGAAGACTGACAACATCAGATCGAATGTTTAAATACCTACATGAAAAAATGTCCCATTTTAAAAAATGGAAATGTGTAGAGCATCTGAGCGTAATTTGGGCACACATGTTCAGACAGGATGGCGTGCACTTGTCACAATCAGGGAAGAGAATTTTGCAGCAGATATTTTGCAATATTTGACAAATAAAAGGCAGCTTTTTTGCCAGGTGGAAAATTTAACAGCGCACAGACAGCAACATGTGAAGTATCTATGACTATTATTAGTGCTCCTAGCATTAACTACCAAGTTTTTTTTTTACTGGAAAATTTGCTACATTCCCACAAGACTGACTTTGTTACTGTTTCAGAAATATTTTTAAAAGAACAAGGACTAAAAAACAGTTCTGTCTGGGTATAAATGTTTTTACTGTAACAGACATTCTAACAACAACAAAAATCAGATGGAGATGTTAAGATAGGAATTAAAGATATTTATGAGACATGCGATAATTGAATGTTCAATGACTATACCAATACTATAGATTGTGCAACTCAAATAAGGACAACCATGGAACATACAATTGCTAGAGTGTATAGACCACCAAAATAAAGTGCTGCTGATCTAGAGGAATTCATACATTTATTGCATGAAATGCAGGAGGGAATAATATTGGCTGGGGACTTAAATTTAACAGAAAGACTGGAATAATACTGACTCAACAAAATTAGTAAGGAAATTATTAACAGTGTATGTGAAGAAACAATTGCTTCAGTGTGTATATATAAAAAAAAACAAAAAAAACAAAAAACAAACCTTGTTTGTGGTCCTGAAGAAAAGTACAGTTTTGTACCTACCATAAATGTAGATGTTCAAGTGTATACCCTGCTGCAGTCATCACACTTGGGTTATACTGTCGTCAGGCGGTCCCGCAGTCGGCCTGAATTCCAAAGTCTTGGTCCGGCGTCAGTTGCTGTCGCTTCTTCCCTGACGTCAGTGCGCCAGGGGTATATATGATGCATCCAACGCCATTTTCTTCAGTTTTTCTTGCCCCAGATGTCAGGTGCCCCCAAAAAGGTGGTCAGTAAATTGTACCAATCTAAAAAGTTTAGCACAAACAAAACATCCCTCCAGCTATAAGCAAATACATCACAAAGGTAGTATCAGGTTTTAAGGTATTGTAAAGTTTTAGTTAGTTAGGTCAGAGGGGATGGAGGGAGGGTAACCTGGACTGCAGCAGGGTATACACTCGAACATCTACATTTATGGTAGGTACAAAACTGTACTATGATCATCGTGTTACCCTGCTGCAGTCATTACACTTGGGTAGAATCCCAAAGCTAAGGATGGGAGGTGGAGTCAAACAGGGTTAGAGGAGGCTAGAAGGCCCTGCAGAACTGCAGTGGCGAAGCCAGCTCTAGTCTTAGAGTAAAGTGGTAAGTGGTAGTGTTTGGTGAAGGTGTGTACTGAACTCCAAGTTGCAGCTTCCAAAATATCCTTGGTTGGCACCCCCCTGAGGAAGGCTGTAGATGTAGCTGCTGCCCTGGTAGAGTGGGGCCTTATGGTAGCAGGAACTGGTTTTCCATGATGGGTGTAGCAAAAACGAATGCAATGTCCTATCCATTTGGAAATGGTCTGTTTTGATATAGCCTTCCCTTGTGAAGCGGCAGCATAGGATACAAAGAGCTGGTCAGATTTTCTGAAAACCTTAGTTTTATCCAAGTAGTAACGTAGTTGCCTGTGAATGTCCAAGGAGTGCAGGAGTCTTTCTCCTTTGTTCTGTGGATTTGGAAAGAAGGTGGGTAAGTGGATGGTTTGATTTAGAGCCACACTGGATACCACCTTAGGCATAAAGGAGGGATTCGTTCTTTGAGAAACTCTGTCTTGATGGAAAATGAGGAAAGGCTCCACTGCCATTAGTGCCTGAAGCTCTGAGACTCTTCTGGCTGAAGTTATTGCTAGCAGCAGGGCAGTCTTCCATGATATAAACTTTAGGTCAGCAGAGAAAGCTGGTTCAAAAGGAGGTAGCGTAAGTTTTTCCAGAACAAAGTTGAGGTCCCAGGTTGGTGTAAGTGCTCTCCTGGGGGGCCTAATGTTTTTGGCCCCTCTGAGAAATTGTCTTAGAAGCGGATGTGAAAATAAGGGAGGATCCATGTTGTAGTGGGCTGAAATAGCTGAGGCGTGGATTTTAATAGATGAAAAAGAAAGTCCTTTGTGCAACATCTCAGTTAAATACTGTAGAATCTGAGGTATGTGAGGCTGAAGGGTATTTTGGCCTTTAGCTTGGTTCCAGGCGCAAAACCTTTTCCATTTGTCCGAGTAGGCCTTCCTGGTGCTGGGCCTCCTAGCTTCCAGAATAACATCCATAACTGCTTGAGGAAGAGGAGCTGGCTGGTTGCTTAGGTGATTTGCCATGCAGCCAAATTTAAGGTTTTGAGCTGGCTGTGTAGAATCTGATTGTCTTGCTGTGTGAGCAAATGAGCAATTTGTGGTAAATTCCAAGGTGGGCCTTGGGCCATATTCCTTAGTAGTGGGTACCAGTGCTGGCGTGGCCAGTCTGGGGCTATGAGTATCATTCTGGGTTTCTCCTTCCTGACTTTCAGCAGCACCTTTGTGAGAAGGGGCAATGGAGGGAAGGCATATACTGTCAGGTTTTTCCAAATTAATGAGAGTGCGTCCACTTTCCAAGCTTGATGGTGAAGCGTCCTTGTACAAAATTTTGTTAGCTGATAGTTTTGGAGGCTGGCAAACAGGTCTATGTCTGGGTGGCCCCATTTTTGAGTTATCATTGCAAATACTTGTGGATCCAGTTTCCACTTGTGGGGATCCATGATGTTTCTGCTGAGGTCGTCTGCCAAGGTGTTCTTTTTTCCTGGCAGGAATTGAGCTTGTAGCTGAACTTGGTAAGCCAGTGCTGTGTTCCACAAGGTCTTTGCTTGCCTGCATAGAGGGTAGGAGTGTGTACCCCTTTGTTTGTTTATGCACCACATTACTGTGGTGTTGTCCATCCTTATTGTAAGCTGTCCTGGATGCAAGCGGTCCTTGAAGGCTGTCAGGGCATTCTGTACAGTTGGCATTTCTTTTTGATTGATGTGCAGATTCCTTTGATCTGCAGTCCATATGCCTTGAACGCACTGTCCTGCCATGTGTGCCCCCCAGGCATAGTCCGATGCATCTGTTGTCCAAGTTTGCCTGGCTGGGGGCAAGGTGAAAGGCTGACCCTTGTTGAGGTGACATGCCTGTGACCACCATAGAAACACTTGTTGAAGGCAAGGAATGAGAGTTATCATTGTGTCCAAGCTGTGGCTGTGTTGAGACCATACACTTTTTAGGTACCACTGTAATTTCCTCATATGCAGCTTTACAAATGGTAATAGTAGTATGCAAGATGCCATGAAGCCCAAGGCCTGCAGAATTTTTCTTGCAGGGAGTTGGGTCTTTGTTGCCTTTGCTTTGAAATATTGAGTCAGCTGTAGTTGTTTGTCTGGCGTCAGATAAGCCATCTGGGCCGTTGTATTCAAGCTGGCACCCAGGAATGTCATATTTTGTGAGGGCACTAGTTTTGATTTCTTTTCGTTTACTGTGTACCCTAGGCAACTTAGGTGTTTTACAAAAGCCAGATGTTATAAGAGGATTTCCTTGCTTTCTGCTTGGATGAGGCAGTCGTCCAGGTATGGGTATATTTGAATTCCTCTTTGTCTGCAGTATGCAATTACTGGTGACAGGCATTTTGTGAAAACCCTGGGCACAGTGGATAAGCCAAAGGGCAGTGCAGAGAATTGGTAATGGGATGAACCTGCAATGAAACGGAGGTATCTTCTGCAATTTTGTCTGATAGGGACATGCAGGTATGCCTCCTTGAGGTCCAACGTTACTAGCCATGCTTTCTTGCCCAACATGGGAAGACGCTGCTGTAGAGTTAGCATCTTGAATTTGGGTACTTGTAAGAAGGTGTTTAGAATTGAAAGGTCAAGAATTGGTCTCCAAGCATTGTCCTTTCTGGGGACTAGAAAAAGTCTTGAGTAAAATCCTTGGCCTTGCTCCCGTGTAGGTACCAGTTGAATGGCTCTCATGTCCATGAGAGCTGTAATTTGTTTTTGCGCCTCTGCCCATTGATTTTGTGGCAGGTTTAGCATTCCCTCTTATCGTTGGCAAGGTGTGGAAATGGAATCTGTATCCTTGTGAAATAATGTCTAGGACCCATTTGTCCTTTGTGATGATGCACCAGTTGTCTGAAAAAAGTGCTAATTTTCCTCCTAAGGGAGCTGCCAAGAGAGTTTTGCTTGGCCATATGAGGTTTAAGTCATTGTGTTTGCCTTCTAGTAGTTTGGGGCCTGTCTTCTCCTCCCTTCTGTGTTGCAGTGTCCCATTGTTGAGGTGTGTAGTGGGTTTGTGATTGTCCTCTGCCTCTTGGGCATCTGTATTTACCCCTCTGAGGTCTGTCAGTAGCTGGAAAGGACCATTTTTTTGTTGGCCAATTTCTGCTGAAGCGAGGGGGCTGAACCTGTAAGAAATCTTTGACAGTCTGCATAGATTTTGCCTTATCTTCCATTTTCTTTAAGACTTTTTCTGCTTTAACTCCAAATAGGACACTCTGCTGTAAGGGAGCATCTAGTAACTTTGCTTTAACATGATCAGGCACAGTTTTGTTCCTTTAACCAAGCATGCCTACGTATACCAGACCCAGTAACAGCTGCTCTACAGGAAGTTTCCAAGGAATCAAATCCACATTGTAAAGTATGTTTGCCCACCTGTTCAGCTGCATGCAACAGATCCTGCATTTCCTTCAATTCAGACTGTTGAGGGTGTGTGCTCATCTTTTGTTTTGAGACATTAGAAATTGCTGGTATTTTAGCATGTGAAATTGACAATTTAGTGCTCTCATAGCTGGAGTGGCTGAAGTGTAAACCTTCTTCCCCCACCTGTCTAGTGCTCTGGAGTCCCTTTCAGAGGGTACAGGATTTTTTTGCCATAGAAGCCTTAGCCCCTTTGGGACCCTGGGAGATGGTCTCTGGGTCAGCAACAGGGCTTTTATAAAGGAATTTGTGGGAGTCAGGCACTCTATAATATCTGTCTGGTTTGGCTGGAGCAGGAGGCAGACAATCTGGATTGTAAACTAGATTCTAAGTAAACATCATCCACAATGTCTAAAACTGGGGGGATAGCAAGTTGTCTGTGCTGGGGGAGTAAAAGAAACTCTCTGAGCCTTTTCTTTGAGTCAGAGTAGTCCTGACCTTCCCAGTGAAAATGTTCCCTCATAGTATGTCAAGTTTCCCCAAAAGAGTAGTCTTCAGGGGGAGAAGCTGAGGGAATGGAATCCTCAGTATCAGAATCTTCATGAGGGGGAAAGGAGTAATCTTGTTCCTCAGAGGAGCCTGAGGAAATAGACACTTGGTCAGAGGAGGCATAATCTTCCTCTTGTCTAGGCCTTTTGTCGAGTGGGGGTTGGGAATCCCTGATTAAAGAGATCAAATCTTCAGCCATTTTAAGCATCTGTTTCTTAGGCATGGGGCCTTGAACTGGAGACTGAAGTACAGTCTTTTTTGGTTTAAGAGGAGTCTTAAGCTTAGGGTACGTTTTTATGGTGAGCGTCGTCGGTCTGAAGACACCTTCAGAAACCGAAGGTGTTTCTGCAGCACCGGCTTCTCTTTCTGCAATGTCATCGGTAGGGCCTAAAGAAAATGGCTGTGTCGGCCTACAACTCTCCGCCATAGGATCCGAAGCGGTCTTGGGTTCCAATTCTGCGGTAGCCAGGGGCTGCGTAGGCGCCTCACTGAAAACCGGTGAACCGGAGACCGGCCCAGCCGAGGCCTCGGAGTCTGTCTTGGGTCTAGGCTGCCTGTCCTTATCTTTGCATTTTTTGTGCACGCCAGTAGTCAGTTGCTCCGACGGCATAGTGTAATTAAATTTTCTACCGAAGTAGTGTCATGCGAAATCAAAGCGTCATTTTATAGTTCGCTTATTGAACCTAGCACAAAAGCGACAAAGTACAGTTTTGTACCTACCATAAATGTAGATGTTCGAGTGCTAATACAGCTGCAGTAATCACAGATGGGTTTTCAGCCGTCAGGCGGTCCCTCGGTCAGCCGAATTCCAAAGTCTTAGTCCGGCGTCGGTTGTCGTCGCTTACTCTTCTGATGTCAGTAAGGCCAGAGTATATAAGACACAGCCGACGCCATGTTCTTCAGTCTTTCTTGCCCCAGATGTCAGGTGCCCCCAAAAGGAAGGCAATACATAAATAAGGCTCATCTACATATGCAAGCAATGCAATGCAATGCAAAATCAGTGTAAGCAAGCAAATAAAACATAGCAGGATAACCCAGTCAGGTGGCATGAAGAGGTTGTTAGGCCCCATGCCTTTACCAAGTGGGGAAGGAGGGAGGGAAACCTGTACTGCAGCTGTATTAGCACTCGAACATCTACATTTATGGTAGGTACAAAACTGTACTATGTTCATCATGCATACAGCTGCAGTAATCACAGATGGGTAGAGTCCGAAAGCTATGCATAGGGTGGTAGGTACTATGAGGAACTGGGTTGAGCCAGAATGCCCTGCAAAACAGCAGTGGCAAAGCCTGCTCTTGTTCTGGAATATAAGGGCAGGTGGTAGTGTTTTGTGAAGGTATGTACAGAACTCCAAGTGGCTGCCTCCAAAATATTCTTAGTAGGAACACCTCTGAGGAAGGCTGTAGAGGTGGCTGTGGCCCTGGTGGAGTGCGACCTGATACCAGTAGGGACAGATTTCCCATGATAGGAATAACAAAACCGTATGCAGTGGCCAATCCACTTGGAAATGGTCTGTTTGGTAACTGGTTTCCCTTGAGCCCCTACGGCATAGGACACAAAAAGTTGTTCTGATTTCCTGAAGGACTTTGTTCTGTCCAAATAATAACGTAGCTGCCTATGGATGTCTAAAGAGTGAAGCAGCCTCTCCCCTTTGTTTTGAGGGTTAGGATAAAAAGTAGGTAGGTGTATGGCTTGATTTAAGGCTACCCTGGATACCACTTTTGGCATAAAAGATGGGTTGAGTAAGGGAAACCCTGTCCTGATGGAAGATGAGGAAGGGCTGCACCGCCATGAGGGCCTGTAGTTCAGAAACCCTACGAGCTGAAGTGATGGCCAGAAGGAAAGCTGTTTTCCAGGACAAACGTTGCAGATCTGTTGAGGCAGCAGGTTCAAAGGGAGGCAATGTTAATTTTTCTAGTATGTAATTAAGGTCCCAGGCTGGTATTGGTTGCTTCCTTGGAGGTCTTATATTCTTAGCCCCTCTGAGTAACTGTCGTAAGAGTGGGTGAGAGAATAAAGGAGGATCCGTGTTGAATTCTGCAGAAATGGCTGAGGCATGTATTTTTATGGAAGAAAATGAAAGTCCACTGTTCAGCAGTTCAGCTAGGTACTGTAAAACCTGAGGCAAGTTAAATTTTCTAGGGTCCTGGCCTCTTTTCTCATTCCAACAGCAAAACCGCTTCCATTTTGCGGAGTAAGCTTTTCTAGTAGATGGTCTTCTGGCCTCCAAAATGACATCCTGCACCTCCTTGGAGAGTAGGGACTGTTGTGGTGTCAAGGAATTTTCCATGCAGCGAGGTTGAGTGTTTTCAGCTGACTGTGAAGAGTTTTGTAGCTGTTCTGAGTCAGTAGAAGAGGCATTAGAGGCAGGGACCAGGGAGGAGTATGTGTTAGGCTCCTCAGGAGTGGATACCAGTGTTGCCTTGGCCAATCTGGAGCAATCAGTATCATCCTCGGTTTGTCTGTTCTTGCTTTCAAAAGCACCTTGGGCAGAAGGGGCAGAGGTGGGAATGCATAAACTGTCCATGCTGTCCAACTGAATGAAAGGCGTCCACTTTCCAGGCCTTTGGATGAAAGGTCCTTGAACAAAACTTTTCAGTTGATGGTTCCTGTGGGAGGCAAAAGATCTATGTCTGGCCTCCCCACGCTTGGATTATCTCTGTAAACACCTGAGGATGTAACTTCCATTCGTGTGGATCTGTCATATTTCTGCTTAGAGTGTCTGCCAGTGTGTTTTCCAGTCCTGGCAAGTACTGTGCTTGAAGTTCGATTTGTCTTTCCAGAGCCAAATTCCAAAGAGTCATGGCTAGTCTGCACAAGGGGTATGAATGTGTTCCTCCTTGTTTGTTTATGTACCACATTACTGTGGTGTTGTCTGTTCTTATCAGTAATTGTCCTGGATGCAGGAAGTCCTTGAAAGCTGTAATTGCATTTATTACTGCTAGCATTTCTTTTAGATTGATGTGAAGGTGCTTTTCCTTTTGGGACCATCTGCCCTGAATGCACCTGTCCTTCATGTGCGCCCCCCAGGCGTAATCTGAGGCGTCTGTGGTTATGACTTGTTTTGCTTGAGGCTTGCAGAATGGAAGGCCTGTGTTTACTTGACATGCTTGGGCCCACCATAGAAATTCCTTTTGCAAACATGGAATTATTGGTATAATTGCTACCAAACTGTGACTGTGTTGAGACCATAGATTTTTTAGGTACCACTGAAGTTTCCTCATATGCAGCTTTGCACATGGTATTAGAAGAATGCAAGATGCCATGAATCCCAGAGCCTGCAGGATTTTCCTTGCAGTAAGCCTGGTACTTTTTGCTAGTGTTTCGAAGTACTGAGATAGTTGCCCTTGTTTTTCTGGCGTAAGATATGCCATCTGGGTGTTTGTGTCCAAGTTGGCACCCAGGAAGGTTATTTTCTGAGATGGTGTTAGCCTTGATTTCTCCTTGTTGATGGTATATCCCAGAGAAAGCAGTAACCGTGTCACACATGCCAGATGTTCCAATAGTATGCGTTTGCTGTCCGCTTGGATCAGGCAGTCGTCCAGATAAGGGTAAATTTGTATCCCTTGAAGTCTGCAGTAGGCAATCACTGATGCCAGGCACTTTGTGAATACTCTGGGCGCAGTAGATAAGCCAAAGGGCAATGCAGAGAATTGATAGTGGATTGAACCTGCAAGAAATCTGAGGTATCTTCTGCAGCTTTGTCTGATTGGGACATGCAGGTATGCCTCCTTGAGGTCCAATGTTACCAGCCAAAACTCCTTGCCCAGCATGGGAAGAAGTTGCTGTAATGTGAGCATCTTGAATTTTGGTACGAGTAGGAATGTGTTTAGGATGGATAAGTCCAAAATGGGTCTCCAGTCGGTTCCTTTTCTTGGTACCAGAAAAAGTCTTGAATAAAAACCTTGACCTTGTTGGTGGTGTAGGTACCTTTTGTATAGCTCTCATGTTTAGGAGCTTTGAAATTTGCAGTTGTGCCTCTGCCCTTTGATTTTGTGGCAGGTTTGGCATGCCTCTCATTTTTGGAAGAGTGTGAAATTGAAATTTGTAGCCTCTGTTTATAATGTCCAGTATCCATTTGTCTGCTGTGACAATATGCCAATTGCTTGCAAATAATGCTAGTTTCCCTCCCAAAGGTGCTGCCAGCTGAGACTTGCTTGGCATGGAAATGAGGGAGTCATTGGGTTTGCTTCCTGTATTGTTGTGCACTGTCTTCACCACCTCTTGGTGCTGGAGATTGCCATTGTCTGCCTCTATATGATCCTTGTGATTGCCCTCTGCCCCCTGTGCGTCTGTATCTACCTCTTTGGGGATTGTCAGTGGCTGGAAAGGACCAGTTTTTTGAAGGCTAATTTCTGCTAAAACGTGGTGGTTGGACCTGTAAGAAAGCCTTGACAGTTTGCATAGATTTGGCTTTTTCTTCCATTTTCCGTAGTATCTCCTCAGCATTAGTACCAAATAGTACATCCTTTTGTAAAGGAGCATCAAGAAGTTTAGCTTTCACATGATCAGGTAAATTTTGTTCCCTAAGCCAGGCATGTCTGCGAATGACTGATCCTGTAGCAGCCGCTCTACTGGAAGCCTCTAGGGCATCATAACCACATTGTAAGGTGTGTTTACCCACTTGCTCCGCACTATGCATCATATCCTGTAACTCTTAAATCTGGTTGTTCAGGTTGAGACATTTTGTTCCTTAATTGTGATAACAGGTACTGTTGATATTTAATCATATGAAACTGACACAGTTTAAGGCCCTCGTGGCTAGGGTGGCCGAGGTATATACCTTTTTACCCCACCTTTCTAGAGATCTGGATTCTCTTTCTGCAGGGAGTGGATTCTTGGCAGTGGAGGCCTTTAATCCCTTGGGGCCTTGTGAAATGGTTTCAGGGTCAGCATTATGGCCTTTGTAGAGAAATTGGTGAGAGCTGGGTACTCTGTAATACCTATCAGGTTTTACTGGTGCAGGAGGCAGAGAATCAGGGTAAAGGCAAGCCTCCGAATAGACATCATCCAGTACATCCAAAACAGGGGGTATAGCCGGAGGTCTGTGCTGAGGTAACCAAAGAAATTCCCTAAGTCTTTTCTTGGAATCTGAAAAGTCTTGGCCTTCCCAATGGAAGTGTTCCCTCAAAGTGTGCAAGGTTTCCCCAAAAGAAAAATCCTCAGGAGGGGATACAGAAGGAATGGACTGTTCTGCATCCGAATCCTCAAAAGGGGAGTTAAGAGTGTTCCTCTGCATCAGAATGTTCTGATAAAATGGATCCCTGATCAGAAGAGGGAGATTCTTCCTCCACTCTGGGTCTCTTGTCAGGAGGGGGCTGAGAACCTCTGATAAGAGTAATTAAATCCTCAGCCATTTTAAGCATCTGTTTCTTAGGCATGGGTCCAGGAGATGGGCCCTGTGCAACAGGCCTCATGGGATGCCTGGCTGCTTTGGCTTTAGTAAAAGCCTTTATTGAAAAAGAAGATGAGGGCCTAAATACACCATGGGTGGAGGTGGACCTGTCCACATTAGTAGGCTCGACATTAGCAGGGGCTTCGGTTGTAGTCTGGGAAAGGGCCGAGAACCCAGCGGTCTCGGGTACAGAGGACACCGCCAAAGGAGTGTTGTCGGTAGTCAGGGACTGCAAAGGCGTCTTGCTGAGAACCGGACCACGTGTAGCCTGTTTTGGCATGGTGTCGGCGGGGACCGTGGGTCTCGCGTGTCGGTCCTTTTCCTTGCGTTTTTTGGACAAAACGGTAGTCGGAGTGTCCGACGACATTTTATAATCAAAAGCTTTACCAAAGTAGTGCTGGGCGAACTCCGCCCGACGCTTGATAGTGCGTTTATTGAAGGTAGCGCAAAAGCGACAGCCCGAGACGTCGTGGTCTGGGCCCAAACAAGGTATGCAAAGGGAATGGAAATCCTTATGTGGTATTTGCTTCCCACAAGAAATACAATTATTAACTTTTTCTGACATCGGTCTGAGGCAAGAAAAGTTTCCCCAACAGGGTACTTAGCTTTAAAGAAGACTTCGGTTCCAATTTTTTCGTAATTCAGGAGCTGGCCGACCGGCACTTGCGAACTGCTTCTGCTTCGGGCACCGCGCGGCAAAAAAGACTGAAGAACATGGCGTCGGCTGTGTCTTATATACTCTGGCCTTACTGACGTCAGAAGAGTAAGCGACGACAACCGACACCGGACCAAGACTTTGGAATTCGGCCGACCGAGGGACCGCCTGACGGCTGAAAACCCATCTGTGATTACTGCAGCTGTATGCACGATGAACATCTAGTGACGTCGTGGTCTGGGCCTAGGCAAGGTATACAATAAGAATGAAAATCCTTATGAGGTATTTGCTTCCCACAAGAAATACAATTGTTAACTTTTTCTGACATCGGTCTGAGGCAAGAAAAGTTTCCCCAACAGGGTACTTAGCTTTATTGAAGACTTCGGATCTGAAATTCGACTTCAAAAATCTCAGGAGTCGGCCGACCGGCACTTGCGAACTGCTTCTGCTTCGGGCACCGCGCGGCAAGAAAGACTGAAGAAAATGGCGTCGGATGCATCATATATACCCCTGGCGCACTGACGTCAGGGAAGAAGCGACAGCAACCGACGCCGGACCAAGACTTTGGAATTCAGGCAAACTGCAGGACCGCCTGACGACAGGATAATCCAAGTGTGATGACTGCAGCAGGGTAACACGATGAACATTTATGGTTACTTATGTCACGCTTTTCCACCACTGATGCATAGCGATCATGGGGTTAACAAAGACTAATTTGTTGCAAAGTAATTCTGCCAAACTGAAATCTAAACCAATGCACTTTAGATTAACGGATTACATGGAAGCAAAATAATCATGTAAAACTAACTGAAGTGATACGTTCAGTGGAAAAAATTGCAGAAGGAACGTGAAAAGTTTTGAAAGAAATTATTTTGAAGGCAAAAAATGTATAAAAAATGTTTAACATCAGAATCTAAGCACACAAGTCAAGAGGATATATTTCCATAAAAATATACTTGACTAAGATGAAAGACAAAAAAATATAGGAATGGAAAAGAAGTTTAACTACAACTTTGAAAAGTGAAATAAAACTGGACAAACAAGAAAAACTTGAAGAAAATTTACATAAAATATCAAGCATAATAGTAAACCATTTTACAGATACACAGGATGTGGAAGGAGTAAAGACATGCACATTGATAAACTGTGCGTAGATCTAAAATTTATTCTCGGACAACAGATTACACGTATATTTACAAAATTTTATGCAGAACAGTTTGGCTCCACAAAGGGGGTGATAAGTTGCCCTAGTAAAATCCAGTTAGCCCACAGATACTTAAATCAAATTAGATTATATTGAAAAAAAATACACAAACTGGATACAAACAAAGCACAGGGAAGAGATGGGATTAATAATAATGACCTGAGAACAATTCAGCAAAAACTTATAGCACCATTATATCTATTACTTACTAGGTCATATAAACATAGGGAAATTCCTCAAGATTGGAAACATGCACTTATTGAAAAGGGCAGTAGGACAAACCCAGAGTCTTACAGACTCAAGTCTATTTTAATGCTGTGGAAAAATAATGAAGGTAATATAAGCTGTCAGAACTGGAAAAGTTGGGACTTGAAACCATATATCAGCATGCATATGTTGAAAACATATCCACCTGTAACAAAATTATTCTATAACAATATAACAGCAGCTGTGAAAGAAATATTGTGTTGTGATGTAATTTATAGATTTAACTTTGGCATTTGACAGGGTCAGCCACAAAACACTGATCAATAAATTAAAACAAGTAGGTACTGATGTACCCTTGATGAGATGGATAGTTGCATGTCTTACAAATAGGACATGGCAAGTATCACATAGCAATTGAACAGGTGAAATTCTTGGCTACAGTCAGGGTGTCCCACAGGTATCTTGTCCTAGGTCCATACTCATTTAGACTGCATCTTTCAGATCTTTTTCATCCGAGTTTTTCTACAGTCTGTACGCAGACAACTTTTACTTTAATAAACTGAATTCTACATCCGGTCTTACAAATAGGATACGTCTGCAAAAGAACTGGACTAAATTGACCATTGGGAAAAAGGAGAATAATATGCCCCCCCCCCCTCCCCACCAAAAGGGCAAATATCTATCCCAGCAGAGTGCTGCCCCCCTGACATCTCAGATGCTCAGGTAAGAGCCGCCTTCTCCAAAGCAAAAAACACAGCATCAATGGGACCAGACGTTGTCCCGGGCTGCGTCCTACATGAACTCCAAGAAGAGCTAAACCCAAACATAAAACTACTGTTCAATCTCAGCCTTACTACAGGATATGTACCCAAAAAGAGTGGCGTACAGCAACAGTGGTCCCTCTCCACAAAGGTGGTGTCTCAACGGATCCTGGAAACTATCGCCCCATAAGCCTGACTAGCTTGGTCTGCAAAGTTATGGAAAGGATCATCATGGACCTCATAAATAAAGATATTGGGGACCTACAGACACTGGATCCTACCCAGTTTGGCTTTGTTAAGGGCAGATCCTGCCTCTTAAACCTGGTCGATTTCTTTGAAACAGTCACCAAGGCCATTGACGAGGGGAAGGTGGTCCACACAGCCTACCTGGACCTCACAAAAGCCTTCGATACAATACATCACTCGGGCATTATAGATAAGCTCACCAGCTTAAATATAAACCCCTATGTCACTAGATGGGTTGCAAACTGGCTCAAGGACAGAACCCACATGGTTAGAATTGCTGGAGCCATGTCAGACTCCAAACCAGTTACAAGTGGCGTCCCACAAGGCTCAGTCCTGGGACCTCTCTTGTTCGGTATATATTTCTCGGAGGTACAGGCCAACACGGAAGGACTGTGGCTGACCAAGTTCGCAGATGACTGCAAACTAGGCGCCATAATTGACTCTCCAGCCGACACAAGCATCCTACAAAGAGGCCGCATAGAAACAGACAACTGGTGCCAGAGCCATGTCCTCAAGTTAAATGCCAAAAAGTGTATAGTCATCCCCTTTGGCAAAAACAAAGTGCCCACAAATTACCACATAGGTGGTAATCCATTAAGTACGGAAGTAATTAGGGACCTGGGGACCCAAGTTGAGAGCAATCTCTCGTTTGAAAACCACGTGGCCAAAGTGGTTAGAAAAACATTTTATATAGCCCACCTAATCATGAAGGGATTCACATCTAGATCAGGGGAGGTCATCATGCCTCTCTACTCATCCCTCATCAGCCCCATAATTGAGTACAATGCCCCTTTTGGGATGTACCTTACCAGACACCTGCAACAACTGGAAAGACCCCAAAAGTACCTCACCAAGAGGATCAAAGGGCTCAAACAGATGCCATATTTCCCACATACAAACAATCTCTGATGAAAAAGGATTATTTCTCCCAAAATTTTCTTAAACGCAATAATTGTTAATTGAATACAAAATATATGCTGGTGTAACCCTTCCCCCTTGCCAAAAGCCCCTTAATACCACAACTCTACCATTACAGTTGTCTTCTTCCGCTTGTATGCTATTGGAGCCCCTGAAGCAAACATTATTACTCACCTTTTCCTTTGTCCCAGATATACTGCTGAATATCTATTTTGAAATATTTTGTCAAATTCACTTGCTCATTTCTATCCCCAAGATGTTTCTTCCAACATTATTATTTGCACTCAATTTCTTAATATAATTCAACACTTTTCCTTTTCTCTATACATGTAAGGCAAATTACTTTTCAAGACAATATGGATAGAGGAACCATTACCACAGGGTGTTACTTGCTCCTACTTGTTATAAATGACAGTTCTTTTGAATGTGCATTTTCAACGTTTGTCTCACATGAACACACTGTTTGTCAGGCTGATTTTTTTTTTTTTATAAAAGAAGTTTCTTTGCATTTCCATTTGAATTTATGTCACAGTTCAAATAATTTTGCCTTAATTAAAACACTATTTACATTTTCAGAACCTCACTGCATATCCTATTAAGTTAGGAATGCAAAAAAAATGTACATTTAACAAATTTATTTATTTTTATTTATTTTCTGTGTTTTAACCAGGATAGTCCATTGGGCCCAAAGAACCCGTTTTCAATGGAGTCCTGGGGAGAAAAGCTCCACATACAGATTATACAAAGATTATGTTACACAATACAAAAAATACAAAGATTAATTTCAATATATAGATTATATAGAGAAAACATAAGTATCAAACAAAACAAGTAATAGAGGCGAAATATAAAAAGAAATAGTATTATGTTTTTTTTTTTTTACTTGGTACAAGTGAGGAGTTGAATGGTGGAAGCAAGCATGAATTTGCTAGCTGGGAATGGAAAAAGAAAGACGAGTAGTGGTGGAAGTAGGGTAGGTTATGAATGATGTGAGCAGGAGCATTCCCATGAGGATGCTAGATGAGAGTGTAGTAATTTTTTAAAGTGTGAGAGCCTAGCAATTGTACGGATGGATGGGGGAAGGGAGTTCCATTGGCGTGCTAGTGAGGAGGACAGGCGGTGTTGTCCTGGAGCGTGTATGGGTCTATAGACCTCTATGAGGTTTTGATTGTTAGATCTTAGAAGTCTGTGTTTGGTAGTTGAAAGAGAGGGACAGTGCTGGCTGGAAGATGAGTTTATGTGCATAGGTGAGTTGAGTGTAGGAAAGGTAGTGGGGTAGCTCTAGCCAGTTGAGTTTTTGGAGAGGTTCACAGTGATGGGTAGATGATTTGCTGCTGGTTGCAAATCTGGCTATTTTATTGTAGCAAGATGACAGTTTGGATTTCAGAGAAGAATGTAGGTTTGTTAGAAGAGGGGCGCCATAAAGAAGGGAGGGAAGGAGAAATGTGGTAGTGAGGGTAATTTTGGTAGTAGAGGTGAGGAACCGATGGTGGCAGTAGAGCATGCCTAGTTTTTGATGGGTTTTTTTATATTTAGGAGTAGATGGGAGTTTAATTTCAGCTTGTCATCAATTTGAATCCCGAGTAGTTTGGCTTCAGATACCAGCTCGAGACGTGCATTGTTCTGGCTAGTGATGGAGAATAAATTTCTGTCAAAGTTATTAGTTTTGGAGGGGGAGAATATCATAAGCTTGGTTTTAGCAGCATTGAGTGTAAGGTGGGTTCTCTTTCATCCATTGTTCTGTGGTGGTGAAGGCATCTTGAGTTAGTTTTAAGAGAGTTGGGATGGATGGGGCAGCACAGATGATAGTGGAGTCATCAGCATATTGAATAATATTTGCAAGGGGGATAGAGCGGAAAAAGTCATTAATGAAAATATTGAAGAGGAGGGGGCCCACAAAGAGCCTTGTGGGTCACCTGTGGGTGTGTCAAGGAAGGAGGAGGTGGCTTTTTTCCACTTGACAGCTTGTTGCCAATTGGAGAGATAGCTAGTAAACCAACAGAGGGAAGAGGGAGAAAGGTTTAGGTTAGAAAGCTTAATAAGGAGGAGGTTATGAGAGATAGTATCGAAAGCTTTAGAGAGATCGAGGAGGATGGTAGATACAATGAGGCCAGAGTCCTTAGCTTTGTTCACAGTTTCAAGGAAGGATAGGAGGGCAGTCATAGTACTATGATGGGGTCTGAATCCATGCTGTGTAGGAGTTAGTAGATTGTTATCCAGAAGATGTGGAAGGAGTTGAAGATGGATACATTTCTCCAGGACTTTTGAAATGGGAGAAAGGATGTCGATAGGACGGAAGTTGGAAATATTCGTATTGGTTCCACCTTTGTGCAGGGGAATGATGTAGGCTTTTTTCCAGATTAGAGGAACAACATTTTCTTGGATTGAGCGGTTAATTAGGATACCGACAGGGAGGGCAATGGCTTCAGCAGCTATATCGTGTCCAGGCTTTGTCTCTAAGTCGCATGGTGGTTAGGGTGTCTATACTTAACCAGGGTGTGGATTGCCTTTTTATTCTTTTGGTTTTTAATGGGGCATGAGTATCTAGAAGGTTGAGGAAGGTGGTATTAAAGTGAGTGATAGCATTTTCAAGGGGAAGAGTCTTTAAGGGGTACCAGTTCAGTGAATTTAGTGCAGCTGAGAAAGCTTCAGGGTTGAATCTCCTATGGCATCGGGTAGTGATGTAATTATGGGTGACTTGTAAGGGAGAAGGGAGACGTCTTGTGTAAATGGGGAGGTGGTCGTTGAGGGAGTCAGGTATTGTTCCATTATCTGGGTAGTAGTGGGGGTGGAGACTAGAATCCAGTCTAGAATGTTGCCACTGGAGAAGTCTTTGCTTGGTCTAGTTATGGTACTGATGAGTTGGGAGTAGTTGTATAGGTTGATGTTTAAGGGAGTGTGAGGGGGATTGAATGGAGGACCAGTTAATATTAGTATCTCCCATGATTATGGTTTCATTGTTGATGTTGGCTGAAAGCCAAGAGAGGATTTTCTTCTAGTATTGGGATATTGTCTCCTGGGGGAATGTACAGTGAAGCAATGCAGATATATTTATGTTTGTTTAGCTGGAGGTGAGCCAATATTAGTTCTGCATTTTGGAACTGGGGAATAGCTTTATCATAGGGTGTTATGTTTAGGGAGGATGAGTAGAGTAGAGCTACTCCACCACCTTTTTTATGGGTTCTGTCTGATCTGATGATTGAGTAGAAAGGTGGCATTATCTCGGAATCTTTCATGTGTGGCTTTAGCCAGGTTTCAGAAATAGCTAAGATGTCTGGTTTGTTGTGGGATAGCCAGGCATGCAGATTTGGAATTTTGTTAGCTATGCTTTGTGCATTAAGAGATGCAAATAGGATGGATTTAGGTATTGAGGAGGGGTGGTTGGGCCTGGGTTGGGGTGTATATCGCCAGATAGCAGTATGGAAGTTAGGAGTTGTGTTAAGTAGCAGAGGTATTTGGATTGTTTAGGTTGGGAGGTGTGGCTTAGTGGATTAGTATAGGATATGGGAAGGTGATTATATCTAGAGGTGTTATGAGAGGGGATTGGTTTGTAGTGAAACCACAGGATATGGTTAGTGGGGTATAGTTCACGAGAGATAGAGTTGGTATAATAGGTATGAGTTGTGTGGAGGGAGTAGGTTGTGTGTAGGAGTAGGGTGTGGTTGAAGAGATAAGGTTGGGTAAGATGGTAGATGAAGGTAAGGTTTAGGAGAAGTATTAGTAGGACTGAAAGGGATGAATATTTTATGGACATATTTGGGTTTTAATAAGCCAGTAGGAGTTTGGTAAGGGGGTGGGGTAATGGAGATGTGGATGTGATAGGAAAGAGGGGGGTGAAAGGAGGAGAAAGGGGTGGAGTTTGGTAGGAGTGGAGGAAGTAGGTGTGTCTATGTGGGTATAAGTGTAGATGTAGTGGGGGTGGGTGGGAATTGGGGGTAGGGGAGGTGAGCCAGGGCTTAACGGAGCAGGGAAGAACAAGAGAAGAGAGATCAACAGCAAAAAAGTATCAGCAACTGCTGTTAAGTAATGGTAAGAAGATATAGAATCAGATAGGGACAGGCACTTTGTGTGGGTGAAAGAGCTGTTCGAGGTGGATAAGTTAGTGCTGTTCAGAGGGAGAAAAATGCCAGTTTGCAGTAAAGAAAACAAGAATTACAGACTTTTAAGTAAGCTTGTAGGTTTAAAGAGGGGAAGCCAGGTAACCTTGGATAACCACCCGTAGTTGGGTAGAAGATGCTGCCACCTTGTGGTGAGAAGGGAGAAAGCAGGTAACCAGTTGAGCAAGTCACATACCACTTCACAGGGAGAGTACGTGGAACTAAGGTGTCTGGGGGAAAAGGGGTCCACTAGAGGTACACGGTAGGCTGCCGAGTCACCTCCAAGGGAGACCAGATTAAGGTAATTGGATTACTAGGTAGGTAGTACAGGCAAAACAACAACTGGTTGAATGCTACCTACATTCAAGCAGAATCTTTTAAGGGCAGTCCTCAGGAGCTCTATACTTCAGTGAAGTAGGCAGTTCCAAGGAGTTCACAGAAGTGATACAGGCGAAGGTCTGCAATATTGTTTTCTTTTGTTTTAATAATAATGTTTAACCCCTCCAGACAGCAGTAATTGCATTAAACTGACTGCTGCACCCACACGCATTACCTAATTTAAAATTAAGGTTACCCATATTAAAGCATATGACTTACACTGACTGCTGTCTGTACTTTTCTCATCCCTATTCCACTCTCAGATGTGAAAAACAGCTTGCATGCTGTCAGAAAACATTCACTTTTAGCTCCGAGTGCACTGGCTACCTTTAAATAAAACTAAACTGTGGCACCACTTTATTAAATCCATTACAGTATTAAGACTGCTAGGGAACCTATTTCTTATTCAATTTCCCAAATTTCAGACATTACTTCACTGAACTGCTTGCCTCTGGACCTTTAACCTTTTGCATTTTTCTCAGCAAAGGATGTAAAAAACTAAAGATTAATTGCTTGCACTAGTGGGCAGTTTGACTCAAAGTAAAATTAGGAGTAAGAAAAAAAAACTTTGCAGATGCTTGAAAGAATCTTTGTACATTTTATTCAGAACAATGCTTTCCATTGTAGACTTCATGTTTCCCACTGAGAACATTTGCAAATGGAAAAAATAAATTAACAGCTTTGCAGACTCACAAAACTTGCCATTTTTCATGCCTATCATAATTGTCTTTTCAAGCCTATTTAAAAACAACTGTTCATAGTTGATGCCAAAGACATTAATCCAGACATCCAGAAAACATGGCAATGTTAATCCGCTGTAGAAAAAGTGCATGTTGGGTTTCTGAAGACCAATACAGAGCAGAAGTATGGCCTACATTTTCAGAGTTCAAAAATCAAATCAATCTTCTATAGTTAGTATATTTCAGACAATTAAAATACCCACATACTTAAAATATGCTCAAGACCTTGGCATTCTTTAGCACAGAACTAAAGTTTCACAGCAATGAAAGAAATCATAGACTTACCTGCTTCCACAAGCTGTTTATATCAAACTGCAAAGGAACACCTTTGGGAATCTTCTTCTCTTCTGGCTCACCATCTTTCTTAATAAGTAAGGGTGCAAACAAAGGTCGTGTCAGCCTTGGCCTTTGAATCTGTGTCCTGCAAAATGTCGAACGAAATCCCCAAGGTTAAAATAAATTTTCCAGTTTAGTCAAATCCCTGCATAATCCATCTAACAAACCAGTTAACTTTCAGTGCTATTGTGCCTTGGTTTATCTATATATTACTACATTCCCTTGCCTTCAGTACACATGCAGTAGAAAGTCTCCAAAGACTGAAATACTTAAGACTGGTCCCATCAGGTTACTAACCATTCTATGCAACACTGCTGAACGTAACTAACACCTACACACAATTCTGACAAAAACTAAGGTCACTTGCACAATGTAAGCAATGCAGAGGTTTCACTCAAGATGTTTTGCTCTCCCATTCGTAACACTATCAACTCCAATCCCCCTCCCATCAGCATTTGGATCACTTCCTCCGTATGAGCTCTACAATGTGCCTTAGAGGAACAGCTTTCATAAATAGCTGAAATCCAACACACTAAACAGCACAGCAAGACCGATGAGTTACAAGTAATGACAAATACACAAGTGCGCCTTGCAACACTATTGCTACTCTATTCTAAACATGCACCTCAAACCTGATCCCCAATTCAAGCTCCAAGGACTGGCTCAGTCAGTAGTTATGAGTTTTAACTCAGGGCTACACAACTAAAAACACTTTGGGGACCATGGGCTATCTTTTACTACTTATGTGCCCTATATCATCTACCAGAAATCAACAAGGGTGCAGTGTCAGCGAGCAGCATGGTCACATCACAGTGAGAGGTTATCTGGTTCAGGTCTTCGCTAGGGTGCCTTCTGTTGCAAATCAGCATGTCCTACCTGTATTTTTATAGTTTTTTCAAGGTACTAAAATTTCCTCCAACATCCAAAAAATATGCAAAACAAGAACTTGATATTTTAAACTGTCTGTACCTGTGTGACATGAAAGAAACTACTTGCAATCTACTTCCACCACTCCTTACTTGCCTAGTAAATTGAACGGCATGTGTTTGAGATTGCGATAAGAGTTGGATGGAACTCAACAGCTCTGGATAGAAATGCGTGAGTTGTGAAACAATTTCCTTCCCACTTTCTTCAGTCTTGAAGAGCTGTAATGCCTATCCCTTGGAATCTGCATCCCAAATCTCTGACAGGGTATTATTCATGTGTCAGAGTCCAACTACAAATTACAAGCAAGAACCACAAGAAAAAAGTTATGTACTTATCATAACATTCCATGTCTGTTGTCCATCTCCACCTGTATTCTCACATAAAGGTCAGATCTGATCCATCTTGGCCTTATGCAGAAGCTCGTAGCCTCCAACTAATCTCTTGGGCATTCTACCCTTCCCAGATTGCACTTCCCCTATCACCTCAGATCTTTTTTGCACAATAAGGAAGCCAGAAGTTTGAAAAGTATTACTTTGTCATCTTTATATATCTACTTAAAGATTTGAAATATAAAATGAGGCCTTTCTAGGACTCCTTGTTATCACCCGTTCTTCCAGAAGTCTAGGAAGGGGGTAGGTGGAAGGGTTGTGAGAACAAATGCGGAGATGGACAACATACATGGAACGCTAAGGTAAGTACATAACTTCATGTGTTGTTGTCAATCTTGCCTTCATTCTCACATATGGGAAGAGTGTCCCTAGCAACCTGAATCTTGGTTGCCTCATGAAAGAATATTACTCAGAACCATCAATCGAAAGGAAGCTCTACCCCCTGGAGGCCAAATCTTTGTAATGAGTAATAAAAGTATGGGGGTTTGACCATGTGGCTATTGCGCAAACATTGTCTAGAGATTCTGTGTCCAGAAATGCTGAAGAATAGCTACAGCTCTGGTAGAATGTGCTTCGACTGGTTTAGGCAACTATTTAGGGATTTATAAATGAAAGTGATACAATCAGAAAGCCATGTTGACAAAGTAACTTTGGAAACCGGCAAGCCATTTCTTGTTTCAGAAAAGGAAAGGACTGACCCGTTTTTTCTGAAATCTTTTGTTCTGTGCAGGTACAACGCCATTGTCTGTGAACATCTAATAACTGCAGAAAATACTCTCCTCTGTTTTGGAAATTCGGGAAGAAAACTGGCATTTCAATGGACTGATTGAGATTACTCTCAGAAACTACATTGGGCAGGAAGGAAGGGGTTAGTTCGTAATGAAACTCTGCTTTTGTGAAAAATTAAACAGGGTGGCTTTATAGACCATGCTTGCAATTCAGATACCCTTCTTGCTGAAGTAATAGCCACTAGAAAAACCGTTTTGCAAGCCAAGAATCACAATTGGCTGAAGGCTCAAATGGAGAATGAGTCATATGAGGTAGTACAAAATTCAAGTCCCAAGGGGTTGAAGAACATTTGTAAGGTGGTTTCATCAACAAAACTCTTCTCAAAATGTTTATACAAAGCTTATGGGTCATGACGGGGGAACCTTTCTCTCCTAGATAATTAAAAATTGCAGCTAACTGAATTCTTATGGCAGCTGCAGCAGCTCCCTCACTAAAAAGTTTTGCTAGAAAATGCAGAATGAAGTGCAGTGGAGCAGTAAAAGGATCTACTTTCTTTTCCATGGCCCACATGACAAATCTTTTCCACTTGCTTTTGTAAAGTTTGTGTGTGGAAATTTATGTGACTAAAGCAAAATGTGCCTCACTGGAGAAGATAAAAGAAGATGCCTGGCTATAATTGGAATCGGCGCAGGCATGCTGTCCAATTTTAAATTTTTCAAGTCTGGAAGAGCCAGTCCTTGCGGATGTGAGAGTTGATTTGGAACTGGGTCCAGAATCCATGGATATTTCTTGGAGATGAGGCCATAGAAACGGAAACCAAATTTGTCACGGCTAGTATGGAGCAATGAGGATGTTTGTTCTCTTAAACAGTTTTGCTTTCTGTAACACTTTGGGAATCAAGGGAGTTGGAGGATAAACATATAGAAGTTCCGGGGGCCAATCGCACAACAGTGCATCCCTAGCACAAAGCAGCTGCTGCATTTGTTGTTAATGGGTGATGCAAACTGCAGCAAGGATGACCCCATCAGAAAGACTCCTGGTTGTAATGTTGGAAAAGGTCGGTGATCTCTGTAAAACTGGAGGAGGGAGCAGAGAGGATACGCTTTACAATGATGGGGAACGGCTCCATATAGTTACAGATATCAGAGCTGAGGGAATCAGAGCCAATGACTTGGCATGCTCCAAAGTTCCCTTGGTTCAATGAGTTCACTGCTCCAGAAAAACTGTTGGAGCAGACAGCTTTGCCAGTTTTTGTGCCAGCTCCGAAGACTCAGCACCAGTGGTCTTTAGTTTGTCAGATTTCAGAGTGGAAGTAGAAGAAGCGGATATAGGTTTGGTGGACTCCCTTCCATCTGAAATAGCTTCAGTAAAGAAACCTAGGATCAAACCTTTAAGCATAAGCTTAAGTCTTTCTAAGACAGCTCTCTGGTTAAAGGCATGACATATACTGCAAGACTTCTGCAAGTGTAATGACCCCAAACAACAGACGCACAAAGTGTGACAACAGAACAGCAATGTTTGCAGACAGGGATTTGAGAAGCAACCATCCAGTCACCCCAAAGTCATGTGTCAATTTGGAAAGGGGAAAGGAGAGAAGTAGAACTGGATGAAAAATCAAACATGGATCTGTTAAGTACATAACTTTTATATCCAATGTTGTCTACATTCATCTGATTCAAGACAGGCGACAGATTCCCAAGCTAACTGGATTGATCAAGAAAGGACGTTCCTGAGAATGGTGGAACTAAAAGAAAAACGTGATCCAGACTGTGCATCCAGTTTATAATGAGACTCAACCGTATACACTGTGGACCTAGTCGCTGCAGCAGAAATGTCATCAATCAGAGGTCTGCTAGAAAAGGCTGTTTAAGTAGATTTTGCAGTAGTCAAATGAGCTTTAGGCTTAGATTTTAAAGCCAAGTTATTTTTCTTACAAAGGAAATGCAATGTGACAACCATCTTAGAAGGGTAACTTCAGTGTCAGATTTACCCAATTTTGGCTTTGAGAAGCAATAAACTGATTAGATTTCCTAAACTGTTTTATTCTATGAATATAGAACCACAGCTGACGAACGTCTAGCATATGTAAAATTTATTCCCCCTTGTTTGAGTACCTGGGAAAAATACTGGTGAGTTTACTCACTGATTTAAGTTTGCTTCGGATACCACCTTAGGGAGAAATGTATGCATTACTTCTCAAAGATGGCCTGTATTTTTTTATTTTAAACAAAAAACATCTTTACAAAATGATCATGTATGACGCAGGCAATCTTGCATTTACATAAATAAAAATAAACCAAACTGAAAATTTCAGTTGCAAACATACATTATAAACCAAATTGACAACTGTAGCTGCAAACCTTATACATCACTTACAATATACCCAGTCACTGTCAGTCAACCATTATAAAGCGCATTCAAATCCTGCCTTCTTTTAAACCTTGTTCCTCCTCTGCATGTGTTGATCCCACAGTTCCCATTTTTCCTATGTAATTTGCTCCTACCCTTTTCTAAAGATCCCAATTCCAGTTTTATCTGTTACTATCTTCGCTACTTCTACTAAAACTGGTTTAGACTAATTTCCATTTTCTAGTAATTGCTTTTTTGGCAGCCAGAATAATCAGACTCAGCAAGGCCTAGGCAATTCTGATTCTGTAGCAAAGCTCAAAAAATTCCTTAGTTATGACAATTTGCTCACCCAGTATCTCCAACACAGCATTCTGCGGGGAATATTTCAAGTCTGCCAACTCATTATACTCCCAGAAAATATGTCCCCAGTTACCTCTTTCTTCCCCATCACTCCAACATTTGCTGTCTACCTGAGGAAAACCTCTTAGGTATTTTTATACCCCATGTAGACTCCAATGTACACACTTCCAAGCAAAGATCCTAAATCTTCTATACTTTATTACATATTTGGCAGACATACATATACCCCTCCTCCCCCATTGTTTCTTTGTGGATTGCTTATTCAATCTCTCTAACCAATCCTTTCTAACCTCCTCTGATCGATTCTTACAGGTATCATGCAATATCTGTATGCTCTACTAATTATTCCTTTAACAGCAACGTCTGTTTCTAGATTCTACTAAAAATTCTATCCGTGCTGGTCTTTTGTTTAGAATCCCCTATTTTTTTCTCTTGGCTTATACTCTGATATCAATCCTTGAAAGAAAAGGCAATCTCTAACCTGCAATCCAAACAAGTTCTTGGAATCTTCCCATTCTACTACCTTTCCCTATCTAGTTATTTGCGCCTAACAGCTTGACTCCCTTGCCAGTTTTCTCCAATAAATTCCAGCCCCCTCTTGCCTACTGTCTGTATCCCTAATTGCAGTCATTCCCATCAGCAGAATTTTTATCCATTCCAGTTTTTGTATTAACTATTGCTTAGTCTCTTCTCACATATCCTTAGCTGCCACACTGGAATAATTTTTAATTCATACTCCTAAATTCTTCACTTTATGTACCCATAAATATGAATGCTGCTGAACCAATTCATGTGGGTAAATTTGCCACGATTGCCTTTGTTTAACTTCATTAATTTTGTATCCTGAAAAGATTTGAAACTGTCAGTATGTTCCACAACACCGTAATGTCCCTTTCTGGTCTTGTCAGGACACAATAAGATCTGCAAATATTGACTAACATACCAATTATATCCTTGAATTTCTAGGTCCCTTAATTTCTTTGACAATGGTTCTAACTATAGTATAAGTAAAGGGGAGAAAGGACACATCTGCCTGGTTACTCTGCTCAAGGAGAAATTATCAGAGAGAACCCCACCCACTTTGATTTTCACCTCTAATCCCTCACATATTCCTCTAATCAACCTTACAATTTTATTAGGGAATGCAAATGTTTCCACTGCTCTGCTCCAAGTCCCAGCTTACTGTGTCAAATGCTTTCTCTGCATAAAGACCTACCAACAACAGTGGTATTTTCTTACCATCTGCTTCCATCTGGATCATCAGTGTTCTGTTAATGTCAAATGTTTGCTTCCCCTCCACAAAAACCACACTGATCTATATCCATCGATTTTGGCATCACTTTTGCCATTCCTTTGGCTATTATAGACAAACACTTTATAACTGTGGTTTAGTACTGAAATGGACCTGTATGAAGCAGGATATGCTTGATCTTTACCCTTTTTAGGTACTACAGCTACCACCTGTTTCTTCCAGGATGTTGGTGCTTCTACTAAAATACTGTTAGACACACCCTGTCCTCGTAGAAAAAATAGATATGGCAGTTTGCTGCCTGTAATTCCGAGATTTGCCTGGCTGAATTAACTGCCACCAGAAAAACTGTCAGAGCGTTTAGATCCACTGTGGCTGCAGGCCTTTATCAAACAGCTGAGACAAGAATTTTAGTATGGATAGAACAGGAACTAGAAAAGGATGGAGTCCTTTAGAAAGGGCCTGAATATAGAATCTTTTCCATTTGCTATAGCCAATTTCTGAGAAGCAGTAAGAATACAGATTACCACAGGGGAAGCCTGGCACCTCTGGCTACAGTTAAAATGGGAGGAATTGGGCAGTTAATTTCATAGACTTCTGAGCCGGAGGCGGCGGTCCGGACAGGTGAGTTAGGTTTGGATAGTGATCCAACATCCATGGGAAATATGCTAGCAGAGGCCATAATTAGGGAGATCATGTCTGTTGGGGCCAAACAAGGCTCACCCTGGCCTTGCACAATCTTGCTTTCTGTACGAATTTGTACATTAGGGCAATGGTGGAAAAGCATACAGGACACTTGGGTACCTACTACGAACCTGAGCATCTCTTGGGGATTGACCTTGTGGAGGAATCTGAGCAAAACACCTGTTGTATATGTCCTTAAGACAGGAGGCTAAGTTATAGCAAAGTTGGCCACAGCAACTGAAGATCAAATGTGCCACTGTAGGATTGACAGACAACTTGTGAGGCATCAAAACAATCCATTTCAATTTGTCTGCAAACACATTGGTTTACTCTGGGATGTGCATTGCTACTAGAAAGCAGTGTGAAGACACCACCCATTGGCAAACTCTCATGGCCTCGAGAAAGAACATGCCCCTCCACTGTTGAAGTACAATATCACTGTCATGCTGTTAACCTTTATGGAAATCACACCATTGGGGAAGAGGTCCTGGAATGCTAAGAGGACCACCCTCAACTCCAAGACAATGTGAAGAGTGACCTCTAGAGATGACCATGCATCTTGGACCATCTTCCTTTCGAAGTGCCCCCCCCCCAAAAAAAGGGAGGCATCCATGGTTAGTACTGCTACTGAAGAATCTAAATGGAAAGGACAGTCTTCAGTTACTGTTGAAGACACTAACCACCAAGCAATGTGCTGTCTGCAAACTTCAGTAATTCAAATCTTTGCATGCAATGGATGAATGGACAGACCATTGCACTACTCTGATTTAGTATTTGGCTAAAGGAACTATCAGAATTGTAGATACCATTAGGCCTAAAACAAGCAGAACTAACCTCACTGTTGGTGATGGATGATGTAGGACCTATATGGTTGTGGAGCCAAGTGACAGAAATCTGGACTGGGGAGGCTGACTACCTGAACGTTTATGTCTACGTGGCATCCTATAAACTCTATATACTGGATTGGGGCTAGGCAGCACTTTGGTGGATTCAGTTATCCCCATGTCTAGTAACAACTGGAGCAAACGGTCCAGGTAGTACAGCAGTAGATGTTCGGAGGTAGCAGTTATGAGCAAATCATAGAGCTATGGGAAGACCTGGATCCCCAGCAGATGCACTACTACCACTATCCCGATCTTGGTGAACACCCTGGGAGCTATGATGAGACCAAAAGGCAGTAGCTGGAAAAGGTAGCGACTGGCTGGCTCCCAGCCAGAAGTGTAGAAATCGCCTGGACTGCATTATCTTGATACGAGACCTATGAAGCACATCCAATAATCCCTTCCTCAGCAAAGGTAAAATAAACTGAATTCTTTACCATCCTGATTGTCGGTTTCACAAATTGGTTTAGGTAACAGATCTAGAATGGGCTTGAGGTCCCCAGTTGTCTTTGGTACCAAAACCCTGAACAGTATCCAGATTCTAACTGGTCTTGGAGGACTGGTTGGATGACTTTCTCTAGCAGCTTTGAAATTTCTATGCCTGCTAACTCCCACTGAGACTGGGTGGAACACTGTGGACTTTTTTCTTTTCCAAAGTGGAAGGGAAGAGGGAAATGAACAGCCCCTGGAAATTATCTTTAGCACCCAAAAATCAGAAGTTATGCTGTGCCAGGCTTGAAGATGCAAAGATGGGTGCTCCCCAACTGCCACCAGAGCGCCGATAGGCTTTCTCTGTAAAAGGACCGTGAAAGCCCAGTTTATGCAGTCTGCCTCTAGGGCACTGCCCATTAGAATTACCTCTCCACCTGCCACAGGAAGGTCTACCACCTGAAGACTCATGGTAAGAACTCTGATTTAGGGAACCACATCTTCCCTGATCTTGGATTTCTAGGACAAGAGCTCTGCAGGGTTGAGACGTGGACTCCCACTGCAGACTGTGTGTGTCTTACCATTCTGTGGACTCCTGCTGTGTGCATCTTTAGAGTTGAGCCATCATACACATGGCGGTGCACTGGAATGCTGGTGTCTGCCAGTCTGGCTATGCCATCAGCTTTACTGAAAAACTATCAAATGGTCACATTTGAGTTGGACTGTAGAGGTGCAATGCTGAGAGTCCACAGTTTTCTGGACATCTGTAGGCAATATTCCAGATAAAAAAATATTTATTTTGTCAAGTCTCACTGGAATCTGGTTAGATAAGCCAAATAATTCACAATTAAGAGCAAATGTCGCTGATCCATAGGCCCACTTCCCGAATCAGTCCAATGCCCTGGACTCTGTTAGGAAGGGTGAACAGAAACTCTCTTCCGATAGTTCCTTACTAGTGGCTGGTAGCATCTACTGGTGGACCCTTGCTCCAGTGTTTCCTGTCTTTAGGAGCAGCTAAGATGCAATCCGCTTTTTTGGGAATGGGTTCCAACATATCAGGGTCCTTCCATACCATAAAGACGAAAAAGGAATCAACGGGTGGTACCACCCAGGACAATGTTGGGCCAGAACCAAAAGTCTCAGAGAACAATGACTCATCAGACAAAGGGTCTTGGGATGACCCCCCCCCCCGCTTCATCAATTCAATTATAAAGGTGACTTCTTCAGAGGAAGTGAGGGAAATCCTCCCCCTACTTTAAGTCAGTGTCTTTGGTGAATGACTCTGAAGAACAGTACATGCTTCCATTTGCACAAGTTTTCTGTGAGGTCCTTTGGGAGAATATCAGAAGGCTCAGACTGGGAAAGGGACAAATCAGACCTCCTCCGAAGCCTTTCAAACAGACTGCCTTGTCCCACAAGATTGTGAGGTTGGATGGAGCCGCACTGGATGGAGACACTTTATACTTGGAACCTGCCAAAACACTTTTGAAGGTCAAAGCTGTAACTGGTATAGAGGATAACCTTCGATCTGAGGATAAAAATGAGCCCTCAGCACTGTCAGCACCTGGCCCCAAAGCAGATCTCGGATCTGAGCTATCAAGGGCCAAAGCCCCAAGAGCAAGAGTAGTCTCACCCACCACCTGCACACCTTGGCACTGACGTTTCGGCTCACATAACCCTCTCGAAAGAGAAAAGGAAGAAATCAGCATCAAAATCATTAGCAACTCAGGTGCCTATGAAGGTGTCTCAGGTACAGTTGTACAAAACGCCAGATTCGAAGGGTGGATCAGTATGGATTAAGTAAGTGGGGGTATACAATGGTCAGTAGTCAGTACCTTCCCCTGAGGATGGTACCGGGATCACTCCACAATGGATTATCCTGTCAACATCTTACTCTGAGGCTTACATATGAACAAGTAGACAAAGCAACTAATGGTGGTCTGGTGCACCTTCTCTCTTGAAATAAACGGACTGCAGTCTGGGATTCACTGGTTCCAGAGAGCACCCAAATCTTGGAGATGAAGACTGGAACCAAGGAGCAGTCAGATCTGAGAGAACATTTTGGGTCAGACCCTAGCTAAGACGTCAGCTCTGCAGACCACCTTTTACACGTTTTTCAAGAGATTTGTTCTTTTCCTTCTCCTTATCGGATTCCTTGTCATTTTCTCTCTTGACCTTTAAACTTGGTTTTATCTTGCTTCTTTAAAGGGGTAGAAGAGGTTGAAGGTGTAGCCAGTTTGTGCAGTAAGATGCACCTTCAAGAACCAACTAGTCACTTCTAGTCTGAACAGCCCTTATATGCTGAAGACAGTACAAGAATAAGAAGTTATGTACCTACCATAATGTTCCATGTTAGTTGTCTTCTTCTCGCCTTCTTTCTTGCTGGTTGGGTTCGGAGCCGATCCTCGGCTCCGACTCGGCCATCTTCAAAAGCTCGAGAGCTACTTACTGGCTCGAGGCCCCCCTATATCCCATGCTGCCTGGCGGCAGATACCCAGATCTCGTTTGGTAAGTCTAACAGCAGACATAATAATAATAATAATAATAATAATAATAATAATAATGATAACAATACAGGAATCTTGTCCTAGAATGCATAAATCCTACTGGAGAGACGACTAGTCAGAAGGAATAGCCAGAGAAGAATCAGCCAGTGATAAAAACATAAGGAACTCTTCTCGGTCTACTAGGATAGGGGGATGGAGGGTGGGACGCAAGAAAGAAGGTGAGAAGAAGACAACTAACATGGAACGTTATGGTAGGTACATAACTTCTTAATGTTAAGTTGTCTATCTCACCTCAATCCAGGGTGGCTCATCGGAACAGACTCTTCAGAACAGTGGAACCAAAATCAGCTCTGCTCCTGGAGGCCATGTCTAGCTTATAATGTGAAATGAAGGTATGAGGACTGGCCCATGTAGCTGCTGTACAAATAGTTTCCATTGGCAATCTTGCCTGAAAAGCCACTGAAGTAGCTAGAGCTCTACTGGAGTGACCTTTTGGTTTAGCAGGAAGCTCTTTATTCCTTAGCGGATATATAAATGCAATAATAGATGTCAACCACCTAGATAAGGTTACTTTAGACACAGGTAGACCTTGTTTACCCTCAGCATAGGACAAGGAACAGCTGGTCTGATTTTCTGATTTGCTTAGTTCTATGCAAGTAAAAGCGTAACTGTCTATGAACATCCAACTGATGTAATTTGTATTCCGTTTTGTTGGAATAATTTGGAAAAAACACAGGCAGATCAATAGACTGATTCAAATTACTGGCAGAAGAAACCTTTGGAAGGAAGGAAGGATTAGTCCTAAGAGAAACTTTGTCATTGTGGAAAACTAGATAAGGAGGGCGAACACAAAGAGCCTGAAGTTCAGAAACTCTTCTGGCTGAAGTAATTGCAACCAGAAGAAGGGTTTTCCAAGAAAGAAACTTCAAAGAACAAGAAGCTGCAGGTTCAAAGGGGGGCAGAATCAGGGAAGCTAAAATCAAATTTAGATCACACGGAGGCGGGGGGATCTCTCACTGGGGGCCCGAGTAAAGTAGTCCCTTTGAGAAAAGCTTTACAAAGCTTATGGGACATAATACTAGGGTCCGATAGACCTGTATGAAAGTTAGAAATTGCAGCTAACTGAACTCTAATCGTGGCAGAAAACGATCCAGCACGAAAAAGTTCCGCTAAAAAATCCAAAATATGGTGCACAGGGGCTGAAAAGGGATCTATATTCCTAGCCTCTGCCCAGAAAGAGAAACGTTTCCACGTACTAGCATAAGTCTTTCTAGTGGTAGACTTATGCGATAAGATGATTTCACGCACCGAGTGGGAGATGTTCGGAAGCCTGGCTAAGGTCGGAAGTGGAGCAACCAAGCAGTGAGCTGGAGAGATTGAAGGGATTGGTGCAGCCCGCCCGATTGATGGATCAGGAGATCTGGAACTGGGTCCAGGGTTGCTCCAGAAGGTAATGATGCATCCCAATGTGGTAAGCTTTCTGTATTAATTTGGAAATCAGGGGGAACGGAGGAAATGCATAAAGAAGTCCGAGGCCAATCGTGAACTAGAGCGTCTCTGGGGGAGTGTCCAGGAAGAGGGAGGAGAGAGAAGAAATAGTTGCACTTCCTGTTGAAGGGGGTGGCAAAAAGGTCGCAGCAAGGCTGACCCCATTTGCGGAAGATTTGGTCCGCCACTGTCTGAGAGACTACTCATGAGGGATGAGAATTACTCTGCTCAGCCTGTCCACTATAACATTGGACTTCCCAGGGATGTCCGCTGCAATCAGAAACTGTTGGGAAGAGATCGCCCACTGCCAAAGTCTGAGTGCTTCTCAACATAGGGGGTAGGACCTGGTTCCGCCCTGCTTGTTGATGTACCACACTACCGACATATTGTCGGTTTGAATTGCAATGGTCCCGGTGGGAAGAGAGTTGTGAAGAGCTTGCAACGCCAAAAGCACGGCCCTCATCTCCAAGACATTGATATGCAGATGGTACTAATGAGGCTGCCAGGTGCCTTGGACTGTTCTGCCCTGAAAATGCCCCCCCCCCCCCAACACACCCGATCAGGGAGGCATCCTTGGTCACCATAGCCACTGGAGAAGGAAGAGCAAATGGTCTGCCCTGGGGTACTGATGGGGAAACCATCCACCAAACAAGTTGGTTTTTGCATGTCTGTGTGATCATTATCTTGTGAGACATTGGAAGTTGCTGGAAAGACCACTGGGTGAACAGCATCCACTGAAGAATCCTCATATGAAAACGAGCAAGGGGGGACTAGTATGATAGCCGCTGCCATGAGACCCAAGGTCTTTAGGACGAATCTGGCTTGAATTTTTTTGCATCCTAATAAGACCTGCACATGTCGGCGAATGTCTAGCACTCTGTCTAATGGAAGTCTTGCTGACATGTCCTTTGTATTTAAGTTTGCGCCTATAAAAGGTAATAGATTAACAAGGCGACAATGCAGACTTTTCGAAATTTATTGTAATGCCTAGTTTGGAACAAGTTCGGATGGTGTAGTCTCTGGCTCGTAGCAGGTGATGCCTGGTGGTTGCAGTAAGGAGCCAGTCGTCTAAATATGGAAACACCTGGAATCCTTGCCATCTCAGGTGAGTGGTAACTACTGCCAAACATTTGGTGACACCCTGGGGGTTGTGGTGAGACCAAAGGGCAGAGCTCTGAACTGATAATGACCGGCTCCCAGCCGGAAGCGGAGGAATCTTCTGGAGCGTCTGTTCATTTTGATATGGTAGTATGTGTCCTGAAGATCTATGGAGCACATCCAATTGTCCTGACCCAGAAAGGGTAAAATGGACTGTAGGGTGACCATCCGGAACTTGGTTCTTTGAACAGACCTGTTTAGTCTGCTGAGATCCAGAATGGGTCTCCAGTCCCGTCTTTTTTGGCACCAAAAAGAACCTTGAGTAAATTCCGGATCCTTGCTGGTCTGCTAGGACTGGCTGGATGGCTCTTTTTCTTAGCAGTTTTGCAATTTCTTTAACTGCTTGATCCCTTAAATTGGGTGGAACATCTGGAAGGGATTTGTTGGGAATGTAGGGAGTGCAAAAAAAGGGGATTTTGTAGCCTTCGGATATGATAGACCGTACCCATATGTCTTGTGTTATACTTTGCCAGGTTTTGGGGTACAGCGATAATCTTCCCCTGACTGCCTCCGAAGGTGGGCAGCACCTCAGGGATGCTGGAAGGGCTTGTCAGAGAAAGATTCTCTTTGGCCCTGATTTTGCGGACCCCCTCTGCCCCGAGGGTGGCGTCTATTGTTGTTCCCCCCTCTGCCCCTGGAGTGGAACTCTCCACGTGTGTCAGGCACGGCTCCCTGGGGTTTCCGGAACCACATCTTCCCACTCTTCTGACCCTTGGGATACGGTCTTGAAGGAGTGGAAAAACAGACTCCCACAGCAGAGAGAGTCTTGCCTTCCTGCTCACACCTGGTAAAGGTATCCACCTGTGGTCCAAAAAGAGCAGAACCATTAAAGGGGGTGTTGGTGAAAGACGCCCTGAAGGGTTCCGCAAAGTTGCATAACCACATCCAAGCATGCCTCCTCAAGGCCACGCCTGTGGCGGCCCTACTCGCACCATCGGCTGCTTAAGAGATGAGCCACATGGAGGAGTTTACTACCGAATTAAGAGTTGCCAGCTGGGAGGCAACCTTAGCCTGGGCCCCCACAGCTGAGGGATCTTGAAGGGTATCTCCTAGCTCTTTAAGGAGATCCCTTTGAAGGCGGGTAAAGTGGCACAGGTAGATCAGTGACCTCATGGAGAAGGTCGCTGAGGAAAACATCCGCTTCCCATATCTGTCCATCATCCTAGATTCCTTATTAGGTGGATGGACAGACGAAGAAGTTTCAGCCAACTCCTTTTTTGTGGCCGCTGCTACCACCATGGCATCAACGGGAAAAGCCCTTGTCAGAAATTGCTTGTCTTGTGGTGCAGTAATAAATTGTGGGTCTTCGGGAGGTTCGTTCCACTGTGTCTGGGGCTGACCACGCCTTCCGAGCCACCACAGACATCAGTGGATCGAAAGGCGGAGACACCCAGGAGGTGGAGGGTCGGGAACCCAACACGCCCAGGAATACCGAATCATCCTCGGAAGGGTTAAGGGTAGTCCAGTTCCCCCTCTGCCTAAGTATCTCAAGGATCTCTGAGAAAGAGACGTCCTCAGAGGGGGATCTCTGGGACCCTTCCGAATCCTCTAAGTCGGTATCTGAAGTGACAGACTCAGGGGCGTCAACATGCTTCCTCTTGCATTTCCTCTTTCAAGGGGGCTCCTCTGAATGATCAGGGGAGGCCTCGGAAGAGGAAGATACACCCAATGGGGTGCCCTGGAGCGTTTGTTCCCCACACTTGGGATCTGGAGGAGTGGCAGAGGCAGACGCAGGCACCATGGGGGGAAGGAGCCGATGAGGCTGACCATGGGGCTGACTCAGAGGCCAGCACACTCCTCATGACCTTCCCAATATCGGAGAAGGTTCCGGCTCCGAAGAGACCGGGATCCTTCCCGGCACAGAGAGAGACTGCTCAGAGGCTGATGTAGGAGCCGAACTCACCTGTGCTGAAGCTCCGAGAAAGAGAATGGGGTCGGACAAGGGTCTGATGCCACTCGCCCCATCGGAGCCGACGAGGGAATCCCGGAGCCCAGATCCCTCCAAGGACGGCACCATGGAGGAGATTGGAGCAGACGATGGAACCAAAAGGGTAGGTATCGGTGCCGACGGTCCCACGATCCGAGCCCCAGCAAGCTCCAGCTCTGAACTCAAGGGATGAGTTGAAGGAGGAACTACTGTAGAGACAGGTGGAGCCGAACCCTGATGAGGGGGGCTGGATAACATTTTAGCCAGGGCCTGCGATTTTAGAAGCCTGCTCACCACTCTCTCCAAATCATGGTCAGATAGTCGAGAAGACCGAGAAGAGTGGGATCGGTGACTTCGCTCAGACTGTAAAAGAGTTGACCCCAGAGCAGAGTGCATCGACTCTAGGGATGGAGATCTAGTGTGTTTTCGACTCGCTGACGGTTCCGACACCAGAGTCGGGGCCGACTGGGAGATAGGTACTTCGGTTCCAGTCGGCACCGAAGTTGACTGGGAGATAGGTACCTCGCTTCCAGTCGGAACCTAAGTTGAAGCAGATGCCACACCCGACGACGGCTCCGAACTGGGAGCCGGCGGCTTCGTTGGCTTAGAGGGTTTCACTGACTGTGCCTTAGCCGGTGACCCTTCAGGTTTGAGCAAACCCCTAAGGATTAGCTTTATTCCTACGTTCCTGCAGGACTCTTGGACTAAAGGCGTGACACATCAAACAAGAGTCTTGCAGGTGTAGGGCGCCCAAACAGTAGACACAAGAAGTGTGACCATCTGTCAGTGACATCTTCTGACAGCATGAGTCACACTTCTTGAATCCAGATACTTTCATAACTTTAGACATTCTTGTAAAAAGAAATATCAATTACAGAGAAAGGTAACAAAAGGGGAGTAGGTAACTAGTAAAAACACACACAACACAAGATACCACACCCTAACAGCACACACACACTATTATCCAAGAAAAGGTAAATAGACCTACTAATCTACCACAATTTCTAATAAAACTACTACATAAAAATTGGAAACAAGGATTAGCCTCTAACTAAAACGGCTACCTTTAAGAAAAGAAACTGGGGGGGGACGACTAACAAGAAAACAAGTTTTCAAGGGAAGAAGACTAAATACAAATAGATAACTACAACTACTGTAAGTACACTAACTATTCTAAACACCAACTATAATATAAATTTTTTTTTATATATTAACAATAAAATTGAAAAATATGACCCAAGCCAGTAAAAGCAACCTCACAGCAGAAGCGGCAAACGAGATCTGGGTATCTAGCGACAGGCATCATGGGATGTAGGGGGGCCTCGAGCCAGTAAGTAGCTCTCGAGCTTTTGAAGATGGCCGAGTTGGAGCCGAGGATCGGCTCCGAACCCAACCAGCAAGAATGAAGGTGAGATAGACAACTTAACATTGGCAGTTCTCATCCAAATAAGGCAATGCCCAAGCAAGAAACTCACAAAGTGTGGATCCTGGTGTGGGAGCTTATATCCACACTCCAAACACTTTTACACCCAGACGATTCAGCCATCTTAAGTCTGAAGAGAAAAAATTAAACCTGTAAGACAACATAGCTATAACTGCGTACACTCGCTCACTGTTAAGTACACTAACTGAAAACCTTGACTGAAAGGCCGAACACCAGACGTTGAAAGAGAAATGGCATAAAAATATTTTCTTGTTAGGCGGATGAAATAGACTATTATCCAAAAAGGATACAAGCACTGAGGACAGCTCTTTCACATGTCCAATAACTTCGGGCAGCAAGATCTGAGCAGCTAAGTTGGAGTCCAGAAATTAAGGGTAGGAAAGCAGTCAGAGCTCTAGATCAGAATATACTTGAGTCTGTGCACACGTCAGATCAGGCAACTAGTATATTTGAAACAGACAAAAAGACATTGGATCCCCCTTGTCTGTAGTCGTCTACAAACTTAGCTAGCTGCAGGTTTTGGCTCCCTGCTTGGAAATCTAAGCAAATACCAAAAAGAAAAGGTTCCATCACCAAGCTCTGACAGACACCGCTGGACACTCATACTTTCTGATGAGGCACCTGTAACTCACACAGTGTGGGTTCCATCGTTCAGCCAATTTGCTATTCATATCTTACCGCATTACAGTTCAATTTTTAAAGCATTTAGCTTTTATACAATGCCAATATTGGCATGGTGTTGACAGCTTTGGCCAAATCAAGATATGCCACATGGACTGCATGGCCATCAACCACCTTCTGCAACCTTTCAAAGAAGTTTCACATTAAACAGACAAGATCCACCCTCCACAAAGCAAAAATGTTGGAGGTCAAGTCTAACAGGATTCATGATATTGCAGTTTATCAGGTCAGTTATTGTAGATCAGAATGCAAGTGAAGTGTGCTGTTTCTTTAAGAAGCATGTCAAGGCTGCACATGCACATATAAATTCCAAACACGTGCACTACCTAGTGCCATTTTGTAAGAGTAGCCAGACTGAGAGCATGCATGATTGCAGTTTTTATTTCTATATAAAAGTTACTTAAGTTAAAGTCAGTAAATTTCTACATTGATGTGCTTGTATAAAATAAAGCTGCCTGAACAGAACCCACAAACACTCTTCTATTGTGTCCAAAGTAGGAGAGCGACAGTTACATTTTCATGACTTTGCAAATAAAGCTTGTCATCCTAATAGATCTACAATTACTTAAGGTTGGTTTCAGGCCACACTTATGTAAGGATATTACCACTACAATCCTTCACTAATTGGGTACAAAATCAGTGGCTAAACTGTATCTGCTTGAACATGTTTAATGCTACTAATTAAGCAACAAGATATATTGGCAAGCCCCATGGAGGAAATATTTTTGGTCTCATCACTTTTCATAAATGATCTTTAGAGAGAAAGTACAGCTTTGTACCTACCACAAATGTAGATGTTCGAGTGTGAACACTGCTGCAGTCATCACACTTGGGTTATCCTGCCGTCAGGCAGTCCTGCAGTCAGCCAGAGTTCCAAAGTCTTGGTTCGGCGTCAGTTGCTGTTGCCTCCTCCCTGACGTCAGTGCGACAGGGGTATACAAGATGCAGCTGACGCCATTTTCTTCAGTTTTTCTTGCCCCAGATGTCAGGTGCCCCCGAATAGGTAGGCAATTCAAATTGCTAGTAAAAAATACAAAAGAAAGGCAAACAACCATTTTTAATTACCAGCAAATATTCCCCATAGGTAATAAAGGGTAGATGCCCTAGGTAAGTTTCAGAAAGTAAGAGGGGAAGGAGGGAGGGTAACCTGGACTGCAGCAGTGTTTACACTCGAACATCTACATTTATGGTAGGTACAAAACTGTACTATGTGCATCATGTTACACTGCTGCAGTCATCACACTTGGGTGGAATCCCAAAGCCGAGGAAGGGAGGCTGGATCTATAAGGCATTAGGGGTGGCTATAAGGCCCTGTAGTACAGCAGTGGCAAAGCCAGCTCTGGATTTGGAGTATAAAGGCAAATGGTAATGTTTGGTGACGGTATGCACAGAACTCCATGTTGCTGCTTCCAAAATATCCTTGGTAGGTACTCCTCTGAGGTAGGCAGTTGACGTGGCTGTTGCCCTGATGGAGTGAGGCGTAATGCTGCTAGGTACAGGTTTCCCATGGTGGGTATAGCAGAAACGTATACAGTGTCCTATCCATTTTGAAATAGTCTGTTTTGAAATGGCTTTTCCCTGTGCTCCTGCAGCGTATGCTACCAATAATTGCTCAGATTTTCTGAAAGCTTTGGTTTTGTCCAAGTAGAAGCATAACTGTCTGTGAATGTCAAAAGAATGTAGTAGTCTCTCCCCTTTGTTCTGTGGTTTTGGATAAAAAGTTGGCAAGTGAATAGTTTGGTTTAGAGCCACACTTGATACCACCTTTGGCATAAACGTAGGGTTAGTTCTTAAAGACATCTTGTCCTGGTGGAAGATGAGGAAAGGTTCCACTGCCATTAGTGCCTGTAATTCTGATACTCTTTGTGCTGATGTTACTGCCAGTAGCAGAGCAGTTTTCCAAGAGATGTATTTTAATTCTGCTGTGCTAGCTGGCTCAAAAGGAGGTAAAGTTAATTTTTCCAAAACAAAGTTGAGGTCCCAAGTTGGTGTAGGTGCTCTACGGGGCGGTCTTGTTTTTAGCCCCTCTGAGGTATTGTCTGAGCAAAGGATTAGAGAAAATTGGCGGAACCATGTTGTAATGAGCAGAGATAGCTGAGGCGTGGATCTTGATGGATGAAAAGGAGAGACCCTTGTCCTGCATCTCAGTTAAGTATTGCAGTATCTGAGGAATGTTTGGGACAAGAGGGTCAAGGTTGTGCGCTTGGTTCCAGGCACAGAATCTCTTCCATTTATCTGAGTACGCTTTCCTAGTGCTAGGCCTTCTGGCCTCCAGGATGACATCCATGACAGCTTTGGAGAGATGCATTGCTTGCTTGACTAAGGAATTTTCCATGCAGCTAGATTTAAGGTCTTTAGCTGGCTGTGAAGTATCTGATTGTTGTGTTGCGTGGGATTTGAGGCAAATCCAGGGTAGCTCTTGTGCTAGGTTCTTTAAGATTGGGTACCAGAGCTGGCGTGGCCAGTCTGGTGCAATCAGGATCATTCTTGGCTCTTCCTTCCTGGCTTTTATGAGTACCTTTGGAAGGAGAGGTAAAGGTGGGAAAGCGTATACTTGTAGTTTTTTCCAGCTGAATGAGAGGGCATCCACTTTCCATGCTTGTGGATGGTAGCTCCTTGTGCAGAATTTCTGTAAGTGGCAGTTGTTTGGGGAAGCAAACAGATGTCCGGGCTCCACCATTTTTGTGTTATCATTCTAAATATTTGTGGGTTCAGTTCCCATTCGTGTGGGTCCATAATGTTTCTGCTTAGGTCGTCTGCCAGTGTGTTTCTCTCTCCTGGCAGGTATTGTGCTTGCAGATGAACTTGGTAGTTGAGAGCTGTGTTCCACAAGGTCATGGCTTGTCTGCAGAGGGGGTAGGAGTGTGTGCCCCCGTGTTGTTTATGTACCACATAACTGTGGTGTTGTCTGTCTTTAGTAGCAATTGTCCTGGATGCAATAGGTCCTTGAAAGCTACAATAGCATTTTGTACAGCTAGCATCTCTTTTTGATTGATGTGGAGATATCTTTGCTCTGTGGGCCACTCGCCCTGGATACATTTTCCTACCATGTGTGCTCCCCAGGCGTAATCCGATGCATCTGTTGTCAGTGTCTGCCTGGCTGTGGGTTGAGTGAAAGGCTGTCCCATGTTGCGGTGACAAGCTTGTGCCCACCATCGAAACTCCTGTTGTAGGCAGGGAATTAGTGGTATAACTGTTTCCAAACTTTGACAGTGTTGAGACCATACGCTCTTTAGGTACCATTGTAGTTTCCTCATATGCAGTCTGGCATATGGAATTAGTAGTATGCATGATGCCATGTAGCCCAAGGCTGCAGAATTTTTCTTGCAGGGAGTTGGGTCTTTGTTGCCATTAATTGAAAATACTGAGTCAGTTGTCCTTGCTTGTCTGGCGTGAGATAAGCCATCTGGGCCGTTGTTTTCAAGCTGGCACCCAGGAATATTATCTGTTGTGAGGGCACTAGTTTTGATTTCTTTTTGTTTACTGTGTACCCCAGGCAACTTAACTTTTTTACGTACGCCAGATGCTTTAGCAGAATGTCCTTGCTCTCTGCTTGTATCAGGCAATCTTCCAGGTATGGATAAATTTGAATTCCTTTTTGCCTGCAAAATGCAATTACTGGTGCCAGGCACTTTGTGAAGACCCTGGGCGCAGTAAATAAGCCAAAGGGCAGTGCAGAGAACTGATAGTACATTGAACCAGCTAGAAATCTGAGGTATCTTCTGCAGTTTTGTCTGATAGGGACATGCAGGTATGCCTCTTTGAGGTCCAAAGTCACGAGTCAAGCTTTCTTGCCCAGCATGGGAAGAAGCTGCTGTAGTGTCAACATCTTGAATTTCGGAACATCCAGGTAAGTGTTTAGTGTAGAAAGGTCCAGAATGGGTCTCCAGGCTTTGTCCTTTCCGGGAACCAGAAAGAGTCTTGAGTAAAATCCTTGTCCTTGTTCCTGTGGTGGTACCTTTTTTGAATAGCTCTCATGTCCATGAGTGCTGTAATTTGTTTTTGAGCCTCTGCCCATTGATTTGGTGGCAGATTTGGCATTCCCTTTTAGCCTTGGCAGGGTATGAAAATGGAACCTGTAACCTTGAGGTACAATGTTCAGAACCCATTTGTCTTTGGTGATGCAATGCCAGTTGTGATAGAAAAGTGCCAGTTTTCCTCCTAAGGGGGCTGCCAAGAGAGATATGTTTGGCAGCTGCAGTGGAAAGTCATTGAAGGCTGTTTTTTATAAGGTTGAGGCCTGTCTTCCCCTTCTTTCTGGCCTGGTGTGCCCCATTATCGAGGCCTGTAAGGGCCTTGTGTCTGACCTCTACCTATTGGATGCCTGTATCTGCCCCTTTGGGGTCTGTGACTGGAAAGGACCAATTCTTTGTTGGCCAATTTCTGCTAAAACAAGGAGGCTGAACCTGTAAGAAATCTTTCACCGTTTGCATAGATTTTGCCTTATCCTCCATCTTCTTTAACACCTCCTTCTGCCTTAACTCCAAACAGCACATCCCTCTGCAAAGGTGCATCCAATAGTTTGACCTTAACATGATCTGGTAACGTATGTTCATTTAACCAAGCATGCCTTCTAATGACAGAGCCTGTAACTGCTGCTCTACAGGAGGCCTCTAAGGAATCAAACTCACATTGCAAAGTATGTTTTCCTACTTGTTCAGCTGCATGCAATAAATCCTCCATTTCTTTTAAGTTAGGAGGATCTGAATCTGGAAGCATCTTTTGTTTCAACTGAGACATTAAAAATTGCTGATATTTTAGCATGTGAAACTGGCAATTCAAAGCTCTCATTGCTAAAGTTGCAGATGTATATACCTTCTTTCCCCATCTGTCTAATGCTCTGTAATCTGTGTCAGAGGGAAAGTACAGTTTTGTACCTACCATAACTGTAGATGTTAGAGTGTATACCCTTGCTGCAGTCATCACACTTGGGTTATCCTGCCGTCAGGCGGTCCCGTAGTCGGCCAGAATTCAAAAGTCTTGGTCCGGCGTCAGTTGCTGTCGCTTCTTCTCTGACATCAGAGCGCTAGGGGTATAGCAGAGGCATCCAACGCCATTTTCTTCAGTTTTTCTTGCCCCAGATGTCAGGTGCCCCTAATAGGTGGGCAAAAATATATGTATATATATATATATATATATATATATATATATATATATATATATATATATATATAGCTATCTTGAAAAAAGTAAAACAAAACCCTCAGGCACAAGCAAATACACCACAGAGGTTGTATAGAATAGAGATAAGTTCAGCTAGTTTTAGAGGGGATAGAGGGAGGGCAACCTGGACTGCAACAGGGTATACACTCGAACATCGACATTTATGGTAGGTACAAAACTGTACTATGTTCATCGTGTTACCCTGCTGCAGTCATCACACTTGGGTAGAATCCCAAAGCTAAGGATGGGCGGAGGATTCAAACAGGGTTAGAGGGGGCTAAGAAGGCCCTGCAAAACTGCAGTGGCGAAGCCCGCCCTGGTCTTAGAGTAAAGTGGTAAGTGATCAAGTTTGGTGAAGGTGTGTACTGAACTCCAAGTTGCAGCTTCCAGAATATCCTTGGTTGGTACCCCCCTGAGGAAGGCTGTAGATGTAGCTGCTGCCCTGGTAGAGTGGGGCCTTATGGTAGCAGGAACTGGTTTTCCATGGTGGGTGTAGCAAAAATGTATGCAATGTCCTATCCATTTGGAAATGGTTTGTTTTGAGATGGCCTTTCCTTGTGATGCTGTAGCACAGGACACAAGAAGCTGGTCAGATTTTCTGAAAACCTTAGTTTTATCCAAGTAGTAACGTAGCTGTCTGTGAATATCCAAGGAATGCAGGAGTCTTTCTCCTTTGTTCTGTGGATTTGGAAAGAAGGTGGGTAAATGGATGGTTTGATTTAGGGCCACACTGGATACCACCTTAGGCATAAAGGAGGGGTTAGTTCATAGAGAAACCCTGTCTTGATGAAAAATGAGGAAAGGCTCTACTGCCATTAGTGCCTGAAGTTCTGAAACTCTTCTAGCTGAAGTGATTGCTAGCAGCAGGGGAGTCTTCCATGATATAAACTGTAGGTCAGCTGAGAAAGCTGGTTCAAAAAGAGGTAGCGTGAGTTTTTCCAGAACAAAATTTAGGTCCCAAGTAGGTGTTGGTGCTCTCCTGGGAGGCCTAATGTTCTTGGCCCCTCTGAGAAACTGCCTTAAGAGTGGATATGAAAATAAGGGATGATCCGTGTTGTAGTGAGCAGAAATAGCTGAGGCGTGGATTTTAATATATGACAAAGAAAGCCCTTTGTGTAACATCTCAGTTAGCTATTGCAGAATCTGAGGTATGTCAGGCTGAAGGGTATTTTGGCCTTTAGCTTGGCTCCAGGCGCAAAACCTTTTCCATTTGTCTGAGTAGGCTTTCCTGGTGCTGGGCCTCCTGGCCTCCAGAATAACTTCCATAACAGCTTGTGAGAGAGGAGCTGGCTGGTTGCCTAGGTGATTTGCCATGCAGCCAAGGTTAAGGTTTTGAGCTGGCTGTGTAGAATCTGATTGTCTTGCTGTGTGAGCAGGTGGGTAATTTGTGGTAGAATCCATGGTGGGCCATGGGCCATATTCCTTAATAGTGGGTACCAGTGCTGCTGTGGCCAGTCTGGAGCAATGAGTATCATTCGGGGTCTCTCCATCCTGACTTTCAGTAGCACCTTTGTGAGAAGGGGTAGTGGAGGAAAGGCATATACTGTTAGCATTTTCCAACTGAATGAGAGTGCGTCCACTTTCCAAGCTTGTTGGTGAAAAGTCCTTGTGCAAAACTTTGTTAGCTGATGGTTTCCGCCCAGGTTTCTAACATAGCTGAAGAAGGCTTTGTGGTTATCTTTAGTGTCCTTAGCGATTTTTCTCTCAAAGTTTGCCTTGGATGTTTTTATGAGAGAACGTAGTTTTCTGCTAATGTTGATCAGAGATGTCTTCCCTTCATGGGATTTCGCTCTGACGTGCAGTTGCTTCCTTCTTTTGTTATACAATTTGTTTATGGCTGAGGTCCACCAGACAGGACGCTTACATTTGGTGGAGAGGGACTTGGATTTGTTTGGGATTGCATGATCCATGCATTCTTGGAGATGTCCATAGAAAGCATTTGTGAAGGATTCGGCATTGTGGGATGTGGTATCCACTGGCACAGTGGGCTTAAAGGATACCATCTCAGTCTTAAGAAGAGTGAAGTCTGCTTTTGAGAAGTTTTTCACTGTGGTCTTTTGTGCTGGGGGTGGAGGTGGGATATGTATATCCAGGGTGATTAGTTTGTGGTCAGATCTCACTAGTGAGGGGTATACTTCCGGTGTGGAGCATTTTGTCCCCATGTTTGTGATGATCAGGTCTGGTATATTATCCCCCCTAGTGGGAGAGGTGACTAGTTGTTCCAGTGCATTTGAATTTATGAATTCCAGGAACCTTTGGGCTAGGGTATTAGGGCTAGAATAATGTACCCAATCTATGTTTGGGTAGTTGAAGTCTCCCAGTATGATGGTATTTTGTGATACATTCATATCCTCCAATGTCTTCAGGAAGGCTGAGTGGGGTTCTTGAGATTGGGAGAGTGGTCTGTAACATGCTACCAGTTGTATAGCAGTTTTGCCTATGGTTAGTTGCACCTGTATGGTCTCTGCTGCTTCATGTGTTGCTACTAACCTGGAGGTGTGGGTGTCCTTTATGAATATGGACACTCCCCCTCCCTTTGTGGTTCGGCCCAGGTTTTGGGGCCGAAAAGCATGATACGAGGTATAGCCTGGTGCTGGGGTGCTCTCAGGAGCCTTGAACCAGGTTTCAGTTACTGCACAGACGTCAATGTTCTCCATGCTGAGGAGTGCATCAAGTGCCTGCATCTTGAGATTTAGACTTCTGGCGTTGAGCAGCATTACCCTTAGTTTTTTCCATTTTGTTTTCTAAGGAGGTGGGTTTGTCTTTTGAGCCTTGCCTAAAAAGGCACTATGGAGGTGGCAAGAGCCTTAGCCAATATCCGAAGCCCAGTGGTGATAGGTGTAAGCCATCCCTTGAAGCAGCATGGCTTGTCCAACATATCATCCCAGGCAGACAGACATTGATCCCCTTAGAATGACACCAGTACTTGAGCCAATTGTTAAAGCTGATCATCTTGTCTTTGTATTGTGGTATCATTCTTGGTGAGGGCAAGATGCTGCTCAGGGTCAGGGTCATACCAGCCTGGGCTACATAATCGGAGAGCTCCTCTATGTCTCTTTTCATGTAGTCCAGGGAGGTACGTCTCAGGTCATTCACACCAGCATGGACAATGACGGAGTCATATTTGTACTTGCTTTGGAGTGACCTGAGTGCGTGTGTTATGTGGCGGATCCTAGCTCCCAATAGACAGCGCACAGTCACCTTCTCCTTGTTCAGCCTGGTCAGTGGGACATCAGTGTGTCTGACTATGGAGTCACCTATCACTAGTGTATCAGGCAAGGTGTTTGGCCTTAAGGGCTGCGATTGGTCGACACACTGATTTATTGAAGTATGTGTTGCATGTGTTTTGTTTTGAGGTGGTGGATTTTTGGATGTCTGCTTTGGGAGCCTCTGTTGTTTTGGTAAGTTTTTTATTAGAGCCTCCGAGTATGTCTTTGTGTTTTTATGTGTTTGGTTTGCAGTTGTGGTAGGTCTATGTGGGACTGGGATTGTTGTGTGTGTGGTTGCCATCTCCTCCTGTCTGGTCATGCCAGCCCTGAGTTGAGAGAGTTCAGCCTCCAATTTGGCTATATAGTTGCATCTCTCACATGTATTTGTGTTTGTTGGGAGGAGGAGAGGGTTGTCTGTGTACATGAGACAATTGTAGCATTGTCTCAAGATGCCCAGATTGACCAGCTGAACTGGAGACGACGCCAGTAATCTACCACTCGACATGCTAGAACAGTATAAGGGAGTGGTATACCTTTGAGACTACCCAGTAATAACCTATTCAACCTGATCTCAATTTCCATTAGGAAAAATGCAGCCAACCTGTTCAAAATACATTTCCACACTAACTGTAATTAAGTGAAGCAGACAGAAAATTCCCATTTCTGACTAGTTACACTTTCATTAATTACTGCAAATTAACACGTTTTCAACTAGTTAAACTGTCAAACTGCAAATACGTGTAATGTCATACAAACTAAAGTGTGTATGTGTGTGTGTGTGTGTGTGTATATATATATATATACCGCCACCACACATTCACAACTAAAAGCTACTTTTCCTTTCATCAACATTTCTCAAGCATCATTAAGAATCCTCCTAATAACAGAAAATTATTTTATTTTGAATTTGTTAACCAGGGTAGAACACTGATCCCACTGGACCCATTTCAGTCACAGCCTGGGAAAAATACAAAAAGATACACAACATTACACACAGAGAATGCCAGATGCAACATATACATATGTTATATACAAAGTGAATATCACAGTTGGCTTGAGGGTATATAAAAGCAATAGATAAATGACATTACACAGAATTACTTAAAAAAGCAGTATATACGTGCATTAAATATAAAGTGGCATCAGAGTTTGCACGTTAAAAGAATCTCAGAGTCAGAGCAAGGTATGTACACAGAAGGAATGAAGAGAAAAAATTAAATGACCAGAGAGATAGCAGGTGCATTTTCCTAGAGTTTTGAAATGTGCTCTTACTTGTGAAGCGAAAAAGGGTAAGAAAAGAAGGGAGAGATTCCCACAGTTTGGGACCAAGGACTAAGAAAGCATGGTCTGTGCAGCGAAGCCTAGTTTTTTTTGGGGGGAGGGGGATTAGAGGACAGATGAGTAGTTCAGATGTCTAAGGTTGCATACAGGTGCACCTCTCAAGTAGTCTGGTAGCTAGTAGAAGGAAGGTATCATTCTTGAGAAGTTTAAATAAATAGTCGCGAGGCAAGTAGAAAGTTAGCACATTGCTTCACAGGTAGCCAATCATCTTTTTCAATGGATTGGCACTGGTGTTTATTTCATGGGGTGAATGAGTGATGAATCTGCAACTGGCATTTGAAATGGACTGAACGGTGGATATATTTCTTTTAGAAGCTGCAGCAATTATTGGGAGACAATTTTCAAGGCAGGCCAGTAAGTCACCTTTACAGATTGGATTTCTACAATTTCTGGATAGAAAAGGGGAAATCCTATTATCCCAGAATAGGACAGAGTTGATTTGTGTGTGTGCAATACAGGTGGAGTTGGACATTTTGAAAGGGATCCAATCAACCCCCTAGGTATTTGAATAAAGCGACATTTTCGGATCTACTTTACAACATCGAAATCCTAAAATGCTGAATTTCATTATAACAAGACCACAATCCTGTCACTTCAAAACAAGAAAAGCTTAAATTACTATGATAACAGTGAAACTTTAAAAATATCGACGTTCAGATTATCGAATATAATGCAGAAAGTAATACACATGTTTATATAAATACAGGTGTCTCAAAAGGGTTGTACGAAGTACCCCCCCCCCAAAAAAAAAAAACATGGGCATGTCGTATGAAGCACCCGGCAGTATTGGCACTGTTTACCTGTTTACACTACTACACATTCATAAAAGGAAAGCAAGTTCTGGTTGTAGAAGGCTATATTTACCATTTGGAAAGAACTGTTCAATTAAAAAAAATACTTGGCTTGTAAGTGTAAACACGCATAAAAATGTAAAAGTAGAGCTGTTACTGGTTTAGTAGCAGAAGGTGAAAAACCTGTGAAGTCTGTGGCTCATAATCACAGCACAGACCCTGGTAAAACAAAGTAGGAAGTTTGCAGGAATTTAAAACAGAACAAAAGTAAGCAGAGATGCACCATGACTACTAGCTGATTATGCTATGGCTTTCCACATTTCGATCCCATACCCAGCTTACCTAGTAGAAAGGCTCTACTAACAAGTAGGTCAAATACGGAGACCAGCTGTACAGGTTGAAAGTGGAGGAAATTTTATATTAAATAATAATGATTTCTGCAAATTCCCTTTAAAGTCTGGGAAATTTATTTATAAACGAGTTAGTGATGCATTGTCTGACAATACAGTGCTGGTTTTAATAATGTGAATCTCTATGATTTAAGCAGAACAAGTATCTGGTTGATTGATGATGCTTACTTCCATAAAGGTATTATCTGCCGACAACTTTACAATACCCACGGTCTAGTAAAGTATGGAGATTATAGTAAATCAGTACCTTTACTGTTTTGTTTTATGTCCAAGAAATTGCTCAAAGCATATAACTTAACATGGCAGTGCATATTTCATTTATTGACATCAAATAGCTTTGAATCCAACGTTAAATATGTCTTGTGCGACTCTGAGGTAGCTGCTACGAAAAGTCAAAGACTGAATGTGAGTGGCACAGTTTCCAAGGGATGCGTTTTTCATTTTGGACAGAATATATGGCGAAAGGTTCAATCATTAGGATCAACTACACTCTACAGCTCTTGTCTTGCTTTTTAGTTATCTGTAAAATCACTTGCTGTACTAGCACTTTTAAATGAAGTTGTTAGCGTTTTCCACAGTTTGAAGGAAATACTAGAGGGAAGAGTTAATGAAATACTTTGCAGAGTGGTACTTGCTCAAAGAGGCTAGAAAATTTAATACAAAATTGTCTTTCGCTAGATTTCCCCTGTTGGCTCCAGTATCATTCTGGAATATTTCTGAATTGAGTGCTTTATTTTTAACTAGAACACAGAATTCTGTGGAAGCGTGGCACATACGACTGAAGTGTATGTTGGATACAACAGCTACTGACCTGTCAGTTTTACTATCTGCTTTAGTTAAAGCACAACAGAATTCCCACCCTCCCCTTAAAGAAGTACAGTTGTGCACACTTACCATAAATGTAAATGTTAGAGTGTATTCACTGTTGCAGTCATCACCTGTGGGTTTATCCCTGCTGTGGTAGCCCTCGGTTGGCCCAAATACCAGAGTCGATGTTTTTGTGCACCAGCTGCCATCGCCTGTAGTCAGGTCGTCAGTGCTATAAAGCAAGGCAGACGACGTCATTACATCAGTTTTTCTTGCCCTAACCAGCCAGAAGCACAAGGGAAGAGAGAGAAGTGGCCCTGGTGGCTAAAAGCCACCTTGGGAAGCTTGTGTCCCCGTAGGGGAAGATGTTAAATAGGGGATGAAGGGAGGGAAACGAAGACTGCAACAGTGAATACACTCTAACATCTACATTTATGCTAAGTGTACACAACTGTACAATGTTCTTCGTGTTTCACTGCTGCAGTCATCACCTGTGGGAGGATTTCCAAAGCTGAGGAAAAGGGTGGAAGGATAGGTTGAATCCTAGGTATGGGTCAGGAGGCCCTGCAGAATTGCAGAGGCAAACCCTGCCCTAGACTTAGAAAAGAGAGGTGGTAGAGGTGGTAATGTTTTGTAAAGGCATGGACAGAGGTCCATGTGGCCACTTCCAAGATGTCCCTGGGTAGGTACTCCTCTGAGGAAGGCAGTGGAAACAGAGGTTGCCCTAGTGGAGTGGATACGGATAGACTTGGGGATGGGTTTCTCATGTAGTCTGTAGCAAAAATCCATTTGGAAATGGTTTGTTTGGAGATGGGCTCCCCCTCAGCCCCTGGAGCAAAGATAAGAAGAAGCTGGTCTGTTTTCCTGAATGGCTTAGTATGGTCCGGATAGTATCAGAGTTGTCTGTGCACATCTAGTGAGTGCAGAATTCCTTCCCCCTTGTTTTGAGGGTTGGGAAAGAAGGTGGGAAAGGTGTATGGCCTGGTTAAGGGTTACATCAGGTACCACCTCGGGCATAAAGAAGGGGTTAGTCCTCAGGGAGACTGTCTGCATAGAAAATTATGAAGGGCTCGACAGCCATAAGAGCTTGAAGTTCCGTGACCCTTCTGGGTGAGGTGATAGCTAGTAGGAAGGCAGTCTTCCAACACGGGTATTTCAATTCTGTTGAAGCGGCAGGTTCGAAAGGAGGTAAGGTTAGTTTCTCTAACACACAATTCAGGTCACAGGGTGGCGTCGGAAGTCTTCTGGGAAGACTGATATTAGAAACCCCTCTGAGGAATTGCTTAATCAAAGGATGAGAGAAGAGGGGTGGGTCTGAATCATAATTGGCAGAGATGGCCGAAGCATGGATTTGAATAGAGGAGAAAGACAGGCCACTATTGAGCAACTCTGCTAGGTAATCCAGGATGAGAGGGATGGAAGGTTGGAAAGTACTGTCCCATTGTTGCCAGGAGCAGAATCTTTTCCATTTTCCTGCATATTATTTTCTTGTGCTGGGCCTTCTGGCCTCTGTGATGATGTCCAGGATCGGTTTGCTTAACAGGGACTCCTTGTTAGTTTTTAGTGTATAAGCCATGCTGAAAGTTTGAGAGTCTGTAGGTGTGGGTGCAATATCTTCCCCCCTCTCCTGGGTCAAGAGGTCTGACATCAGAGGAACCTGCTTTGGGGGCTGTAAGGTCAGACTGCATAATAAGGGGTACCAATGCTGTCTGGGCCAATCTGGAGCAATGAGGATGGCCTTTGGTCTCTCCTCTCTTATTTTGATCAGAACCTTGGGAATAAGGGGCAGAGGAGGATAGGTCAAGGCATCCACCTTCCATCCAAAGAAGTGATGCTCCCTAGTACAGAACTTGTGCAGCTGGTGGTTGAGATGTGAGGCAAAGAGGTCCACATCTGGGGTCCCCCCACTCCTGGGTGATTTGCAGAAAAATTTCTCTGTGGAGCTGCCATTCGTGGGAGTCCAGTAAGTTTCTGCTTAGGTGATCCGCCAGTGTGTTGTTGATCCCTGGTAAGTATTGGGCAATTAGGTGTTGCCCCATGGAGGTGGCGGTAAGCCAGAGACTCATAACTAATCTGCACAGGGGGTAAGATTGGATGCCCCCCTGCTTGTTGATGTACCACATTACTGTGGTGTTGTCTGCTTTTATAAGGAGGACCCCTGGCCTGCGATGGGGTTGGAAGGAATTCAGAGCCTTTTGCACTGCTATCATTTCTTTCTAGTCGATGTGTAAGTGAAGTTTCTGGGCATTCCAAAAACCTTAGGTACACCTGCCTGCTAGGTGAGTGTCCCAAGCAATGTCTGAGGCATCGGTGGTGATGGCCTGGCCGGAAGCACAGAGGATGAAGGGAAGACCCTTGCTCATGGCACAAGGCCTCTGGCCACCAGAAAAATTCGGCCCTTATACAAAGAATCAGAGGGAGAGTGGTCTCTAGGGACTGAGTGCTGACACCAAAGGTTCTTTAAGTACCACTGAAGTTTTCTCATGTGAAGCCTGGCGAGAGGGATGAGAAGGATGCAAGATGCCATGTATTCCAGGGCTTGCAGGAACTTCCTCGCAGTGAGGTGACCTGGAAGCCAGCTGGGTGAAGGAGAGGCAGGAAGCTCCGCTTTTCTGGGGATAGAAAGGCCATTTGGGTTGCTGTGTCTAGCACAGCTCCCAGGAAAATAATTTTTCTGGTGGGGTTTTGCTTTGATTTGTTTCTTGTTGATGGTAAACCCTGGGGTAAGTTAGGAGTGATTTGACAAAGAGAAGGTCCTCGAGCAACTTTTCTTTGCAGTCCACCTGAATGAGGCAGTCATCCAGGTAAGGATAAATCTGTATATTTCTCTGTCTGCAGAATGCTATAGCCGGGGCCATGCATTTGGTGAATACTCTGGGAGCAGTAGATAAGCCAAAGGGCAGTGCAGACAACTAAAAGTGTTGATAGCCTGCTCTGAAGCGCAGAAAGTTTCTGCACGACTCCCTGATGGGGATGTGGAGGTAGGCATCTTTAGGTCTAGTGTCACTAGCCAGGCATTTTTGTGCGAGCACAGGCAGGAGCTGCTGCAAGGTTAGCATTTTGAATCTGGGGACCACTAAAAGGTGTTTAGTTTGAATAGATCCAGCATGGGGCACCAAGTGCCCTCTTTTCTGGGAACAAGGAATAGTCCTGAGTAAAACCCTTTTCCTGTTTGATCTGGAGGGGGACAGGTTCTACTGCCCCCTGGGATAGTAGAGTTTGGACCTGTTTCAATGCCTCTGCCCACTGGTTTGGGGGAAGGTCTGGGTACCCTCTTGGAATACGGAGTTCACGAAGAAGAAGAATCTGTATCCCTGAGAAATTATTTTTAAGACCCATTGGTCCTTGGTTATAGAGACCCAATTGTCCCTGAAGAGGGTGAGCCTTCCCTCCTAGTTTTTGATGAGTGAAAGGAGGGCAGAGGGGGGGAGGGAGAGTCATTGTGAGTGCTTGCCAAAGAAGCTTGGCTTAGAACTCCCCTCTTAGAGAAGGAAATGGCCCATTGTTTGCTTATTTGCTGGCCCTAGGATAGAGGTCTGGATGGCCTGTCCTTGCGGGGCTTACCTTGGCCCAGTCTGCTAGGTGCAGGGAAGGCCCAGTGCTTAGAGGAAAAGTTCCTGCTGAATCTGGGAGGTTGAACTTGAAAGAAATCTTTTACTGTTTGCATAGATTTTGCTTTGTCTTTCATCTTTTTAAACACCTCTTCTGCTTTTTCCCCCAAACAGGCTTTCCTTACCTAGGGGTGCATCAATAAATTTAGACCTGACATGATCAGGCAGAGGTTGTTCCTTCAGCCATGCATGTCTTCTAATAACAGATCCTGTCACTGTTGCCCTGCTAGAGGCTTCTAGGGCATCATATCCACATTGTAATGAGTGTTTGGCCACTTGACAAGCAGAGTGTAGTAATTCTGCCAGGTCTTTTGAGTTGGCACCATCAGGAGAGGTAGCAATCTTCTGTTTTAATTGTTCCAAAGTGTGTTGTTGATATTTTAACATATGGAACTGACAATTGAAAGCTCTGAAAGCTAAGGTTGCAGAGGTGTATACTTTCTTACCCCCATCTGTCCAGACCTCTGGTGTCTTTGTCAGAAGGAAGAGGATTCTTGGCAGAACTAGTCTTTGCTCCTTTGGGTCCCTGTGTAATGACCTCAGGGTCTGCAGCAGGATTCCTGTATAGGTATTTGTGAGAATCCGGTACTCTGTAGTACCTGTCAGGTTTAGTTGGAGCAGGAGGCAGGGCATCAGGGGCCTAGCTGGATTCATGAAAAACATCATCCGCCACTTCCAAAATAGGTGGGATGGCCAGGGGTCTGTGCTGGGGCAGGTCCAGAAACGGAGTTGTTTCTTTGATTTTGGGAAGTCTTGAGATTCAAACTGAAAATGTTCCCTGAGGGAGTGAAGGGTTTCCCCAAAGGAGAGGTCCTCTGGAGTGAAGGCAGAAGGGATGGATTCCTCTGCATCTGAATCCTCAAACAGTTAAGGGATGCTGTTCCTCTTCAAAACCAGAATAATCAGATTCCTCAGACTGTTGGCCTGTCAATTTCTGGAGAAGGATGCCTTTTCCTTTTTGGAGTGGGGTCCTTTTACCCCGGATAAGGGAGAGGAGATCCTCTGCCATTTTAAGCATTTGAGCTTGGGGTGGGGGAGCAGTAGCAAGATGGTGGCTAGAAGCAGATTTCCTAGGAGTGGCCTGGCTTCTAGCCCTGAGAGAATCCGTCCGTCTCTGAGACGCGGTAGTCGGATGCGAAGAAGTTATTTGGTCTAAAATCAGTAGTATGAAAGGCCTCCTCTGAAGCCAGTGCCTGCGTCATGGCTCCAGACCCAACCAAGGCAAACACAGTCAAAGACTCAGAAAACAAAGTGATTTCTGTAGCATACCAGATTCTGAAAGTCTCTCTGCAGAGGCCTGCGTAGAAAGCGAGTTGGGCATCAGAGGCCGCAAAAGTGCCTCACTGAATTCTGGAGAACTGACTACTTGCTTAGCGGTAGCATCGGAAGGCTTAGCCTTGTGTGGCCTGTTTCCATCTTTATCTCTACTTTTTTCGGAATGTCGACAGACTCTTGGCTGACTGATGCCATATCGGAATTTGAATATGGGACATGAAAAAAACTGTCAACAAAAAGAGCTCTGCAGTGAATGGTTCTCACATTAAAGAGGGCACAGAACCGGCAACAAGGGATGTCGTGGTCTGAGCCTAAACAAGTGATGCAGCAAGAATGAAAGTCTCTGTGTGGGATCTGCTTTCCACAGGCAAGACTATTAACTTTTTTCAGACATCGGTTAGAGCAAGAAAAAAAGGTCCCCAATGGGGTACTTAGATTTAGACGTTTTCTGCTGAAATTCAACTTCTGGTAGCGACCGACCGGCACTCGTGCATCCTGCTTCTGCTACAGCCTCCACATCAAGAAAGATTGATGTAATGATGTTGGCTGCCTTGCTTTATAGCACTGACGACCTGACATCAGACTACAGGTGATGGCAGCCGGCGCACAAAAACAGACTCTTATTCGGGCTGACAGAGCTACCACAGCAGGGATAACCCACAGGTGATGACTGCAACAGTGAAACACAAAGAACATCGGTAGTTACTTGTCATTCTCAGTCTGAAACCGTTCTACAAAACAAATCCAACTACTCATCTCTGGAAATTTGTGCAGGATATAGCAAAACTTTTGAAAATGTGAATAGTTTGTTAATTTGAAGTTAATTTCCTACATAAAACATCTTGTTTTACTCTGGAGGCCCTGTAGTTCATATATGAAGAAATAAGAAGTTATGTACTCACCATAACGTTCCATCTGAGTAGGTAAACTTCATTTGTCAGCAACCTATGGGTATCGGATCCATATCGGATCTGAGTCGGCAGCTTCAAACAGCTAAGATCCGAGCTCCAAGCTCCTCCCCTTTACCCATAACCCCCTGCTAGCCCTTCCTGACCTCAGATCGAGTTTGCTTATAAGCATAAACATATAGAACACCAAAGAACCACCTCCAAACTCCAACCTAGACACAATCCGCCATGACGAGCAGGATTCCTTTGAGTATCCATATGGATCAGGGGGACGGAGGGGGGCGGTCGGTTACTGACAAATGAAGTTTACCTACTCAGATGGAACGTTATGGTGAGTACATAACTTCTTAATCTGAAGTAGTTAACTTCATTTGTGCATCAACCTATGGGACAGAGTCCCCCAGCTACCTATTTCATGGGAGGTCCTCATGGAAGGATGTTTCAGAGCACTGCAGAGCCGAAGGATGCTCTCCCTCTAGAGACAATATCCAATTTGTAATGGTTTATGAATGTATTAGGTGAAGCCCAAGTGGCTACTGAATAAATGTCATCCAACGACACCCTAGATCGAAAAGCAGCAGAGGTAGAGATTGATCGAGTAGAATGGGCGTGGACATCTTGAGGTGCAGGCCGACCCGAACTCTCATAAGCCAAGAGGATACATTGTGAAATCCATCTGGACAAGGTGACTTGATACAGGTTTTCCCAAAGTGGGTTTAGCAAAGGATACAAAAAGCTGGTCTGATTTCCTGTGATCAGCTGTCCTGTGCAAATAAAACCTCAGTTGCCTATGTACGTCTAGAGAGTGTAGCTTGTATTCACCTTTATTCTGGTAATTTGGAAAGAATACCAGTAAATTAATAGATTGGTTGATATTAGACTCCAAAGCAATTTTGGGCAAAAAAGAGGGATTGGTCCTGAGTGAAACTCTGTCTTTGTGAAATATTAAATATTGTGGCTTGGCACAAAGGGCTTGACGTTCCGAAACCCTTCTGGCCGAAGTGATGGCAACAAGAAAAACTGTCTTCCAAGATATGTGTTTCAGATCTACTGAAGATGCAGGCTCAGAGAGGAGCTGTCAGAGACTGAAGAACAAGGGTTAAGTCCCAAGGAGGGACTGCATGCTTAACCGGAGGCCTCAAAAGCAAAGTGCCCTTTAGGAAAGTCTTACATAATTTAGACAAAGTCAAAGGGCCGAGATCACTCCTGACATGAAAGTGAGAGATTACAGCCAGCTGGACCTTGACCGTAGAAGAACTAGCACCTTGGTCAAATAAGCCTGATAAAAATCTAACACTGCTGGCAGCGGAGCTGTAAAGGGATCTAAGTTTTGATACTCCACCCAAATAGAAAAACGCTTCCATTTGCTATTATAAATCCTTCTCGTAGACAGCTTGTGAGCGGCTACTAGTATAGCCTTGACAGGGGACAAGATACCAGGAGTCCTAGCTATCAGTGGAACTGGATCAACCAAGCTGTCAGCTTGAGGTTTGTCCAGGTTCGGAATTGACAGGCCTGATGGGTGAGATCAGATCCGGGATGGGATCTAGAATCCATGGGGGATTCACTAGATGAGACCATAGAAATGGGAACCAAGTCTGACGAGGCCAGAATGGGGCAATGAGGATTATTCTGCTCCCCAACCATCAGGCTTTCTGTAAGAACTTTAGCATCAGTGGAAGAGGAGGGTAAGCATAAAGTAGATAGGGTGGCCAAACATGCACCAGTGCATCTCTGGGGGATTCCCCGGAAGGGGTAATTAGAGAGAAGTAGTCACCGCACTTTGCATTCGAAGGTGAGGGGAAAAGGTGGCTGCGAGATTGACCCAATTTGTAGAAGATTAACTTCGCTACTGTGTGGTTCAGAGACTACTCGTATGGTGAAAGAATGGTTCGACTCAGCCTGTCTGCCAAGATGTTGGACCGGCCCGGAATGTGCGTCACTATGAGAACGCGGTTGTTGGATATCGCCCATTCCCACACTCTCATGGCCTCCCGACAAAGTGGATAGGACCTGGTTCCCCCTTATTTGTTGATATACCAGACAACCGACATATTGTCTGTTTGAATCGCAATTGTCCCAAAGGGAAGAAGGCTGTGAAGTGCTTGCAACGCCAAAAGCACCGCTCTCATTTTTAGGACATTGATATGCAAAAGGGTCTCCGAATGGGTCCACGTGCCTTGGACAGTCCTGCCCATGCAGTGTCCCCCCCCCCACCCGAGGTGAGAAGTGTCCATGGTCACCGTGGCTAAGTGAGGGGACATAGAGAAGGGGTGCCCTTTCTGGAGGTCCGGGGACTGGAGCCACCATAAGAGGGCTTTCCTGCAGACCCTGCTGAGGGGAACGGGGAAGCTCATGGGATGCCGCAGGAGGGACCATTGTACTTGCAAGGTTCATTGAAAAATTCTCATATTCAAGCGCGCCAAGGGGAGAAGGTTGATAGCTGCTGCCATAGAGCCTAACGCCCTCAGGACCAATTCCGCAGAGGGAGCTGGGGATTGAAGAAGGGCCAATATGTGGAGTTTTAGAGTTCGAAGCTGGTCTGGAGTCAAGAAGGCTAGAAGCTGGTTTGCGTTTAATCTGGCTCCAATGAAATCTAGGATTTGGGTTGGAAAAAGGGAAGATTTTTTGATGTTGATCGTGATCCCCAGCTGGGGAGCTAAATGGAGAAAGTAGTCTCTGGCTGCGCATAGTAGATGCCTGGTGGGGGCGGTCAGGAGCCAGTCGTCCAGGTACGGAAAGACCTGAATTCCCTGGAGTCTCAGGTGGGCCGCTACAACTGTCAAGACTTTGGTGAACACCCTGGGGGCTGTGGTGAGACCAAAGGGGAGGACCCTGAACTGGTAATGGCTGGCTCCCAGCCGGAAGCGGAGAAACCTCCAGGATAGTCTGTCCATCAAAATGTGGTAGTACACATCCTTGAGGTCTATGGAGCACATCCAGTCGTTCTACTGTAGAAGTGGGAGAATGGATTGGAGAGTGACCATCCGGAACTTTTCTTTGGCTACTGCCAGGTTTAGGAAGGACAGGTCAAGGATTGGTCTCAAATCCCCCGTCTTTTTTTGGCACCAAGAAGAACCTGGAGTAAAAGCCTGATCCGGACTGCCCTGGGGGGACGTGATGGATTGCTCTTTTTTCTAGCAGCTGGAGGATTTCCTCGGCTGCCGCCTCCCTTTGATTGGGTGGGACATCGGGGAGGTTCCAGGGAGTGGAAGGGGGATAGAGAAAAGGTATCTTGTAGCCTCTGGATATGATCTGAAGCACCCAGCGATCTGTTGTAATGGACTCCCAAGCTGCCAGGTGCCTCGAGAAACGCCCCCCGACTGCCTCCAGAGTGGAGCAGTCGGGTAACCCCTCAGGGTTGCTGTTTCGGCCGATCAGAGAAAGGTTCTCTGGACCCGAAGTTCTTTGGACCCCCTCTGCCTCTGGGGCGGCGCCCACTCTGTCCTCCTCTGCCTCTGAAGGACAAGGGGTCCGGAGCGAAACGGGATTGTTGAGACTTCCGGAACCACATCTTCTTCTGTCCCTTTTGGTTCCTCGAGAAGGACCTCTGGGGAGCAGAGAAGCGGACTCTGACGGCAGATGTCTTCCCGTCCTTCTCGCCAATGTGTCGCATACGGTTTTGCCAAAAAGGGCAGAAACATCAAACGGGGCATTTGCGAAGGACGCCTTGAAGGGTTCCGCGAAATCACAGTGATGGAGCCACACCTGTCGCCGTAGGACGACGCCCGCTCCGCTGGCTCTAATGGCTCCTTCCATGGCATGGGATAGTAACCGCATAGAGGTATTAGAGATAGATTTGAGAGTGGCCATTCGGGTTGAGAACACTTTATCCTCCACCGACATGGAGTCTGGGGGCGATCCAGCGTATTCTTTAATGAGATCCCGCTGGAGTCTTATAACGTGTGCCATATAATTCAGCGACCTCACAGAGAAGGTGGCTGAAGCAAACACCCGCTTCCCCAGACGGTCCATCGTCCGAGACTCCTTGTCTGGAGGATGGACCGAGGAACTCTCCTGGGCCAGTTCCCTTTTGGTGGCGGCCGCCACCAACATGGCATCTACTGGGGCTCCCTTGCTCCAACATGACTTATCTGAAGGGGGGCTGAGGATTTTGTCAGGCCTCTTTGGGATGGGCTCCACAGTGTCCAGTTCCTTCCACGCCCTGGTAGTGATCAGGTCTACCAGGGGGTCGGCGGAAGGGGACACCCAAGAGGTAGATGAGCCTTCGTCAAACGCCTCCAGAAACACATTCTCGTCAGAGGAAGGTTTTGGGGCTGACCACCTCCCTCGGATCTGAAGCATCTCCATGATGTCTCCGAAGGAGACGTCTTCGGGGGGTGACCTTGGGGAACCTTCCCCTTCCTCCAAGTCTGTGTCCTCTGTCAAGGACTCAGGTGAGTCCAAGTGCCTCCTTTTGCACTTGCGTTTGTGAGGGACCTCCTTGGGGAGGCTGTCGAGGAGGCCTCACCAACTACATCCTGTTCCGGCAAGGAAACAAATCTGGGACGTTTGCGCAGGCTGTCCCTGGGACCGGGTGATGGAAGGTAGACCCGTCTGAGAGGGAGTGCAGGGCCGAGCCGCAGCCGGGGTCCTGGAGTCTCTCGACAATACCCTCTCCACAACATCGAATGCCGAGGGAGAGCTGCTCCCTATCGGATCCGAGAGCAGACACTCCCTCGGATCCAACGTGCAGATCGGGGCCGAGGCGGTCGGATCCGTAGGGCCAGCATGCTCCGACCATGACGGAGCCGAAGTCATACTGACACCTCCAGATCCAAAGCTCAGCTCTCGGCTCCAAGAGCTCGGATACGAAGAAAAGGGACCCGATAGACTCGAGGGCGCCATCGGAGCCGAAGTACCAGAGACCATCGGCGCCGATGCTCCCCTGGCTCAGAGCCCCGAAAGTAGGTCGGAGAAGGAGTGATCGGGGTGAAAAAGGGGGTCGAGCTCCCCCATGGTGGGGGGGGGGAGGCAGGAGCACTCCCATCTGCATCTGGGCCTGGAGGAACCTACGCATCATCCGGTCCAAGTCTGCATCGGAGATGCTACGGGCAGACCTCGATGAGGCCAGCGAGGCGGGCCGGGCATGGCACCTCGAAGGCAACCGGGTCTCCTCCTCTTCCGGCGAGAAACTGGGAGATCAGAGCCGGGGAGGAGAAGCTCGCTTAGATGGCGAAGCTGAGGAAGAGGTCTCGGCTCGCCTCTTGTGATATTTCCGCTTCTCCTTCCTAGCTTCCCTCTCCTCTTGGCCAAGGGTGGGAGGGTGAGTCCGGGCCAGAGGGAGAGAAGGTGGCGCCACCGAAGCCTCGGCAGAAGCCACGGAGGGGCCAGAGAAAGAAGCTGAAAACCGGGGGCAACAGTCCTGCCAGAATCAGCTTCGACCTCCTGTCCCTGATGGCCCTGGGGTTGAATGCTGCACAAATAGAGCAGCACAAAGTGAGATGTTCAACCCCAAGGCAAATAACGCACAGAGTGTGACCATCCGCTGGGAACAGCTTATGGCCACATTCGGTACATTTAGAAAAGAAAGATTTGGGTGCCTCAGACATTTTTTAACCCACACGCTAGGCCCCAAAAAACGGACACACCTTAACACACACACACGGGAAGGGAGTACACTAACACTAACTAACAAAAACAGAGGTACGCTAACCTAACTATGAGAGAGAACACTCGCACAATATTTTTAACAAAAATATAAAAAGGAGAGATTTTCCTCTCAAAACTCCTATGCTACGCCTGGAAGCTCGTTTCAAAGCTGTTGTTGAAAACCACGGCAAACGAGATCTGAGATCAGGAAGGGTTAGCAGGGGGTTATGGGTAAAGGGGAAGAGCTTGGAGCTCGGATCTTAGCTGTTTGAGGCTGCTGGCTCGGATCCGATATGGATCCGATACCCATAGGTTGAAGAACAAATGAAGTTAGCTACTTCAGATTAAGTCAGTATTCCCAGATTAATTTACTTTTCTTTTCATTACAAAATCTTCACTGGTGAAGGGAGATGCAAGTCACGTCTGCGCACTGCAATTCGGTACTTTGAAAGTTGGCATTTTAAGGGTTCAGTACTGTCATTGTCAGTAATTTAAATTTTGTGTTTTGAAAAGTTAGGATTGTGGTCTCGGTATAATGAAATTTGACATTTTAGGATTTGGTCCTATAAAGTAGATCTGACATTTTCAACAGTGTTAAGATGATCAAGGGTTTTTAGAACCCTGAAGATAGAAGTGAGCTTTTACCTAGTGCCAAAGAGCAATGTTTTGTTTTTTGTTTTAGTGGAAAAAAAATACTATCTTAAGCCTTTACTATATATTCTGGGTATAACATTTTTTAGATCTACAACATAAAGAGGACTGATTTGATCAGTACTCAAACACTTCTTACAAAAGCACTTATTTCCTAAAACAGCCAATACTCAAAGAAACGAGAAAAATATTTTTGCAGTGGTCAAGGCAGACTATCTTGATTTTAAATATTTTATTTAATTTAAAATTAAAGAAAAATACTGTCAGTGTCTCAGTTAATGGTGAAAGCCTATTCTGTAGATAAAACTTGTGTTTAATATTCATTTTGTTTTTTGTAAAAAACGAGAACAGAAAATCTAAATGAGCAATTTATTTTTTCAGTTCTATTCTTACAGTTCTTCCAATTAATGAGTAATCCTGCACAAGTTCTTTATAACTAAAAATATTAAGAAATATCCCCCCAAAAGTGGTTAGGGTTTTCTCCTTTTTTACCTACAGCTTTCTTCACCATATATACTGAAGCAAAGACTTAAATCCTGACACAAACTTTATCTGCATATATCACATTAATGAGCTGATCCCACCCCTACTCTTATGCCCAAGATGTTACTATCGGACATTTGTTCTAATAAAGGGTTACAAGGTAGAACCAATCAAAGCAATCGTGGCATCCTTGTTGTCCATCAAAGAATGCACATTTCTTGAAATATTACAAGTCACTGTACATGCATTTGGTTAATAACAAAAGCTCTGTACTCATCAAAAATACCTGTGTTTTTGCAATATTACAAAAAAAAAAGCCCTAATCAGTGCACTGAATGATTATTATGCATTAGCTGAACATTAAGCTGTTCTTCACTGGACTCCGAATAAAACTGATTTACAGTTAAAGTGTTGTATATGAAATTAAACATTTTAATATCTTCCCTGAAATTGTACTGCACCTGTGACAGCTGCAAAGAAAAAAAGGGACTGCTCCTCAATTACATTTATTTTACATTTGTTTACCGGGTGAAATTAAACATTTTAATATCTTCCCTGAAACTGTACTGCACCTGTGACAGCTGCAAAGAAAAAAGGGACTGCTCCTCAATTACAGTTATTTTACATTTGTTTACCGGGAAAGTCTCATTTACTTAAATCATAGAAAAGTACATAATAAAAATCCAAATTACAAACAAATACAAAGGAATAACCAGTAATACAAAAAATAGCAGGTAGTACAAACTAATATATGAGAATAAGAAGTTATGTACTCACCATAACGTTCCATGTTGGTAGTCCATCTCACCCTTCATTTTTACATATGGGTTCGGAGACAATCCTCTGCTCCGACTCGGCCGATTTACAAGCTGGAAGACTTCTGGTTTGCTCGTGGTTAAGCAGGTATCCCATGGTGCACCAGTACAATCCCCAGATCTTGTTTCTACTCACTAGAATAACAACCATAAAAACAACCAATACTAAAGGGTCTCCAACCAAGGGCAACCAAATTATAACATCCAGATCTTCCAGGATGGAGGCAGGAGGGCGGGTTGGTAAAAATGAAGGGTGACATGGACTACCAACATGGAACGTTATGGTGAGTATATAACTTCTTAATGTTAGGTAGTCCGATCTCACCACTTTTACATTGGGTGGCTCATTGGAAAAAGCTCTTGAGCACCGTGGAGTCAATGGATGCTCTACCCCTGGATGCCAAATGCAATTTGTAATGTGTAATAAAAGTGTGAGGGGTAGACCACGTAGCTGCTGCACAAATATTATCAAGTGGAACCCTGGCTTGAAAGGTTGCAGAGGTAGACAGCGACCTGGTAGAATGAGCCTTGATCCTGTAGGGTAAAGGTTTGCCCTCTGAGCTTTAGATAAAGGCTATACAACTGGAAATCCAATTAGATAGTTTCACTTAAGAAAATGGTAAGCCCAATCTAGAGTCAGAAAAGGAAATGAATAATTGATCTGATTTCCTGAAAGCCTTATTCCGCTGTAGATAAAAACGTAGTTGTCTATGAACGTCTAAGCTAAAGAAAACGGTACTCAGCTGCATTACAGTTCTATTGACTGGTTTAAGGTAGCATTAGAACAAACTTTGGGGACAAAGGAGGGATTAGTACGTAATGACACCCTGTCTTTGTGAAAAATCAAATACGGTGGCTTAATAGACAAGGCCTGTAGCTCCGATACCCGTCTAGCTGATGTGATAGCTACCAAAAACAAGGTCTTCCAAGACAAAAATTTTAGAGAAGATGAGTAGGAAGGTTCAAAGGGGGGAGAAGTCAATTTGGACAACACAAAATTTAAATCCCAAGAAGCCACTGGTTCTTGCAGAGGTGGTCTCAATGGAGTGGCCCCTTTCAAGAAGGTCTTGCATAGCTTATGAGACATTAAATTGGTATCTGGAAAACCTAAGTGAAAATGAGAAATCGCCATCAATTGGACTCTCGATAGTGCCAGTGACAGATCCTTGCTGAAAAAGCTCAGAAAGAAAATCCAGAATCACAGGGATAGAAGCAGTGTATGGATCTACATTCATTCTCTGTGCCCAAATAGAAAATATTTTCCATTTACTGCCATACAGCCACTTAGTTGAAGGTTTATGGGAGGACATAACAATATGCGACACTGAGGATGATGCATCATGAAGCCTGACTATGGATGGAACTGGAGCATCCACGGTGTGGGTGTGGATTAAGGGGTGTAGCGAACCAGACATGTGAGTCAAGAGATCTGGAACTGCATCCAGAATCCAAGGATCGTCCAGGAGGAGAGGCTCGAGGAAGGGGAAAGTACAGTTTTGTACCTACCATAAATGTAGATGTTAGAGTGTTCACACTGCTGCAGTCATTTCACTTGGGTTATCCTGCCGTAAGGCGGTCCCCACAGTCGGCCAGAGTTCCAAAGTCTTAGTCCGGCATCGGTTGCTGTCGCTTCTTCCCTGACGTCAGTGAGCCAGGGGTATACAAGATGCATCCGACGTCATTTTCTTCAGTTTTTCTTGCCCCAGATGTCAGGTGCCCCCAAGTAGGTAGGCAATACATATTGCTAATAAAAAGTATACATATAAAATAAAAACAATACCTTCAGTTACAAGCAAATACACCACAAAGGTTGTATAGGATAGAAAGGTATAGATAAGTCCAGCTAGTTCAGAGGGAATGGAGGGAGGGTAACCTGGACTGCAGCAGTGTGAACACTTGAACATCTACATTTATGGTAGGTACAAAACTGTACTATGTTCATCGTGTTACACTGCTGCAGTCATTGCACTTGGGTAGAATCCCAAAGCTAAGGTTGGGTGGCTGGTCTATAAAGAGCTAGGACTGGCTATGAGGCCCTGCAGTACTGCAGTGGCAAATCCTGCTCTGGATTTAGAGTAAAGTGGCAGGTGGTAATGCTTGGTAAAGGTGTGCACTGAACTCCAAGTTGCAGCCTCCAAAATTTCCTTGGTAGGTACTCCTCTGAGAAAGGCTGTTGAAGTGGCTGTTGCACTGGTGGAATGTGGCCTAATGTTATTTGGGACTGATTTTCCATGCTGTGTGTAGCAGTAACAAATACAGTGTCTTATCCATTTGGATAGAGTCTGCTTTGAGATAGCCTTGCCCTATGATCCTGCAGCATATGCTACAAACAGTTGCTCAGTTTTCCTGAAAGCTTTTGTTTTGTCCAAGTAGAAGCGTAGCTGCCTGTGAATGTCCAAAGAATGCAGAAGTTTCTCCCCTTTATTCTGGGGGTTTGGATAAAAAGTTGGCAAATGGATGGTTTGGTTAAGAGCCACACTAGATACCACCTTTGGCATAAAGGTAGGGTTTGTCCTTAAAGAAACCCTGTCCTGATGAAAAATTATAAAAGGTTCCACTGCCATTAATGCCTGTAGCTCTGAGACTCTTCGTGCTGAGGTTACTGCCAGGAGCAGAGCTGTTTTCCATGATAAAAATTTTAGATCGGCTGTATTGGCTGGCTCAAAAGGTGGCAGGGTCAGTTTTTCCAAAACGAAGTTGAGGTCCCAAGTTGGTGTTGGTGCTCTCCGGGGCGGTCTTATGTTTTTAGCCCCTCTGAGGTACTGCTTTAGCAAGGGATGAGAGAATAGAGGAGGATCCGTGTTGTAATGTGCTGAAATGGCAGAGGCATGGATCTTAATTAATGAGAAGGATAGGCCTCTGTCCAGCATCTCAGTTAAGTACTGTAAAATCTGAGGAATGTTTGGAACAAGAGGGTCAAGGCTTTGAGCCTGGTTCCAGGCGCAGAATCTCTTCCATTTTTCTGAGTAAGCTTTCCTGGTGCTAGGCCTCCTGGCCTCCAAAATGACATCCATAACAGCTTTAGAGAGAGGTGTTGACTGTTTGACTAATGAATCTGCCATGCAGCCAGGTTTAGGGTTTTGAGCTGACCGTGCAGGATCTGATTGTTTTGTTGAGTCAGAAGGTGTGGAATTTGAGGCAAAATCCATGGTGGGCCTTGAGCTAAGTTCCTTAAGATAGAGTACCAGTGCTGGCGTGGCCAGTCTGAAGCAATCAGGATCATCTGTGGTTTCTCTTGTCTGGCTTTTAGGAGTACCTTTGAAAGGAGAGGCAGTGGCGGGAAGGCAAAAACTTTTTGATTTTTCCAGTTGAACAAAAGAGCATCCACTTTCCATGCTGGTTTGTGGTAAGTCCCTGTGCAGAATTTTTGTAGTTGGCAATTCAGTGGGGAGGCAAAAAGAACTATGTCTGGACATCCCCATTTTTGCGTTACCATGCTGAAGATTTGCGGATTCAATTTCCATTCTTGAGGGTCCATGATATCTCTGCTTAGTCTGCCAGAGTATTTTTCTTTCCTGGCAGGAATTTTGCTTGCAGGTGAACTTGATACGTTACAGCTGTGTTCCACAAGGTCATGGTTTGCCTGCATAGGAGATAAGAATGAGTGCCCCCTTGCTTGTTTATGTACCACATTACTGTGGTGCTGTCTTTAATAATAATTGTCCTGGATGCAGAAGGTCCTTGAAAGCTGTTAGAGCATTTTGAACAGCCAAAATCTCTTTTGATTGATGTGAAGATGCATCTGGTCCACTTGCCCTGAATGCATTTTCCTGCCATGTGTGCTCCCCAGGTGTAATATGAAGCATCTGTTGTTGGAGTCTGCCTGGCTGTGGGTGGGGTAAAAGGCTGACCCTTGTTTAGGTGACATGCCTGTGCCCACCATCGAAACTCCTGTTGTAGGCAGGGAATCATCAGTATTACTGCTTCTAAACTGTGAGAGTGTTGAGTCCAAGCACTTTTTAGGTACCATTGTAATTTCCTCATATGCAGTCTGGCATATGGTATTAGTAGTATGCAGGATGCCATGAATCCCAGGGCCTGCAGAATTTTTCTTGCAGGGAGATGGGACTTTTTTGCCAGTAACTGAAAATATTGAGTTAGTTGAACTTGTTTGTCTGGCGTGAAGTAAGCCATCTGGGCCGTTGCATTTAAGCTGGCACCCAGGAATATAATCTGTTGTGAGGGCACTGGTTTTGACTTCTTTTCGTTTACTGTGTACCCTAGAGAAATTAGCAACCTTTTTACAAATGCCAGATGCTGTAGAAGAATGTCCTTTGTCTCTGCTTGAATGAGGCAGTCGTCCAGGTATGGATATATTTGAATTCCTTTTTGTCTGCAAAATGCAATTACTGGTGCCAGGCACTTTGTGAAGACCCTGGGAGCAGTAGATAAGCCAAAGGGCAGTGCAGAGAATTGGTAGTGCATTGTACCAGCTTTGAATCTGAGGTATCTTCTGCAATTTTGTCTGATAGGGACATGCAGGTATGCCTCTGAGGTCCGGAGTAACAAGCCAAGCCTTCTTGCCCAGCATGGGTAGAAGCTGCTGTAATGTCAACATTTTGAATTTCGGAATATCCAGGTAAGTATTTAGAATTGAAAGGTCTAGTATGGGCCTCCAGGCCTTGTCCTTTCTGGGGACCAGGAAGAGTCTTGAGTAAAATTCTTGTCCTTGTTCCTGTTGTGGTACTTTTTGAATAGCTCTCAAGTCCATGAGGGCTGAAATTTGTTTTTGTGCCTCTGCCCATTGATTTTGTGGCATTCCTTTTAGCCTTGGTAAAGTATGAAAGTGGAACCGGTAACCTTGAGACAATATTCAGAACCCATTTGTCTTGGGTGACTGTTTGCCAGTTTTGGGGAAAAAGTGCTAGTTTTCCCCCCAAGGGGGCTTCCAAAAGGGAAGTGCTTGGCGTGCAAAGGGGAAAGTCATTGTGACTGTTTCCTTTAAGGTTGAGACTTTCCTCACCTCCTTTTGGGATTGAGGTGCCCCACTGTGATTGTCTGTTTGAGCCTTGGGGTTGAGATCTGCCTCTTGGCCGTCTGTATCTGCCTTTCTGTGGCCTGTCTGACACTGGAAAGGACCAATTCTTTGTTGGCCAATTTCTGCTAAATCGAGGTGGCTGTACCTGTAAGAAATCCTTGACTGCATAGATTTAGCTTTATTCTCCATTTTTTTAACACCTCTTCTGCCTTAACACCAAACAAGGTGTCATGCTGTAAAGGAGCATCCAATAAGTTTGCCTTAACATAATCAGGTAAACTCTGTTCTTTTAACCAAGCATGCCTTCGAATCACAGAACCTGTAACTGCGGTTCTACAAGAGGCTTCTAAAGAATCAAAACCACATTGCAGAGTATGCTTTCCCACCTGTTCAACTGCATGCAATAAATCTTGCATTTCTTTACAATCAGGAGCTTCTGAGCTTGCAAGCATTTTCTGTTTTAACTGAGCCATTAAATACTGTTGGTACTTAAGCATGTGAAACTGGCAATTTAAAGCTCTTACTGCTAAAGTTGCAGAAGTGTATACTTTCTTCCCCCATCTATCCAAAGCTCTGGAATCTCTGTCAGAGGGTACTGGATTTTTTGCAATGGAAGCCTTAACCCCTTTGGACCCTGGGAAATAGTTTCTGGATCAGCAGAAGGGTTTTTAGAAAGAAACTTGTGAGAGTCAGGGACTCTAATACCTATCTGGCTTGGCTGGTGCAAGGAATCAGGAGATAAGCTGGATTCAGAGAGCACATCATCCACAATATCTAGCACAGGCGGAATAGCCAGGGGCCTGTGCTAAGGCAATAAAAGGAAATCCCAGAGCCTTTTCTTGGATTCTCATGGTATGTAAAGTTTCCCTAAAAGAATAATCCTCAGGAGAAGAGGCTGAAGGGATAGATTCTTCAGCATCAGAGTCCTCATAGGGGGGTGGAGAGTATCGTCTGAAGAGGAATCAGAGGAAATGGAAACCTGATCAGAGGAATCATAGTCTGTATCCTGCCTAGGCCTTTTCTCAGGAGGGGGATGGGAACCCCTGATTAGAGTAATGAGGCTTTCGGCCATTTTAAGCATCTGTTTCTTAGGCATGGAGGACTGTCCAGGAGAATGCTGTACTTGTTTCTTTGTCTTTAATGGTACTTTTGTCTTGGCTGTTTTAATGGTAAGTTATGAAGGTCTGAAAACACCCTCAGAAGCCGATGCCTGCTCAGCGGCACCGGACCCATCTGAGGGATTAGTTTCCATAGGCCCAATACCTTGAGTTTCCAGAGGCCTAGTTGTCTCCACGTGGGAGTCGGAGGCGGCCTGTGGCTCTGAGGTAGCGGGTGTCAGGGGCTGCGAAAGCGCCTCACTGAGAACCGGCGACTGGCCTAGAAGAGGTTTCATCGTCTGTTTTGGACCTTGGATGCCTGTCTTTATCCTTGTCCTTGCGTTTTTTCGGTATTGCGGTCATCGGTTGATCCGACGGCATAGTATAATTGAACCTTCGGCCAAAGTAGTGCAAAGCAAAATCAAAACGTCTTTTTATAGTGCGTTTGTTAAATCTAGCACAAAACTGACAACTAGTGATGTCGTGATCAGGGCCTAGGCATGGAATACAGTAAGAGTGGAAGTCTTTATGAGGTATTTGCTTCCCACAAGAAATACAATTATTAACTTTCTGACCGGTCTGAGGCAAGAAAAAGGTTACCCCAACGGGGTACTTAGCTTTATTGAAGACTTCGGATCTGAAATTCGACTTCGAAAATCTCAGGAGTCGGCCGACCGGCACTTGCGAACTGCTTCTGCTACCGCATGGCAAGAAAGACTGAAGAAAATGGCATCGGATGCATCTTATATACCCCTGGCGTACTGACGTCAGGGAAGAAGCAACAGCAACCGACACCGGACCAAGACTTTGGAACTCTGGCCGAATGCGGGACCACCTGACAGCAGGATAACCCAAGTGAAATGACTGCAGCAGTGTAACACGAACATCCAGACCTGATGAGGCCAGTAAGGAGCAATGAGGATAAACTTGCTTCCCAGCCAACTGGCTTTCTAAATCACTTTGGAAATGAGGGGGATTGGAGGAAAGGCATACAGAAATCCCATGGGCCAATCGTGAGCCAGAGCGTCTCTGGGAGACTCCCACGGAGGGGGAATGAGGGAAAAATAGCTGCTGCATCTGGTATTGACTGGGCTGGCAATAAGGTCGCAGCAAGGTTGTCCCCATTTCCAGAAAATCTGATCCACTGCTTCCCGTTTCAGAGACCACTCGTGAGGCATTAGGATTGCCCGGCTGAGCTTGTCGGCTATCATGTTGGTCGTCCCTGGAATGTACATTGCAACCAGAAAGTGCTGGGAAGAAATCACCCATTCCCAAACTTGCATGGCCTCTCGACAAAGTGGGTAAGATCTGGTACCGCCCTGTTTGTTGATATACCAAACCACCGACATGTTGTCTGATTGTATCGCAATTGTCCCTAGAGGAAGAGGGTCGTGAAGTGCTTGCAATGCCAGAAGCACCGCCCTCATCTCCAGAACATTGATATGCAGATGAGCCTTGTGTTCTTGCCATGTGCCTTGGACAGTCCTGCCGAGATAATGCCCCCCCCCCCCGATCTGGGAGGCATCAGTGGTCACAGTGGCAACGGGTTGAGCCAGAACAAAGGGGTCACCCGTGATCAGTTGATTGGGAGCTCACCCGTGATCAGTTGATTGGGAGCTATCCACCAATGAAGGTCCTTCTTGCATGACTCCGTCAGCAGGACAGGATGACTCAGTGGGAGAGATTCGAAGGATCATTGGGAAGACATTGGAGATGCCTAACTGAGCACAAAGTTAAATCGTGGCGTCCCTGTTTTGGAGGAGTAGATGCCTGTAGGGACGGTCAGGAGCCAGGTCACCCAAATACTGAAAACACCTGGAATCCCTGACGTCTCAGGTGAGCTGTCACTACTGCCATGCATTAGGTGAACACCCTGGGGGCTGTAGTGATACCAAAGGGCAGAGCGCGAAAATGATAGTGACTGGCTCACAGCCGGATGTGTAGATGGCTTCTGGATGCCTTTCCATTTTTATGTGGTCCTGAAGATCCAAAGAGCACATCCAAAAGTCTTTCCCTAACAATGGGAGTATAGACTGCAGTGTTACCATCAGAAACTTGTCCTTCACGGATTCGTTCAATCTGCTGAGGTCCAATATTGGCCTCCAATCTCCGGTTCATTTTGCAACTAAAAAGAACCGGGAGTAAGTTCCGGATCATATTTGGTCTGCTGGGATGGGTTGGATGACGCTTTTTAAGAGCAACTTGTTGATCTCCACAGTTGCCTGATCCCTGCGATTGGGTGGTACATCTGGGATCGTTTTGGGAACAAACAGTGATAGGGAAAAGGGTATGATACAGCCTCTGGTAACAACTCTTTGCACCCACTTGTCTTGGGTGATATTTAGCCAGGCTTCTGGGTACAAAGAAATGCGAACCCCGACCGGCCCCAGAGAAGCACAGTCGGGCTCCACATCAGGTGCGCTGATAAGACCGTCCTCGAAAGGAATCACGACCTTGGGCGACATCTGCCATTTCCTCCTCCTCTGCCTCTGAAGGAGGATTCACAGTGTGTCAGGAAAGACCCTCTGGGACTTCTTGAACCACATTTTACTGCCCCTTTGACCCTTGGGGTATGGTCTGGAAGGGACAGTAAAACGCACTCCCACGGCAGAAAGCATCTTTCCTTCTTGCTCACACCGAGTGAGTGTATCCTTCACCTTGGAACCAAATAATGAGGAACATCAAATGGGGCGATGGTGAAAGTAGACTTGAACGGTTCTGCAAAACTACATAAACACATCCAGGAGTGGCGCCTCAAGGCAACTCCGGAACCCACTGCTCTACTCGCTCCATCTGCAGGATGAGATAAGTGGCATGGAGGAGTTAACCACAGAATTTAAGGTGGATAACAGAGTAGAAATCTTGTCAGGAACTCCCTCAGTACACGCACCTTGTATGGAATCTCTTAACTCCTTGAGGAGATCCCTCTGCAACCTCGTGAAGTGCGTGAGATAGTTCAGCAATCAAAGGGTAAAGGCCGCTGAACTAAAAATATGCTTCCCAAATCTGTCCATCTGTTGAGACTCCTTGTTTGGCGGATGAACAGATGAAGTCTCCGCTAACTCCTTCGCCGCCATCACCATGGTATCTATGGGAACGCCCTTGGACAAGAGCTCTTTACCAGGAGGGGCAGACAAGAACTTATTTGGTTTCCTGGGGACTGGCTCCACGGTGCCAGAAGAATCCCACACCTTTCGACTAACTAGATTCATCAGTTCTTCAAAAGGTGGAGACACCCAAGAGGCAGAAGGTTGAGACCCAAAAGCCTTCAGGTACACAGAATTCTGATCAGAAGGGTTAACAGTGGGCCAGTCGCACCTCTGCCTAAGGATCTCTAAAATGTCCACAGAGGCGACCTTCAGAGGACGACCTGGGGGACCCTTCTGACCCCTCGAGGTCAGTGTCCGATGTCAAAGACGCATCCTGGGAGTCAATGTTTCCTCTTACATAACCTCTTCCGGGGAGGCTCCTCGGAAGGATATTTCAGGGAACCCTCGGAAAAGTGAGGGCCACCAGCCGATGGCTCCTGAGGCTGCAGGTCTCTGCTGTCTCCAGAGAGAGTAGGGGCTGAGACTGAAGTGGGTGCTCTCGGGGGAAGAGTGCTGGTGCTACTGGGGCTGGAGAACAGGACAGCATGCTCCCCATCATCTCAAACTCCGACCTCTCCGGCTCCAAAGACCTCACCCGCTCCGAAGAGACTAGGGTCGGTGCCGGCGCCAGAGCTGTCGGCTCAGAGATAGATGCAGAGTCCGAGCTCACTCTGGCCGAAGCACCGAGAGGAAGGCCCTGAACCGAAGATCGATTCCAACCATCCCCATCGGTGCAGACAGGACAGCTTCGGCTCCTGGACATGACGGACGGCACCGAGCATGTGGGAACTGAACCAGGCTCCAAGGCAGCAACAAGGGGAGCTGGAGCCGGCATTTCCTCCATTGGCACCAGGCACTCCAGCTACAAAAGGCCAGTATGGCTCGGAGGAAGAATGGCAGACAAGGGCAAAGCTGGGCCAAGTGGTTCCAGAGCCGACTGGGTCAGAGCCAACAATAATTTTTGTAAGGCAGATGACTTCAGTAATCTCAGCACTACCCTCTCCACATCATCTTCTGAAAGGCTCCTGGAAGACATAGTAGGGGATCTTGACCTGGGGGGCACTGGAGATTTGATTGTTACGGAAACCGGTAGGGAGCTTACAGACCGGCTCTGAGTAGCAGAGTCAACTGCTGTATCAATAGGTTCAGAGATTGGTTCTAAAACACCTGTAACAGACTGACACCACCATGATGCTCTCCTTCGGCTCCAAAGGCTGAGTCGAGGAGCAGATTTGGATTGTTTCGACTGTTTAGGAGGTGGCTCAGACACCAGCCGGTGCCGGAGAAGACCTTTTTGAGGATTTTGATTTCCCAGACTTTGAGAAAGCCGAATAACTGTAAAGTGCTTCCTCAAAGCATGGTTTCAATAGACCCTTGAGTATGAGTTTGTTCTTTCTCTCCTGTAACACTCTAGGAGAGAAAGCAAGGCAGAACAAACACGACTCCTGTAAGTGGATGGCCCCTAGGCAGTAGACACAGCTACTGAGGCCATCCGTTAAGTACATCTTTTGGCAGCATTTCATGTACTTTTTGAACTCCGAGGGTTTATGCTCCTTACTTTCCTTAGACATATTACACACACAAAAACCCAAATAGATTGAAAAAGAAAGAAAAAGGAGGACTAGGTCCTCTAACTAAAATGGGCCTAGCCCTAAGGAGGAGTTACCCGAGGACTAGGTCCTCTAACTTAAACGGGCCTAGCCCAGTGTAGAGAAAACTAGGTCTTCTAACTTAAACAGACCAGAAAGGAATGCCCATGCACACAAGAAACCATAAATGACACAATACATTTCTAAATTCTTAAAAAAAGGTAGTATATACTTGCAATCCTAGTAAATTCACAAGTGGATTCCCGCCAAAACAAACAATGTCAAAATAGCAGACACTAACTGCCAACGGTGACCAAAAAAAGGTCAGAACAACAACAGACAATAGGAGCCCCTGTTGACCAAGAGTGGAAACTGCCAAAAACTCAACCTAATCATCAAAAAATGCACAACGGCACCTAAAACGAACTTGCACACAGGATACCAATAACCACTAATAAACTAAGTTGCACTCAAAAAGGGCAAGCAATACAACTGCCTAATATATTAGGAATACTAAATACACAATAAAGGTTCTAATAAAGCATTGAATACAACAGAATATAAAGAATTTTGAAAAACTTAGCCAGAGCCAAGAGAAGCACAACCGAACTAGATGCAGCAAACGAGATCTGGGGATTGTACTGGTGCACCGTGGGATACCTGCTTAGCCACGAGCCAAACAGAAGTCTCCCAGTTTGTAAATCGGCAGAGTCAGAGTGGAGGATCGGCTCCGAACCCATATGTAAAAATGAAGGTGAGATCGGACTACCTAACATTACAGTGTTATACAAAGTGACAATAATTACATGAAAAGGTAGGAGTAAATATGCATATATTACACATATATAACATATGCTGGATAACATAGATAACGAATAGCTATTGGTTTTAATGAAGGAATAGAGTGGAAGCTAAAGAGAGGATATAAGTTGTTGCACTGGAGAGACTGATGTGCTTGGATATAATACAGTAGCCAGTCACAGTTTCAAGACCTAGAGAGGACATTCAAAAGTGGATTATAGCTACTGAAGAGAATAATGAATATCATGTAGGGTTGCATGGACAGAGACAAGAATTTGAAAGGTGTGTTTTGAGAAGTTTTTTGAATTGTGGGATAGAGCAGTTGGTAATAAGAGAGGTTGGGAGTTTATTCCATAACTTGGAAATGAAGTGTGAGAATGACGACTCACCAGCTGCGTTGTTTGCTTTTGAGACCTGCAAGAGGGCTTTGCTGGAAGAGCGGAGATGTCTAGAGGAGTTGTATAGCTGTAAGAAAGGTTATGAACAGCAGGAGTTTTATCTAGGTAAGCGAAGTTAAGTTGATTAAAGTGCACTAATTGCAGCAGTTCAAAACAGTTTAGTTGTCTAAGTGATGTGTAGTGATGGGATCTATATGATGCATCAGTTGCGAATTGATTTTTTTTTTGTTTAAAGTTTGTATACTTAAGTTGTATGCATTTTCATTTCCTGCATTTTATTTCACTGTTTTACTTCACATTTTTTTTCCGGAGTATTGTAAAACTAAGTTTAGGGCCAGGAAGCAGATATCTGGGTTGCATTCTGAAAGTCAAAAAGGAAAGTTCAGTTGGGCAAGAAAGAACAGTTGTGCAAAATCTTACCATAACCAAAGCTGTCCTCCTCTTCCATGTTGCAGTATTCACTCTGGTGTAGGATTTCCGACTCAGGCGATCTGACGTCAGCTGCCATACAAAAGCTTTTTGCCTGGCTGCCGCAGGTGCGTGGGATGTCACACAGAGCCATAAACCAGGATCCATAAATGTGACGTTGGCACGCACAGACCTCAGAACCTGAAGCCCAGAGGAGTGGCCTGACAGAAGACCTAGATGCCAACTAAAGAGAAATGTCCCTGCAGGGCTGAGTAGATAAACCTTAGGGAATAGTAGCAGTGGCTAGGGCCAAGACCCTGAAACAAAGAAGAATAGGGGCTTTGGAGGGTGGGAAGGAATACTGCAACATGGAAAAGGACATATATGGTTATGGTAACATTTTACACAACTATTCCATGTCCTTCTATTCCAATATTGCAGTATTCACTTTGGTGTGGGAACGTACCACAGCTTAGAAGGAGAAAAGGGAGGAGGGTAGAGGATTCCAGGAATCCTTGCAGGACTGCCCTGGACACTTGGTCAAGTTTGTAATGTATGGTTAATGTGTGGACTGTAGACAAGGTAGTCTGCTTCCAGGATGGAGGCTGTGTCCAGGCCCTTGAGAAAGGCCTTGGAAGTTGCTATGGCCCTGGTGAAGTGAGCCCTTACCCCATGAGGCAAAGCTTTGCCATGATATGAACAAGAGAGGATAGCTTTCCTAATCCAACAGGAAATGGTTTGTTTTGCGAATGCCTTGCCCAGAGCCCTGATGTGAAAGTAGATAAATAATTGGTCAGACTTCTTGAAGGGCTTAGTCTTGTCTAAACAGAATCTCAACTGTCTGTGTATGTCCAGGGAATGAAGGATTCTCTCTGCACTGTTGGTTGGGTTTGAGAAGACGGTAGGTGGATGGACTGGTTAAGGGATAGTTCATTAACCACCTTGGGCATAAAGGGTTTGTGCTTAACGTATCTCTATCATTATGGAAGGTGGTGTTGGGGTTGGGGGCATGCCATGAGGGCCTGTAGTTCTAACACCCATCTAGCAGAAGAAATAGCCACTAAGAGAACGGTTTTCCAAGTACACATTTGTAAGGAGGCCGAACTAGCCAGCTCAAAAGGGGGTAAGGTGAATTTTTCTAAGACGAAGTTGATGTCCCGGGGGGGGGGGGGGGGCAGGTTTTCTTGGTGGGTCTAACTTGTAGGACCCCCTCTCAGGAAAAGTTTATTGTCCAATCTGGAAAGCAGTGCTGGCTGTAATGGTAAGCAGGCTGAAAAGTGGACTTTTACAGAGGAGTACGTTAGTCCAGTCTTAATGAGATACAAACATAGCTAAGGGACTAGGGGTGGGTCTGCCTGCATAGGAGTCCTGTCCTTAAGATCATACCATTTTTTGAATCTTTCTCATTTGGAAAGGTATGTCTTTCTAGTAGTTGGTTTCCTGGCCTCCCTCAGAATAGAGAGCATGTCCTCAGAGTAAAGCTGTCTGTAAGGGATTAGAAGATGATCACACAGTGTTAGGTTGAGCATTTGCAGCTGCGGGTGAATGAGAGATCCATTTTGCTGTGACAGAAGGTCCACCTTGTAGGGTAACTTGTGGTGACTGTCTTTGGCTAAAGAGTGAAGGGGGAACCAGTGTTGCCTTGGCCAGTAGGGAGTCACCAGCAAGATTTCTGGTTGGTGGTCCTTGATTTTTAGAAGGACCTTTTGTATTTGTAGGAAGGGGGGAATGCGCAAAGGAACATTCCCTTCCAAGGAAAGCTGAAGGCATTCACTCTCCAGGTTGATGGTGTGTGATTCCTGCTGCAGAATTTGGCTAGTTGTCTGTTCTGGGGGGAGGCAAACAGATCCACTTGAGGGGTGCCCCATCGGTGGACTATGTGTAGAAAGGTGTCCCTGTTTAGCATCCATTCTTGAAGGTGAAAGGATGTTCTGCTGAGCAAATCTGCTTGCTTGTTTTCCTGAGAGGGGATGTAAGAGGTCTGCAGGAAGAGGTTGTGTTGGGTGGCTAATTCATAACTCTGAGGGGTTATCCTGCATAGGAGGTAGGCTTTGGTCCCTCCTTGTTTGCTCAGGTACCACATGACTGCAGTATTGTCTGTCAGAATGTGAAGTAGGCCTGGCTGGAGGATGGGTATAAAGGGCTGAAGGGCCAGCAAGACTGCAGTGATCTCCCTGACGTTGATGTGTTGCTTTTGAAGGGCCGGAGTCCAAGATTCTTGGACCCTGTAACCCTTCAGAGTTGCCCCCCACCCATGATCTGATGCGTCTGTATGCATGGAGTAGGTGTGTGTGGGGGGGGGGGGGAGTTGCAGGGGGATGGCTGGGTTTTGGAGGATTTGTTGAATCCACAACCTCAATTCTGTCTTTAGGCAGGGTAAAACTGGAATGTGAGTGTCTAAGGGGTGTTGATGCTGGGACCATACATTCTTTAAGTACCACTGAAGTTTCCTCATGTGTCACCTGGCTAGGTGAAGCATAGCAACTGTGGCTGCCATAAGTCATAGAAGTTGTAAGAACTGCCTTGCGTGGAGAGGTGGGATACCCCAGCACGTTTTGAAAATGATTTGAGAGAGACTGCTGTTTTGTCCTGTGAGAAGTAGGTTCTCTAAATCTGAACTTATTCTGCATCCCAGGAAAATTTTGTCCTGCTGTGGTTGCAGGGAGGATTTTGGAAGATTGAGGATGAACCCCAGATTGTGCAGGGTGGTCATGGTAAATTTTAGGTGGCTCAGGAGCAAGGATTCTAATTCCGCTAGGAGGAGGATGTCGTCCAGGTAGGAGTATATTTGGATGCCCTTGGTTTGAAAGAATGCAATGGCAGGGGCCAGGCATTTTGTGAACACCCTTGGAGCAGTAGATAAGCCAAAGAGCAAGGCTGTAAACTGAAAATGTGAGGAAATACTAGTAAATATCAGGAATTTCCTGTGTGAGGGCATGACAGGAATGTGGAAATAAGCTTCCTTTAGGTCCAGAGTGACCATAAAAGTTTGGGGTGGAATCATTGGCAAGAGGATTTGCAGAGAAAGCATCCTAAAGGATGGGACTTTCAGAGGTCTAGAATGGGTCTCCAGGGACCCTCCTTTTTTGGAAAGAGGAATAAACGGGAATAGAATCATCTTCCTTCTTGGCCCTTGAGGACTGGTTCTAGTGCTCCCAGGGTAAGCAACTGTTGTAGAATGGCAGGGAGAAGGTGGAGTTTTTTATTTTTGGTGGGAAAGGAATGTTTTTTGCATGTGTAACAGCCTCTTTGAATGATGGAATGGATCCATTGGTCTGTGGTTATGGATTTCCAGAAGGGGAGGCAGTGAGGGAGATGGACAGACAAGGGAAGGAGGGCAAGGCAGTCATGCAAAGGAGGGCCCTCCTCTGCCAGGAAAGGGCCGTTTGGGGGGAGGGAGTTATTAGGTCTGGCGTAAGATTGTCTCCTAGATCCTCTTCTTTGTCTAGCGGTAGATGGGTGAGAAGTGGAGGGCAGTCTTCTGACGAAGGAAGTTTTGGCAGGATAATTCCTGCAGTACTTAGGGAACGGAGAAACTTGCAAGTGTTTTAGGTCTTGCAACTCTTTGCTTTTCTCTTGCAAGTTTTTGAAGAGATCAGCTGAGTTTTGCCCAAAAAGAATGTTGTGGTCCAGTAGAGTATCCAAGATTTTAGTTTTGAAATCTTCTGGGAGAGGTTACAGGCGTAGCCAGGAATATCTGCATAGAGCAGATGCAGAGGCTGCAGATCTGGTGGAGGCTTCTGCTGCATTATAGCTATACCTGATGGGGTGCCTGGCTACTTGGGTAGCTAAGGATAGCTTTGAAGCAATGTCCGATTTAGGCGGACAGTCTGGAGTAGAGGTTAGCAGTGTAGAAGCTTGAGACACTACGTCCAGAGCATATTTTACCATGTGTGTTTGACAGTTAATGGCTCTGAAGGCCAAGGTGGAGGAGGTATATACTCTTTCCTAGCCTGTCCATGGTTTCACTGTTCTTATCTGTGGGCAGGAGAGAGGCAGAAGGGAGTTATCTGGATTGTCTATCAGGGGTGACAGCAATAACAGCTGGATCTGCTAGAGGAGGTTTTACCAGGAATATTTGATCATCTGGTACCTTACAAAACCTGTCTGGTCTTTTGGGGACTGGTGGCTGAGAATCAGGGTTCTTACTGACTGAACTGAAAGCATCCAGGAAAGCTGGGAACATAGGAGGTATAGCAGAGGGAGACTCCAATTGCAGAAGATCAAAGTATCTCTTCTGTGTCAGACATGAGGGTAGAGTCCCACTTAAAATACTCCCTCATTTTAGTGATAGTCTCTCCAAAATTAAGTCTTCTGGGGGGAATTCCCTTCTATGGAGACTTCATCAGGGGAATAGTCAAGAGGGAAAGCAATTTGGCTTACATAGGAAACTGATTTCTCAGAGGAGGAATCATACTGTTCTTCCTCTAAAGAAGGTGGATGTGGGGGGGGGGGGAGAAGCAGGGGCTGGGTGAGGACTGAGCACAAGGATGGAAGTAGGAGAGCAGCCTAAGGGCCATGAAGGACTGTCAGTCTTGTCAGAGTTTCAGAAGGTGGAATGGTAAGTTATGTTTTCTGTTTTTTTCTTGGTGGGAGGAGGCCTAGTAACAGGGATGTGGATAGAGGCTAGGCCTGCCGAAGGAGGGGAGTCTGTCATCCAGCAAGTAGTTTCCCCCCATCGGTTGTGGCCGACAGCTGAACAGACTCCGCGGATGTGCATTCCGTGGCTGACAAAGCGGCTACCTCAGTGGGAACAGCAGAAGCAAACAGAGAAAATCGGCCATTCCTCGGCCCCTAAATCGGAAGCTGGCAGAACGTCTAAGTGGAGTGGCAGGAGGCAGCGGCCTGGAAACTTTGGCCTTCTTCCTTGGCGGTTCTGGCTGGTCGACCAATTCCAGATCCATCCTAAGGGCTAGGCGCTTGAGACTCTGATTTTCCAGGTACAGGTTTAATGCAGCCAGACGACTGCGGAGCATCTTTGGCATGAAAGACTTGCAAATGGAACACAACATATGGTCGTGTTCCTTGCCTAGACAAAATACGCACTTGTCATGCGTGTCTGTGTGTTATCTGCCGCCCGCAAGTACATTTGCCTTTTTTAGCTGACATCGGCCAGGAACTACAGCAAACCGAGCACAAGCAAAGACACTAGGAAAATAAGAAAAAAAAACCAACAGGGTACTTGTCTTTCTGAGGAGTTCGTTCTAAGGAGCTAAACGAACGAAGTGACAACGTCTGCGGCTGAAAAGTTCTGAGGTCTGTGCGTGCCGACGTCACATTTATGGACCCTGGTTTATGGCTCCACGTGTAACGTCCCATGCACCTGCGGCAACCAAGCAAAAAGTTTTTGTATAGGAGCAGACGTCAGATCGCCTGAGGTGTAAAATCCCACACCAAAGTGAATACTGCACAATTGGAATAGAAGGACATCTTACCGTAACAGTAGATGTCAGACTGCTCACTGTTGCAATATTCCAGTACTTGTGGGTTATCCTACAGAGTGTAACCTAATGCGTGTCTGACATACTAAAGCCAAAACCCTTCCCGATTCACCATATTCCAGCGCATGACTTCACCCTATGGACGTAGGGGTACATAAGCTAACAGTTGGTGAGGGTTGCAGGATCAGGGCTAGGAGTTTTGTCCACCAGTCCTAATAGGACAGATCCAGCAAAGGAGGGTCTAAACCTGGAAAATGCTTCTATTGTACAATGCTTAGAGAATGTGGACTGAAATCCAGGTGGCAACCTTAAGGAATTATCTGGAATCAATATGTTTGAAGAAAACCCCAGAACAGCAGACTTTTTTTTAGTGGAGTGAGATTTCACTATTGTTGGGGTCTTAGCATGGAAGGTATAACAAGAGAAGCTGGATTTGAAAATCCAGCTGGAGATGGTCAACAGAAGTTTTCAACTTAACCTCCTAGAAGGAAACAGAGCTTGTCAGTCTGAATGGTTTCATCTTTTCCAGGTAGAATCATAGCTGCCTATGTGCATTCTGCTACTGAAGGATCCTTCCACCTCTGTTTTGTGGATTAGGAAAAAGTTGGCAAATGGATAAACTGGTTCAGAGATGGCTCATTTACCACTATGGGCATAAAACAGGGGTTAGCCTTAAAGAAACCCTATCCTTCAGGAAGATAAGAAAAGGTGGTGGGGTCGCCATAAAGGCTTGCAACTCAAACACTTCTGGTAGTAATAAGCTGTGCATTCAAGGTAAGACTTGCGGCAGAAAGTTCAGATCTCAGGGAGGAGGGACAGCGTCCCTTGGAAAGCACAGGTGAAAGACGAGTTTTAAACTCAATTCTTGACAGCAATGGTAGACTTAAAGGTAGGAAAGGAGAAACAGTAGAAATATAGGCTCTGATGGAGAAAGAGACCAAACCGCTTTTCAGTAACTCACAAGTATGAATGATTAGTAGGAATACTCAGCTGCTAGGGGTCCTCATTTTCCAGTGACACCATATGGAAAACAATTTTTGCTCGGATGTGTAAGATTTTCTAGTGGTAGATTTCCTCACCTCCTGGTGTACCTGAGGCAAGTCCTCTGAAAACTGGTGTCTGAACGCAAAGATTGTATCACCCAGAGAGTCTGGCTTACAAGCCTGTAGGTTGGGGGTGAATAAGAAAGAAAAGTTGTGTAAAGTCTTACCATAACCATAGATGTCCCTCTCTTCATGTTGCAGTATTCTTAGTGTGGGATTCCCCGCCTCAGGTGACCCAAACATCAGCACCTATACAAAAGCTTAAGCCTGGCTGCTGTAGGCACATGGCACATCACATCTAGGGCCATAAACCAGTGACCTACCTTAAATGTGATGTCTGCACACACAGACCTCAGAACCTAAATGCTCAGTCTGACAGTCTAACAGAGAGTAGGAAGTGATGTCAACAAGAGGTGCAAAGTGCCATTTGCTGGCTAGTCTGACCATAGTCTAGTGGAGTGCCTCAGGGTGACCTTTAGACAGGTCAATAGTTTAAAAAAAATAAATAAAAGGGGGGGATAGGAGGGTGTGAAGGAATACCGCAACATGGAAGAGAAAGACATCTATGGTTATGGTAAGATTTTACACAAATATTCTATGTTGCAGTATTCTTAGTGTGGGAGAGTACCACAGCTTAGAGGGAAGGGTGGAGGTAGAGGTAGCCGATTCTACAAAGCCCTGCAGGATTGCTCTAGCAAATCCTGCCCAAGCTTTGGAGACATGGTCCAATCTGTAGTGTCTCGTGAAAGTGTGTTTAGTGGACCATGTGGCTGCTTCCAGGATGGAGGCCGTGTCTAGGCCTTTGAGAAAGGCTTTGGAGGTTGCCACAGCGCTGGTAGAATGAGCTCTTACTCCCTGCAGTAGGTTCTTGCCAAGGTGGAAGTTGCAGAAGCAAATAGTTTTTCTAATCCAGCAGGAAATGGCTTGTTTGGAGACTGCCTTGCCCAGGGCCCTGGGGTGGAATGATACAAAGAGTTGGTTTGATTTTCTGATGGACTTAGTTTTGTCTAAATAAAACCTTAGTTGTCTGTGCACATCTAGGGAATGGAGTATCCTGTCACTGTCACTGGTTGGAGAGGGGAAGAAAGTGTGCAGGTGAATGAATTGGTTTAGGGACAGCTCGTTGACCACCTTAGGCATGAAAGAAGGGTTAATATGTAGGGTCACCCTATCCTTGCGGAAGGTAGTGTACAGAGAGCAGGCCATTAGAGCCTGTAACACTAACACCCCTTCTAGCTGATGTAAGAGCCACCAGCAGTACAGTCTTCCATGCGCACATTTGGAGTGTTGCAGCACTAGCTGGTTCGAATGGAGGCAGTGTGAGTTTTTCAAGGATGAACTTTGGGTCCCAGGGGGGTGAGATGGGTTTTCTTGGTGGTCTGATGTGTAAGACCCCTTTTAGGAATAATTTAACATCAAGCCTGGCTAGTAAAAGGGGTTCTTAATGGTAGGCAGGCAGAAACTGCTGGTAGGTGGACTTTCACTGAAGAGTACAAAGGACCAGCCTTAACGGGTTCACACACAAGTAAGAATTGGGGGGGGGGGGTGTTCTGCCTGACAGGGATCATTGTCCTTATGGAGACACCAGTTGGAGAATCTTTCCCATTTTGATAAATAGGATCTCCTTGTAATAGATTTCCTGGCCTCCCTCAGGACTAAACACATCCTCTGAGTAGTGGTGTCTGAAAGGAATTACAAGTTTATCACCCAGAATGTTAGACCTAACACCTGTTGGTGAGGGTGAACTAGAGTTTCCTTCTGCTGTGTGACTAGGTCCACCTTGTGGGGTAACTTGTGATGATTCCACTGGGCTGAGAGAAGTAGGGGGAACCAGTGCTACCTTGGCCAACAGGGAGTCACCAGCAAGATTTTTGGTTTGTCCCTCCTGATTTTCAGGACGACTTTTTGAATCAGAGGGAAGGGTGGAAATGCATATAGAAACCACTCCTTCCATGGAATACTGAAGGCATCTATCCTCCAGGCAAGTGGAGGGTGATCCTTGGTGCAGAATTTCTTCAATTGTCTGTTCTGGGGGATGCAAACAAATCTAACTGAGGTGTGCCCCACCGGTGGACAATCTAGAAAAATGTCCCTGTTTAGCATCCACTCATGTTGTAGAGAGGATGTTCTGCTGAGAATATCTGCTTTGTTTGTCCTGGGAAGGGATATATGTTGCCTGCAGGGATAAGCTGTTTCTGAAGGCAAGGTCCCAAATTTGTAATGTTATCCGGCAGAGGAGGTAGGCCTTGGTCCCTCCTTGTTTGTTGAGATACCACATGACTGTGGTGTTATCTGTGAAGATTTGAAGGGGGCCTGGTTGCAGGATAGGGAGGAAGGTTTTCAGAGCCAGAACACCACCACCATTTGAGACCTATGTTCAGGAAGACCTCTATCTACAAAATCCATCCATGATGGTCTTCTCTGGATCTGTGAGGGCATTGTCCTCTGCAGATACAAGTTTATTTCTACGGTTATGTCCCATCCCATCAGTTAGCCTACATATCTCGTAAGAATTGGTAACCTCCTGTTTGCTGATGTATCACACGGCAGAGGTACTGTGTGTGTCTAGAGTCCAAAGATAATAAAGCACCTGGAGGGCTTGGAGAAAGGCTTTACATTGGTGTGTTCCTTGACTTATCAGGGGGACCATTGTGCTTGAACTGTTGTGGAGCCTGTCCATGTACCCCAGACCACGTCAGAGGAGTGAAGGTCCTGGATGGAAGAAAAGGTACTTCTGTATTAAGATTCATTTGAGAGATCTAACACTGCAGTTCCTGCTATAGAAAGGGCAAGAGGAATTTGGAAGCCCAGACAGTAACAGTGTTGTGACCAAAGGGACTTGGCTTACCACTGGATTTTCCTTGTATGTAATCTGGCACAAGGCCCCATAAAAATTGCAGCTATGTACCCTAGGTCTCTCAGCATCTTTCTTGCTGAGATTATACACAGGGGGAACAAGGTCTGGAACTGGTGAGAGAACTTTCTCCTGAGGGAGGCAGGCGGTCATTGACAGGGTATTCAATCTGCAACCTTGGAAAATTATATCCTGGGAAGGAGTCACAGAAAACATTGTGAGGTTAAGAGTGAATTCCGTTTAAAGCATTTGACACCATTCCCCATTCAGGTATTATTGATAAGCTCACCAGCCTGGGCATAAACCCTTACGTCACAAGATGGATCGCAAACTGGCTCTCAGACAGATCCCATAAAGTAAGAGTAGCGGGATCTATGTCCGAATCCAGACCAGTAATGAGTGGTGTGCCTCAGGGCTCTGTCCTGGGGCCCCTCCTGTTTGGCATATACTTCTCTGAAGTACATGCAAGCACGGAAGGGCTGTGGCTGACTAAGTTTGCGGATGACTGCAAACTGGTGCTATAATAGAGTCTCCGGCCGACATGGAGATCCTCCAGAAGGGCCTAAATGAGACTGATGCATGGTGTCAAAGCCATGGTCTCAAGCTAAATGCAAAAAAATGCGTAGTAATCCCCTTTGGAAAAAACAGAGTACCCGCAAACTACAACATAGGAGGTAATCCCCTGAAATCTGAAGAAGAAATAAGGGATCTAGGGACCCAAGTAGATAGCCAGCTTTCCTTTGATAACCATATTGCCAAAGTGGTTAGAAAATCCTTCTATGTGACCCATCTGATCATGAAAGGGTTCGCTTCAAGATCTAAGGATGTAATGGTACCCCTCTACTCTTCTTTCATCAGACCCATTATCGAGTACAATGCACCAATTGGAATGTACCTGGTTAGACATCTCCAGCAGCTGGAGAAACCACAGAGGTACCGAACCAAGAGAATTACTGGCCTCAAACAGTTGCCCTATGCAGCATGATTGAAAAAGCTAAGACTGTTCTCTGTTGCATACCGCTTTCTCAGAGGCGATCTCTGTCCAATGTAGAGAGCCATGTCCAACCCAGAATTGTTGAACATGCTCCATCTTAGCAAAACCAAATCTACTCGAGCTACACGCTCTAGAGATATAAACCTCAACACAACAATGAATAGAACATGCTGGAGGGATAGATTCCCTTTGCAGAGACTTCCCTTACTATGGAACAGGGTCCCGATCTACATAAGACAGAGCCCCTCACTATCACTCTTCAAGAGGAACCTTGATAAGTGGATGGGTAACAAAGTTCACAGCGGGGATCACACCAACAGCGCTACTAGATAGGGGCCAAGGGTACTAGCTGCTAGTACAAGGGTCTAGGGAACTACTAAAGGGGTGGTGAATACCACACAACGTGGCTGGGCTAATATATGCCTTCGGGCAGATAGCTCAGTACCAACCTATGAACCTAGAGACATAACAGCAGAGTTTCTTAAGACGAGGCCTGGATTAGGAAGTTGTCCTGGTAAGAAAATTTGTATCCCCTGGGTTCTGCAGAAGACAACAGCCAGAGCTAGGCTCTCTGTGAGGACTCTGGGAGCTGCAGACAGTCCAAAAGGTAAAGCAGAGAACTGAAAGTGTGATGAAGAGACAACCTGAGAAATATCCTGAAGGTAGGATGTACGGGGATGTGCAGGTATGCATCCTTCAGGTCTAAGATGGCAAAGGAATGACAGCATCTTGAAAAACAGAACTTCAAAAAAAGGTGTTTAGGGATGCCATCTGCAATGGGCCAATGTGCTCCCTCTTTTCTATGAATCAAGAATAGTCTTGAATAGAAACATTCCCCCTAGGCCTTTGGAGGAACTGGTTCTATGGTCCCTGGGAGAGAGATTCCCCTTGAAGAGGGAAGCTCTTTTCAGGACATTCTTTAACCTTTTTGTATGATGGACAAGGCCCATTAGTCTGTAGTTATGCATACCCATGCTGGGAGGGACAGACAGCCTCTTTGACAGTGATCTGTGGACCCAAGTTAAACGGAGGAAGCAGAAGACAAGACAGTAGTGTTTTTTTTCCTGGACAGACTTTGTTAGGCTTGTAATCCCACTGAGGTTTCTCCAGAAATCTTTTCTTTGTAAATTTGAGGGGCTTTTGTTGACCTAGAACAAAGTTAGTGGATTTGGATAGATAATTTCTTTGATAACTGGGGAGCGATGAAAAAGAAAGATCTGCTTCATGTCCTGCATTACTTCGCATTTTTCCCTGCAGGGTATTAAACATGTTAGCAGTAGAAGGGTCTAACAGGAATCCCTATGAAGAGGGGAGTCCAAAAGCTTGGCATAGACATCTTCAGGGTGGGACTGAAAGCAGAGCCAAGCTAACCCTGTGCGTGGCCAAACCAGTGTCTGTAGCCATGGAAGAAGCCTCCACAGCATCATAGCTGTATTTGAGTGCGTGGCTACTTGGGTGGCATTTCTGAGCATAGATGCACCCTTGAATTTGTGTTCAGAATCCCAAGTCTCAGCCTTAGTCATTTGCATTTGGTAGTTTAGGGCTCTAAATGCTACAGTGGCAAAGATTTAGGCTTTTTGTCATATTCTATATGTCTAGGAGACAGCAGCATGCTGGATGCAAGGAAGAGTTTGGCAAGTTTACCTGGGGAGAGAAAAAAACTGGGCTGGGGGTTGCACAGCTACAGGATTTTTGTACAGCAATTTTAGCTCTTCAGATACCGGTCTGATTTCTTAGCTGTAGGTGGCTTTCAGTCTGGGTTAGAATATGTGGAAGTAAAAGCACCCAAGCAAGCTTCCAAGACAGAGGGCACAACAAAGCTTTGGGGCCACTACCTTCAATAATTCTCAATACTTTTTCTCCTCCTCCTCCTCCTATGAAGAGGATTCAAAAGCTGCTTTTTCAAAGGAGGAGCAGCAGAAGAAGAGAGGAAGGAAGAAAGCTTCAAGGCTAAGATGACTAAGCCTTGAAAACAAAAATTCAGCTTCCTTCTCATGGGACATTCATTTAAGAGATTTTTTTTTTTTTTGCTCCTTCACTGGGATATCTGCTTTAACAAAGCACGGTGGTGAGGAACCTTGTTGGACCTTGATGAGGGGAGCCAGGTACCCCTTTTCTGACTAGGATCTGAGGTATGCCATGCTCTCTCTCAAATAATCACACTGAGTCCCCCTCTTCTCTTCTGTAGTGATAAGAGATTCAGTCTCATTGGAAGTGCGAGCAAGAGACACCATACTGGCTTGCCAGTGGAATACTGTAGCAGGAACATCAGAAGGGCACAGACCCACCACTGATTTGCATCTCAGCTGGTGTGTCCAAAACAGACTGGACAGCCCAAGTGCCCAATTTAAAGTTTTTAATTTCTTGGGTGCAAGTGGGATATCAGAGAACGAAGATTCTGCATTTTTTGTAAGTGCAAGGCTCTTGAGGCACTGGGTCCCCTAATAAGTATTCAAGGTAGCTAGCCTGGTTCTATGGGTTTTAGAAATGAACAGTCTACAGACTTTACAACTACAGTAATTGCCCAATCCCTAAATAAAACAGAGTAGAGGCCTTTATAAGGAATCGACCCTTCACAGTCACACTTCCTTCTCTTAGGTGACAGACAAATATTTATGAAAAAGGAAAAGAAAGTTCCCCAACATGGCACTTAGCTGACCAAGCCTTGGCGGAACTAGCAGCACAACAATGTGGTAATTCAGACATATGTTAGCAAGGTTTATGCATTCAGACAGGTGGCAAGACAGGGTCTATACCATATGAGTGAATCACACAAATTACGAACGCTCATATCAAATGTACCGGACCATGAAGTGCTTTTTTCCGAGATCGCGATACAGTGAAGAATGGGATATTTGCCCTTTCCTCACTGCAGTGCGATCTCGGAGTTGGAATATATAGGTTCACAGGTTCATACTAGGCTATCTGCCCTAGGGCATTTATAAGCCTAGCCAGAGTGTGTTTGGCTTTCGCCACCCATTTTAAATTAATTTTGCTATGCCCTTTTTCGAGGTTAGTATACTGTGCCTCTGTCTAACAGTGAAACAGAAGTGATACCCAGGGTAAACCTACGATCTCCCATCCACTCATCAAGATTCCTCTTGAAGAGAGTCAATGAGGGACTCTGCCTAACCTGGACTGGGATTTTATTCCAGAGTGAAGGGAGCCTCTGGGTTATGAATCTGTCCCTCCAGCATGTCCTATTTATTTCAGTGCTGAGGTTCAAGTCTCTCGAGCGTGTAGCTCGATGGGATTTGGATTTTCTGAGGTGCAGCATATCCATTAATTCCGGGTTGGGCATGGCTTTATACGTCAGGCACAGATCGCCTCTGAGCAGGCGGTATATGCCACTGAGTAGAGCTGGAGTTTCTTTAACCGGGCAGCATATGGCATCTGTTTGAGCCCTTTGACCCTCTTGGTGAGGTACTTTTGGGGTCTTTTCAGTTGCTGCAGGTGTCTGGTAAGGTACATCCCAAAAGGGGCATTGTACTCAATTATGGGCCTGATGAGTGATGAGTAAAGAGGCACAATGACCTCCCCTGATCTAGATGTGAATCCCTTCATGATTAGGTGGGCTATATAAAATGTTCTTCTAACCACTTTGGCCACGTGGTTGTCAAATGAGAGACTTATCAACTTGGGTCCCCAGGTCCCTAATTACTTCTTCTGTACTTAATGGATTACCACCTATGTGGTAATTTGTGGGCACTTTGTTTTTGCCAAAGGGGATGACTATACACTTTTTGGCGTTTAGCTTGAGGCCACGGCTCTGGCACCAGTTGTCTGTTTCTATGAGGCCCTTTTGGAGGATGCTTGTGTTAGCTGGAGAGTCGATTATGGCGCCCAGTTTGCAGTCATCTGCGAACTTGGTCAGCCACAGTCCTTCCGTGTTGGCCTGTACCTCAGAGAAATATATACCGAACAAGAGTGGTCCCAGGACTGAGCCTTGTGGGATGCCACTTGTAACTGGTTTGGAGTCTGACATGGCTCCAGCAATTCTAACCATGTGGGTTCTGTCCTTGAGCCAGTTTGCAACCCATCTAGTGACATAGGGGTTTATATTTAAGCTGGTGAGCTTATCTATAATGCCCGAGTGGGGTATTGTATCGAAGGCTTTTGCGAGGTCCAGGTAGGCTGTGTGGACCACCTTCCCCTCGTCAATGGCCTTGGTGACTGTTTCAAAGAAATCGACCAGGTTTAAGAGGCAGGATCTGCCCTTAAAGTCGAACTGGGTAGGATCCAGTGTCTGCAGGTCCCCAATATCTTTATTTATGAGGTCCATGATGATCCTTTCCATAGCTTTGCAGACCAAGCTAGTCAGGCTTATGGGGCGATAGTTTCCAGGATCCGTTGAGGCACCACCTTTGTGGAGAGGGACCACTGTTGCTGTACGCCACTCTTTGGGTACATATCCTGTAGTAAGGCTGAGACTGAACAGTAGTTTTATTTTGGGTTTAGCTCTTCTTGGAGTTCATGTAGGACGCAGCCCGGGACACCGTCTGGTCCCACTGATGCTGTGTTTTTTGCTTTGGAGAGGGCGGCTCTTACCTGAGCATCTGAGATGTCAGGGGGGGCAGCACTCTGCTGGGATAGATATTTGCCCTTTTGGTGGGGGGGGGGAGAAGTTTGCGCTGAACCTGTCAGCTAGGATGTTGGCAATGCTTGTGGGTTCGGTGTATTTTTTGTCATTTTGGACTAATTCTGAGCATATCTGGGAATTCCCCCCCAGGTTCATAACATAACTAAAGAAAGCCTTGTGATTATCCTTAGTGTCCTGTGCAATTTTTCTCTCGAAGCTGGCCGTAGACGATTTTATGAGTGCCCGTAGTTTTTTGCTAATACTGATCAGAAATGCCTTCCCTTTTTGGGATTTTGCTCTATCATATAGTAGCTTCCTCCTTCTATTGTATAGTTTGTTTATGGCTGGGGTCCACCAGGCAGGACGTCTGCCTTTGGAGGATTGGGTCTTGGTTTTATTTGGGATTGCATGATCCATGCATTCCTGAAGGTGATCATAGAATGCGTTTATAAAGGATTCTGCGGTCTGGGCCGTATTTTCCACAGGCCCGTAGGCGTTGAAGGATTCCACCTCGGTTTTGAAGTGTGTGAAATTTGCTTTAGAGAAGTTTTTCACTGTGGTTTTCTGGGCAGGGGGTGGGGTCGGGATGTGAATATCCAGTGAGATTAGTTTATGGTCTGATCTTACCAGTGAGGGATACACTTCTGGTCTGTAGCATAGAGTCCCCATGTTGGTGATGATCAGGTCCAGTATGTTTTCCCCTCTTGTGGGAGTGGTAACAAGTTGTTCCATAGCATTTGAGTTTATAAATTCTAGGAACCTTTGGGCTAGGGTGTTGGAGCTAGAGTAATGCTCCCAGTCTATGTTTGGGTAGTTGAAGCCGCCCAATATAATGGTGTTTGGAGAGACCTTCATATTTTCCAGTGTTCCAGGAAGGCCGAGTGGGGTTCCTGGGTTTGGGAGGGTGGTCTGTAGCAGGCTATAAACTGGAAGGCAGTTTTACCCACTGTTAGTTGCACATGGATAGCCTCTGATGCTTCGTGCTGTGCCACCAACCTGGAGGTGTGGGAATCTTTGACGAATATTGATACTCCTCCTTTTGTGGTTCGGTCCAAGTTTTGGGGCCGAAAAGCATGGTATGAGGTATAACCTGGTAGTGCTGGTGTGCTCTCTGGAGCCTTGAACCAGGTTTCTGTTACTGCACAGATATCGATGTTCTCCATGCTAAGGAGAGTTTCGAGTGCATGCATCTTGAGGTTTAGACTTCTGGCATTGAGTAGCATTACTCTTAGTTTCTTATCCCTTGTGATACCTATGGAGGTGGGTTTGTCTTTTGAGCCTTGCCTAAAAAAGGCACTATGGGGGTAGCAAGAGCCTTTGCCAATATCCGAAGCCCAGGGTGACAGGTGCAAGCCGTCCCTAGCGAAGCATCGTGGCTTGTTGAGCATGTCATCCCAGGCTGACAGGCATTGGATCCCCTTTGAATGACACCAATACTTAAGCCAATTGTTGAAATTGATCATCTTGTCTTCACATTGTGGCATCATTCTTGGTGAGGGTAAGATGCTACTCAAGGTCAGGGTCATACCGGCCTGGGCTACATGCTCAGAGAGCTCCTCTGTCTCTTTTCATGTAGTCCAGGGAGGTACGTCTCAGGTCATTCACACCAGCATGGACAATGACGGAGTCATATTTGTACTTGCCTTGGAGTGACCTGAGTGCTTGTGCTATGTGGCGGATCTAGCGCCCGACAGGCAGCTCACCGTGACCTTCTCCTTGTTCAGCCTGGTGAGCGGGACGTCAGTGTGCCTGAAGATAGAGTCACCTATTACAAGTGTATCAGGTGTGTTTAGCCTTAAGGGCTGTGACTGTTCGGCACACTGGCTTTGTGAGCTATGTGTTGCACGTGTTTTGTTTTGGGGTAGCGGTTGCTTGGGTGTCTGCTTTGGAGGTCTCTGGCTGCTTAGGCAGATTTTTATTTAGAGCCTCCGAGTATGGTTTTGTGTGTTTATGTGTTTGGTTTGCTGTCGTGGTAGGTCTATGTGAGACTGGAATTGTAGTGTGTGGTTTCCTTCTCCTCTTGACTGGTTACGCCAGTACTGAGTTGAGAGAGCTTAGCCTCCAGTTTGGCTATATGGCTGCATCTCTCACATGTGTTGGAATTTGTTGGGAGGAGGAGAGGGTTGTCTGTGTACATGAGGCAGTTGTAACATTGCCTCAAGATTCCCAGATTCACCAGCTGGACCGGAGAGGAGATTGACAACTGACCTTTGGACATGCTAGAATAGTATTGGGAATTCCTTTATAATTGAAAAAAAAGGGCCAATGGGGAACAAGGTACTCAAGGGGAGTTTGTGAGGGTGTAGTGCTTTTAATTTTTTAGTGCTGACTTAGTGAGCAAGTGCCAGGTAACTTAAATGCAATGTGTTACAGGTAACTTAAATGCAAAAACGACAAACAGTAACTTTCTTTCAAGTGAAACAAGGAAATAAGTACAGTAAGCAATGCAGACATCACTAGGGATCCACAGAAGCGCTGAAAAGCCGCGTTTTAGGTGAAATTAGCATTTCAGGGAAATAACAAGCAAACAAACAACAAGTATACAAACAAAGCTAGATTCAGCAGGCCTCGATCTAGTCTATGCTACAGCAAACAAGGTGTACCAATTTCAGTAAGAAACAGTTCAAATATGCAGGCACTATAAGCCTTTAACCAGAAATTCCCAGCTCAGAAGCGCAGAGTCCAGCCTCCCCTCCCACAAGAGTGCAGACCATATATTTAGCAGAAATGGGGGGCACAGCCCCCCACAATAGGAAGTTAAGAGGTCTGATAGGTTTGATATGAGCGTTCGCAATTTGTGCGATTCGCTCATATGATATAGACCTGGTAAGACAATCTGAGGAAGTTTTAGTTTGATGTATGATGTATCTAGAAAGTTTCTGGCTTTGGTATGCTATCCGGATGTCAGGGTACCTTTGGCAGGATAATCCTCAATTAATGTATACTGCAACTGTGATCTAAGGAAGGACATCAACTGTTTCGGAATTTTTATAAGATCTGCTAAACATCACTATTAAGATGAGGAAAACGTGCTGCAAAGTGACTGGTCTGTACCTGTCTCTGCCACCCTGTCCCTGTTGCATTTTTAAGCCCAGTTTGAGTTGAACTGGAAGACATTCCCCTTAAATTAAACTACAGCTGTCTTATCTTCCAAAACACTAGCTGCACACCAATACCTCCAGCTATAAACATCCATTGCAGGTTACTTAAAATTATCTAAAATGGTAATACTGTATTAGGAGATTAGAAAGGCCTAGCTGGGTATAAGGTACAAAAAAAAAAACATCCACAGGAAAAGGGGGAACATGGCAGAGATCAAAGAAACATGAAAGTAGTAGCACAGTTTGAAAAAGGAAGGTAGGCAGATTTAGGAGTAGCTCAGGATGTAGAAAGGCTGCATGGCTTTGGAAGCTTTTGGATGACAGAAGTATGTTTTGCAGGAGAAAAGGGAGCTGTGCTGTGGAAAGAGAAGAAATGTTAATGGACTAGCTAGCAATGGATTAAGTGGAACGGAAGAGAATGAAGCAAAAGGAGGCCTGCAGAAAGAATGAGGTGGAAAAGGGAGTGAGACAGAGGACACAAAACGAGCACAGGTTGTCAAAGGATTACAAGCCACTAAGATTTCACAAAGGTGAAGAAAGTAAGAGATACAGCCATTAAAAAGAGTACAATAGGAAGGAAGGCAGGGTACAAAGAGAAATGCATAGAATAGTGACAGATGGAGACAGAGGTGGCAAGGCAAGAAGCAACACTGAAAGATGAGAAAAGTGCCAGTGGGCATGAAAGGACGCTTGGTTAGAGAGGAAAAGCAAGGAGTAAGACAGTACAATGGAGAAGTACTGCAGAAAAAGCACACGATGGATTGGGAAAAAACTTTTACATGTCATATATAAGGAGAGAAACAAGAGAGAGAGAGGGACAAGAAAAAAGAGCAAGAGGAGGCGGACATGTTACAGACTATGAGTGGAAAGCCAATGCAGAGAAACAGACGAGTTTAGATGACTGGGCACTCAAACCACAACATTTAGAGGTTTAGGCAAACAGGAACAAACTGAACATATTTCAGTGAAACCAATCTCATGGCCAAGACTGAACAAAATGCAGGTGGTGGTGATCAAAGTGAAGAGGTGATGTGTGATGGTGCATGAAAATGTTGATCTGTTAAAGACAGCCAAGGTGGCAGCACAGTCTCAGGAGTACTACCTCTAGCAGCAACCAAGCACAAAGAAGAGGATGAGAGAGACAACATAAAGTACAGTTTTGTACCTACCATAAATGTAGATGTTCGAAGATCCACATTGCTGCAGTCCTAACACTTGGGTAGTCCGCTGTCCCTCATTCGGCCCGAATATCAGAGCAAAAGGCTGACGTCGGTCAGGGCGCATTTAACTGACATCAGAACGTCAGGGTACAAATGCGCATGACCGACGTCATATCCTCAGTCTTTTCTTGCCCCAGATGTCAGAAGACCCTACAAAGAAAGGTCCAAACCCAAAGACCACAACTAAACAAATAGCTAGTCTAACACCAAAAATATGTATAATATATACAATATATACAAAATGCAATAAACCAAATGCAGTTTACCTCAGATGGAAAACCCAACCCACACAACCACCTTAACAGAGGGGAAGGAGGGAGGGTAAATTGGACTGCAGCAATGTGGATCTTCGAACATCTACATTTATGGTAGGTACAAAACTGTACTATGTTCTTCATCTCACATTGCTGCAGTCCTAACACTTGGGTAGAATCCCAAAGCAGAGGTAAGGGAGGATGGCTAAACTATAATGAAGCAGGAGCTGCCAAAATGCCCTGCAACACAGCAGTGGCAAAACCAGCCCTAGATTTAGAGTACAAGGGAAGGTGGTAATGCTTAGAAAAGGTATGCACTGAACTCCAAGTGGCTGCCTCCAAAATATCCTTAGTAGCCACCCCCCTCAAAAAGGCTGTTGAAGTGGCAGTAGCCCTAGTGGAATGAGGTCTAATCCCAGCTGGAATCTCTTTGCCATGATGGGAATAACAGAAAGCAATGCAAAATCCAATCCACTTTGAAATAGTTTGTTTTGACACAGGCTTGCCCTGAGAGCACAAAGCAAAAGAAACTAATAATTGCTGAGATTGTCTGAACCCTTTAGTTCTGTCCAAATAATATCGCAACTGTCTGTGAACATCCAAGGTGTGCAAAATCTTTTCCCCTTTAGTTTGGGGATTTGCATAAAAAGTAGGCAAATGAATAGTTTGGTTTAAAGCCACACTAGAAACCACTTTAGGCATGAAGGAGGGGTTGGTACGTAAAGATACCCTATCCTTGTGAAAAATTAAGAAAGGCTCAACTGCCATAAGGGCCTGTAATTCAGAAACCCTTCTTGCAGAAGTAATGGCCAACAAAAAAGCAGTCTTCCATGACAAATATTTTAACTCAGCAGTAGCTGCAGGCTCAAAAGGTTGTAGAGTGAGTTTCTCCAACACAAAATTGAGATCCCAAGCAGGAGTAGGAGCTCTTCGTGGGGGTCTTATATTCTTTGCCCCTCTGAGAAATTGCTTGAATAAAGGATGAGAAAACAATGGTGGGTCACAATCGTAGTGAGCTGAAATTGCTGCAGCATGAATCTTAATAGAAGAGAAGGACAAACCTTTGTCCAATAACTCAGTAAGATATTGAAGAGCCACACTTAAATCAGGCTCAGAAACATCCACATCCTTAGCTGCACTCCAAAATAAAAATCTCTTCCATTTATCTGCGTACACTTTCCTTGTACTAGGCCTCCTAGCTTCCAAAATCACATTCAAAACTTGTTGTGGAAGTTGAGACCCTCTATGGTTTAAAACAGAATATGCCATGCTGTTAGGTGAAGAGAGTGAAGTTTGACATTCAGCAAATGACTGTCCTCCTGGGACAACAGATGTGGAATCAAAGGCAAAGGCCATGGAGGCTTTCTTACTAGACTTCTCAGTAGTGGATACCAGTGCTGTCGAGGCCAATCTGGAGCTATCAAAATCATCCTTGGCTTGTCCTGTCTGACCTTCAGAAGTACCTTTGGGAGGAGAGGCAGAGGTGGAAAGGCATACACATGAAGAGTTTTCCAACTGAAAGAAAGAGCATCCACTTTCCAAGCTGTGTGATGAAACCGCTTTGTGCAAAACTTTGGCAGCTGGTTGTTTAGTGGAGAAGCGAACAGATCTATGTCTGGAGTTCCCCAGGACACTGTCAGTTTCTGAAATACATGAAGATCCAGTTTCCACTCGTGGGGATCCATGATTTGTCTGCTTAACACATCTGCTAAGGAGTTCTGTGCTCCCGGCAGAAACCTTGCCTGAAGACTTAGTTGTAAACTGAGAGCAGTCTCCCACAAAATCATTGCTTGCCTGCATAGAGGATAAGAATGTGTTCCCCCTTGCTTGTTGATGTACCACATGACAGTTGTGTTGTCTGTTAGAATCAACACCTGCCCTGGAAGAAGTAAATCCTTGAAAGCTATTAATGCAAACTGGACTGCTAACATCTCCTTCATATTGATATGTAGATATTGTAGTCTGGCAGGCCACTTGTCTTGTATCCACTTTCCATTTAGATGAGCTCCCCAAGCTATGTCTGAGGCATCTGTCGTTAAAATCTGACTCGCCTCTGGCTGGGTCACAGAGAGTCCCTTGTTTAGGTGACATTCCTGAGCCCACCACGAAAATTCCTTTTGAATGCAAGGTATTATTTGAATGACAGTGTCCAGATCCTGGCAGTGCTGTGTCCATACATTTTTGAGATACCATTGTAGCTTCCTCATATGCAGTTTGGCATTGGGAAGCACCAGAATACAAGATGCCATGAACCCTAAGGCTTGAAGGACTGTCCTTGCAGTCAGCCCGGACTGATGAGAAAGTTGATGGAAGTAAAGGGATAGACTCTGTTTGTCCGGGGTTAAAAAGGCCATCTGGGATGCTGTATTCAGTCTCACACCCAGAAAGCACATGTCTTGAGAGGGTACTAGACTGGACTTTATTTCGTTCACAGAATACCCCAGGCATCTTAGCACTGCTATCACATATTCCAGATGATGAAGAAGTTCTTCCCTTCCTTGAGCCAGAATCAAGCAGTCGTCCAAATAAGGATAGATCTGTATTCCTTTTAGCCTGAAGAAAGCTATCACTGGAGCCAGAACTTTTGTGAACACTCTGGGCGCAGTAGATAAGCCAAAGGGCAATGCAGAGAACTGATGAGAAGTCCCAGCTCGAAAACGCAGATACTTCCTGCAACTCAGTCTGATAGGAACATGAAGGTAAGCCTCCTTGAGATCCAAAGTTACCATCCAATGATCTTTGCCCAGCAGAGGTAAAAGCTGCTGCAACGTCAACATTTTGAACTTGGGAATGTCCAGATAAGTGTTGAGGATAGACAAATCCAAAATTGGTCTCCACGTGTTCCCCTTCTTTGGGACTAGGAACAGGCGAGAATAAAATCCTAGGCCCCTTTCTGTCAAAGGAACCGGCTGTATGGCCCCTATTTGGAGTAGTAGTGAAATTTGCTTGTGAGCCTCTATTCTTTGTTGAGGAGGAATGTCTGGCATGCCTTTGAAAGGAGGCAAGGTATGGAAATAAAACCTGTAACCGTGATGTATGATATCCAGTACCCATTTGTCTTGGGTAATCGAACTCCAATTTTCTTTGAAAAGTGCCAACCTTCCTCCCAAAGGTGCTGCCAGGCGAGAAGGTTCTGGCAGCTGAAAAGGTAGGTCATTGGGTCTGTTTACGAAAGGACTGACCCCTGCCCTCACTTGAAGACTGTGCAGGAGAACTTCCTGTTCTGGGCCTGAAAGAGCCCTGACCTCTGCCCCTGCCACGTCTAGATCTACCCCTAGACTGGGAATCATAAGAAGGATACGTCCACCCTTTAGTAGGCCAATTTCTACTAAACTTTGGAGGCTGAACCTGTAAAAAATATTTAACAGTCTGCATAGACTTAGCCTTATCTTCCATTTTCTTTAAAACTGCCTCAACAGGAGAACCAAACAAGACATCAGATTGCAAAGGGGCATCCAAAATCCTAGTTTTAACATGGTCGGATAAATTTTGATCCCTCAGCCAGGCATGCCTGCGAAGAACTGACCCAGTGGCAGCCACCCTAGACGAGGCCTGTACAGCATCAAAACCACCTTGCAAAGAATGCTTACCCACCTGCTCAGAAACATGCACTAAATCTTGTAACTCTTTACAGTCCATACCTTCCGCCAGAGCATCAACCTTAGATTTCAATTGAGAAAGGAGATAATTTTGATATTTCAACATGTGAAACTGGCAATTCAAAGCTCTCATGGCTAGAGTGGAAGAAGTATAAACTTTCTTTCCCCATCTATCCAAGGCCCTGGCCTCTATCTGCAGGAACCGGATTTTTGACAACAGAAGCCTTAACACCCTTAGGCCCCTGGCTAACAGTTTCTGGGTCTGCCCTAGGACTCTTAAAAAGATACTTATGAGCTTCAGGCACCCTGTAATACCTATCCGGTTTAACAGGAGCAGGAGGCAAAGAATCAGGATTAAGAGAAGCCTCTGCAAACACATCTTCCACCACATTCAGAACAGGAGGAATAGCTAAAGGCCTATGCTGGGGTAAAACAAAAATTCCCTAAGCCTTTTCCTGGAATCAGAGAAATCCTGACCTTCCCATTTAAAATGCTCTCTCATGGAGTGAAGGGTCTCTGAAAAGAAAAATCCTCAGGAGGAGAAGCAGAAGGAGTAGAATCATCCATATCAGAATCAGAATAATGAGAATACTCCTGCAAGTCTTCAGCCGAAGACTCAGACACATCCGAAGCCTGCTCATAATCCCCCAACACAGGTTCCATCCTAGGCCTCTTATCAGGAGGGGGCATAGAACCTCTAATTAAAGTAATTAAATCCTCTGCCATTTTGAGCATGTGCTTCTTGGGCACAGCACCTGAAGAACTGGGAGAGACACCCACCGAAGCTAAACTAGGCCTGCCTCTAGGAGAAGCCTTGGCAGCAGAAAAAGAGGGCCTAGGCCCCTTAGAAAGGGAGGGGAGTACAGTTACTTGAGAAGCCCCTACAGCCTGCCCTGCCTCCTGGGAGGCCACATCCTGTAAAATCAGAGTTTCTTCCTGGGTCTCCAGAGAGGCCTCCGGAACCACCGGTTCCACTGACACCTCTAAAGAACTGACGTCCGGTTCGGACGACTCCTCTAACCTAGGTTTAACTGCCTTGTCCTTGCGCTTCTTTGAGGAAGCCGGCGTTGGAGCATCCGACGGCATTTTGTAATTGCACCGCTTCCCAAAGACCAACCTTGCACAATCCAACCTCCGCTTAATAGTGCGTTTATTAAACCTAGCACAAAAGCGGCAACCAACAACGTCGTGCTCAGGTCCTAAACAAGGTATACACAAATTATGATAATCCCTATGCGGTATCTGTTTCCCACAAGAAATACAGTTATTCACTTTTTCTGACATCCGGTAAACCACTGAGGCAAGAAAAAAACAAAATATTCCCCAACGGGGTACTTAACCAACTCTGACTTCGGTCTGAAACTCCGAATTCGAAAAATTTCAGAACGCCGAACGGCACTTGCAACACTGCTTCTGCATCGGACCATGCGACAAAAAAGACTGAGGATATGACGTCAGTCATGCGCATTTGTACCCTGACGTTCTGATGTCAGTTAAATGCGCCCTGACCGACGTCAGCCTTTTGCTCTGATATTCAGGCCGAATGAGGGACAGCGGACTATCCAAGTGTTAGGACTGCAGCAATGTGAGATGAAGAACATCAAATGGTTACTACAGTACACACTGCAGAAAGGCTAAAGACTTGAAAGTATGCGCAAGTGGCAGAACCTGACAGGAAGAGTAAGGGGAAAAAAGTTACGTACTTATAACATTCCATCTGTGTTGTCCATCTTACTTTGACCTCTAAAACAAGGTTCTGATACTTGGAACCAGCTCAGCCGATATACAGCTTGTGCAAGCCAAAACCTCTCGATCTAAGACTCTACCCAAAATACCCCTCTCCAGATTACCTTAGCTAGAGTTTGCTTCTGCAGAGAAAGACAGCCTCCAATTCCTTTTACATATTCTTCAATGTCCAAGGTCAAACTTGATAAAGTTACCAGGACAAGCGTGCCATCCTCCAAAAAGTTTGCAGGAGGGGTAAGCAGGGTGGGGTGCCAAGGATAAATGAAGATCGACAACACAGATGGAACATTATGGTAAGTACATGACTTCTTTATCTGATGTTATCAATTTTCATTTATCCTTCACCTTTGGGACAGAGTCCCCAGCTACTTTAGATCTTGGGTGGCCATATGGAAGTTTATGCCTGAGAACCAGAGAGCCACAGGATGCTCTTTCCCAAAAGACCAGATCCAATTTGTAATGAGTGATAAAGATATGCGGAGTAGTCCATGTTGCTGCTATGCCTATTTCATGCATGAAAGCCTTGGAATGGAAAACAGCACTGGCACTGGTAACTGGAGATTATTTTTATAGTATATGAAAGTAATACAGTCTCTTAACCACCCTGACAAGGTGACTTTTGAAACAGATTTCCCCAGAGATGGACCAGAAAAGATTAACTGATCGGATTTCTAAATTCTTTAGTTCTGATGAGGGAGAAATGTAGCTGTCTGAACATACAGCAAATGTAAGCAATATTCACCTCTGTTGGAAAATTTTGGAAAGAAAACAGGTAAGTCAATGGTTTGATTAATATTAGTTTCTGAGACCACCTTAGGAAGGAAACATGGGTTGGTTCTTAGAGAAACCCTGTCCTTATGAAAAATCAAATATGGGGGTTTGAAGATGGTGCTTGTATTTTGGAAATCCTGGCAGAAGTAATGGCTATTAGAAAAATGGTCTTCAATGAAAGGAACCTTAAGTGACATGTAGCCACCGATTCAAAGGGGGAAGTACCAAAAACTGAAAAACTAAAGTTAGATTGCAAGGAGCTACAGGGTCTTTATACGGAGGTTTCAGCTGCAGGGCTCCTTTCATGAACACTTTACACAATCTATGGGAAATTAGTGAATGGTCTTACAAAGCCATTGTGGAAACTGGAAATAGCAGCTAGATGGACCTTAATAGTAGAAGCAAATGCTCCTTGACTGAAAAACATAGCTAAAAACTACACTATCTTTTCAACTGGTGTGGAAAAACCACTATCATATGCCCAAATAGAAAATCTTTTCCACTTGCTGTGGTAAAGTTTCCTAGTGGACGGTCTCTGGGAAGCCAGTAGTATTTTTCTGCCTGGCGACTAACAGAATTGGTGGAGCCAATCTGTAAGCTTGAGGTTCTGAAGACTGGGGTGCACCGATCCCTGAGACAGAAGATCTGGCACCAGGTCCAGAATCCATGTACGGTGAATTAGATGAGGCCAGAGAAAGGGGAACCAGAGTTATTGAGACCAAAAGGGCACAATGAGGATCACTTTGCTTCTCAACCTGCTGGCTTTCTTTAAGAGAGGAATCAGTGGGAAGGGAGAAGACAATAGTCCTGAGGGTCAGTTGTGAAGGACGGCATCTCTCAAGGCCTCCCCCCAAGAAGGAATTAGGGCAAAGTAGCTGCTGCACGTGCTGTTCAGGGGTGATGCAAAAAGGTTGGAGAAAGGGTGGCCCCAGCAACGAAAAATCTCCTTTGTCACTCTGGGATTGAGAAACCACTCGTGAGTCAGAAGAATGTATCTGCCCAGTTTCTTTGCTATCAAGTTTGAGCTCCCCAGGATGTGCATTGCTGTTACAAAGCAGTTGGAGGATACCGCCCACTGTCACACACAGAGCTTCTCGACACAGGGGGTAAGACTTGGTTCCGCCTTGTTTGTTGATGCACCAGACTGACATGTTGCCTGACTGAACTGAAACAGTTACTAGAGGGAGGAGAGAATGGAAGGCTTGCGACACTAACAGCACTGCCCTCAGTTCCAGAACACTGACAGGCAGATTGGCTTCTTTCGGGGAACAAGTGCCTTGGACGGTTCTTCCCAGATAAGGTCCCCCACTCCATTTGGGAGGAGTCTATGGTCACTATGGCTTTGGGTTGAGATGGAACAAAGGGACGGCCTAAAAGAATTTCCTCTGTTTCCATCCACCAGGATATGTGTTTCTTGCAATGACTGGTGATTAAAACTGGATGAGTCACTGGATGGGTTAGAATGGACCACTGGGATGCCAGAAGCCATTGTAGCAGCTGCATATGAAATCTGGTTAGTGGAACTAAGTTAAGGGTCGCTGCCATAGACCATAAAGCTTGAAGGACTAGAAGTGCAGGAGCCTTATATTACAGAGAATGGTTTGTACTTGGGATTTTATCTTCTATGGCCTGTGAAGAGGAAGGGAAGCTACACAAAAGATGGTATTCAGATGAGCTCCTATGAACTCTAGATCTTGAGTGGATCTTACCAGTGAGTCTGACTGATTCACTGCAATGCTGAGATGAGTGACCAGGTGCAGAATGAAATCTGTTGCTTGAAGCAGTAGATGCCTGGTGGGAGCAGTGATGAGCCAGTTGTCTAGATAACGAAAGGAATCTGTGCAGTCTCAAGTGAGCTGTTACTGCTGCCAAACACTTTGTGTACACCGTGGGGGCTGTGGTGAGACCAAAGGGCAGCACTCCAAACTGAAAATGACTGGCTCCTAGCCGAAAGCAGAGGAACCTTCTGGAGCATTTGTCCATGTTTATGTGGTAATACACATCCTGAAGATCTATACAGCACATCCAATCATTTTCCTCAAAAAAGGGAAGTGTAGACTGAACCATGACCATCTGGAATTTTGCTTGCTGAACAAATTTGTTCAGAAGGCTGAGATCTAAAATTGGTCTCAAGTCCCATGTCTTTTTTGGCACCAAAGAGAGCCTGGAGTAAAATCTGGATCCTATCTGGTCTGGTGGGACTTCTTGGATCACTCTTTCTAGCAGCTTTTGAATCTCTAAAGCGGCTTGATCCTTCTGATTGGGTGGAACATCAGGGAATCTTCATTTGATCTTAGATAAAGAGTGAAGAGAATATGGTAACCTCTGGCAAATGATGCTCTGCACCCAAGTATCTGAAGTTATTTGCCGCCAGGCCCTTGAGTGTAAAGAAAATCTTCCCCTGACTGCTTCCAGAGGTAAGCAATCAGACCCCCTTTCAGGAGCACTGGTATGTTTGTCCAGAGAAAATCCCTGGAACACTGATTTTGTGGGCTACCACTGCCGCTGGGTCACTGTCTTCCATTAGCACTCCCCCCTCTGCCCTGAGGGGAGCCACCCACCACCATGTGTGTCCTGAAGAGATCCTTCGGATTTCTTGAACCACATCTTCCCACTCCTCTGATTCCAAGAGTAGGACTGTTGGGAAGCAGAAAAAATGTATGCCTACTGCATACACTGTCTTGCCATCTTTCTAGGACCTGGCTAGAGTTTCTATGACTTTGGGGACGAATAAGGAAGATCCGTCAAAAGGAGCATTGATGAAGGAAGAGTTAAAATGGCTCTGCAAACTCGCACACAAGCACATCCAGGCGTGACACCTTATGGCAACGCCTGAACTCACTGTCCTCGTTGTCCCTTCCGCTGCATGCGCAATAAGCCTCAGGGACGAGTTGGAAATAGACTCCAGCATGGCTAGCTGGGCGGCCACTTTATCCTGGACCTCCTCAGACACCGCTCCTGCTAGGGTACCTGACAACTCCTTGATCATATCTCCCCCGGAGTCTAGTGAAATGTGCCATAAAATTCAAAGACCTTAAAGGGAAGGTTGATGTGTACACCCACTTTCTGAATCTGTCCATCACCCTGGATTTTCAGTTAGGGGGATTAACAGTGGAATTCTCTTCAGCTAGTTCCTTTTTGGTGGCTGCTGCCACCACAATAGCATATACCACTAACTCCTCAGCCAAATGCTGGTGGTCTTTTGGAGTGGAGAGTATTTTGCCCAGTCTCCAGGAAATTGGCTGTACAGAGTCAGGAGCCTTCCAAGCCTGCTGTCCAATCAATTTAATAAGATTGTCAGTGGGAGGGGTCACCCAAGTATTAGATGGGTGAGCACCAAAAGCCTGCAAGTATACAAACTCCTCAGAGGGAGGGTCTTTGGACTTCGTTACCTCTCTGTTTCAGATTCTCTAGAATGCCTCCGAAGGAGACATCTTCTGGGGGGTGATTGGGGGGCCCTCCCCATCATCGAAGTCAGTGTCTTCTGTGAGAGATTCCTCAGGGGAATCCAAATGTTTCCTCTTACATGTCTTTTTCCGGGGTGGCTCCTCAGTGGGAAGAGGGGCCCTGTGCAGGGGTATCTTGCAGTTTAGGTGCTCGCTGCCAGGGTGTGGAGGCTGGTGGCAACTCTGGGCAAGAGGGAGTCCTGGGATAAAACACCAACACGGAAGGGGCCAGCTGATCGCCTACAAAGGCCAATGCACTCTCCCATTACTTGAAAGGGGGGCCACGTGAAGAGGGATAGCGGCCCAAAACTGAGAACAACCTTGGAACTGAAGTCACACCCTGGTCCAGGACACCTACCCCTGCAGAAGCCTAGGTACAGTCCACATCAGCTGAGGTTCTGAGAGTCAAGGACAACTCCTAATAAAAAACTGGAGCCAATCCAGAACCCACAGATTGGACAGCAGAGCTACAGCCCCAGGAGTCCATCAGTTCTGAAGGAACTGAGAAAGTCAAGGCAGATCTTGGAATCAAAGGGGGAAAAGCTGTCAACACCAGAGCAGCTGGAACCAGAGGGATCGGAGTCGTAATTTCTAAGCTCTCAAAGGAGTTTAGAGGAGGAAAATTTTGTCGAGTCCTGGGAGAAAATGCCCCAACTCCAGAAGGGGGAGGGGTCTGGGAAGAGACAGAAAGACCCCCAGCCACTAGGAGCTGATCACCCAACCTCACAATGTCGTCACTTGAACTCCTGGAGAATGGACAAATAAGCCTTGAGGGGGATTTTAGCCTATCAAGAAAAGGACCCAGAAGCTATCCCACAAAGGGATCAGTAGAAGGTGAATACCTTGTCCTGGATGAGGTAATTATGTTAGTTATCGGCACAGATGGAAATTCCAGTATTTGTGGAAGCGCAGTAGGTTGAGTCTGTACCAACAGGGAAGCTGAAGACATTGGTACACATGTGAAAGACACCAAGGTCTGTGGTGCCACAGACTGTGCAAAGCTAGTCCGTCAAATCCATACATGGATCTTTACTGCGCACTTTGATAGACTCACTTACTTTAAATTTGAGACTTCACTCCACTGAAAACATTGAAATTGCTCTTTAAACTGCTTGGTTCTTGTGTCGCCTGGTTATTTGGACGAAAGACTGTAATTTAGGTCATTCATATTATTTTGCTTATCTTGCACCTTTCAAAGGTGCCTAGAAATTGCATCCGACTCTACTCTGTGATGCAACAGCATGTGCTGTCTTCCAACCTAGGCTTGCTAATGTTTCTAATCCCCCTCCCGCTTCCAAATGGCCGTAGTGTTGTTTATATACTCCGGTGCAGTTAACAGTCACAACTTCAGTTGCAGGACTATCCTGCTGTTAAAAGAAGACTTATCAATGATTTTTGCTGAGGTTTGTACAGTTCCCCCTTGCTACTTAGCGGCAGTAGCGGGTATAGTACTCTGGTGTACTTTATGGTCACAGGACTGCCAAACTGTTAAAAAAGAAAAATAATAAATACATAAATAAACTAAACATATGATCTTGCTGGGATTTTACACACATCTTGTGCTTACAAATGGCCGGAGCCTGTAAGTAGAACTCCGGTGCAGCCGTTATTATCCATTTTGTGGCAGGACTCCCTTTCTGACAAGAAAAAATAAATTTATAACCTTGCCAAGGTTTTACAATTACCCCGGCGCTTATAAACAACAGTAGCGTGTTTGGCATTCCGGCATAGCTTTCAGTACCTATTTTAGTCGCAGGATAGCTACCCTGTCAAAAAGAAAAATGAAATAATCAACCTATTGGTATTCTGTTTATCTGTTTTGTGCCTAGTATCCTGAAGGAATTTTGCTTGATGCTATAACAGAGCAAAATTTTTTTTTTCTTTGTTCACTGAACTCTGGCTATAGTTGTAATGTCGCTAGCTGCTGAATTAGAGATAAATGTTTTTTACTGCTCATTGAACTCTGGACACAATGTTTTAAACTATAATTGCTACATTTTTAGTTAAAAAACTTAATACTAGCTTATGTTATTTTCTTTTAAATTACTAGTTCCAATGTTTAGTTATAGCTGCTCTATTCTAGTTTATAGATTGATACGAAATACAAAAGTTAAATGCTCTAGTGCTAATGCCTAGTTTCAGATGTTACTACATCTGTTGCTTATACTGTTATGTTGTGAACAAGCTCATGTGTTTCTGTCTTAATTTTACTGTTTATCTTGCTTCTCTCCTGTTACACACCTAGTATCCTTTATAACTTTCTTCTCTCAATGTTTTTTTTCTTCAGTTGAGCTTACTTCTATTACCCAATTCCTCTACCTCCGGCTGTGCCTTACTGGACTCCAAAGACCAACTTTAGTCACCTACCTAACCCTGCTTGTGCAGCTCCTCACCTGGGTAACCAAAGTACCCCCCTGGATTGAAAGCCAAGCTAAACTAAGATTGTATGTCAAATAATAATAATATTATATCTTCCCCTAAATGCACTTGTTAGTGTTGTGATACTTGCTAGGTATCCTATTTAAACTGCCATATCAGCCAGCAGCCATACCCCCCTGTGCTTGCCTTTCTTATACTCCATTCACTCTTTCCCTAGTTATCCCAGCCTTCCCAGGATATCTAATTTCCTCAAGCCTTTCCCTTAAAAATTACTTTTTCTTTCTTCTACTTCCCACCCATCTACTGTAGTCTCCACTCTGTGTAATTACAGGTTCTGACCACTAGATGGCTGCCTTTACCCACTTCTAATTTCACTCACTTCTCTACTTTCCTCTCTAACTATTTTACTCCAATTCACTCTTACTGCTCTACCTTCCACTTACTATAGTCTTATAACCCTAGTATCTAGCCCTCTTCCTCTTCTTCTCTAGCCCTATACAAGTCCTTACTCTCCCTCTGCCTTTTAATTTTTCCTTTCCTTCTCTCACTACCACTGCCTTTCTTCTTACCTTCTTCTCTACTGATTGTTTTTTTTTTCTTTTTCTCCCTATTACATTCCTTTGGGTCTACCCCGCTCCCCTCCCTACCCCCAATTCCCACACACCTCCAGTAGTCCTAACCATATACCACTATAACCACTCCCCCTCCCATTACCAACCTCTTTACTCCTTAACTTACCAACCACACCCCCTAATTTACAACTCCTTAATTAAACTAATTATCTTCCTTGGTCTACTCCCTTTCATTCCTACACCTCATCCTGTACTACTACTTTTCTATAGCGCGCTCTCACTTTTCTATAGCACTTTCTTGGCCTACTACCTCACCTCCCTACATCTCATCCTGTACTAAAAATTTATTTATAACACTCTGTCTTACAACCAATTTTGTTAACATTAGACACTTCCTCCCTCCTCAATCTCTTATAACACTCTCTCCTTTTACTTACAACACTCCCCCTCCAACAACCTACTCTCGCCACTTATCTACACATCCCTATGGCCCCAACACACAAATCTATACTCACAAACATCCTAATCTTGACTACAACTCTTGCTTCTCTAACTATACCATACACTCTAACCTTCATCGAACATTCTTCTCTTCCTGACCACCACTACCATCAAACTCTACCATCTTCTTTCTTCTACCACCTCAACCACAGTAATGTAACCTCCACCTCTAGCTATACATTACCAAAATATCATAGAGCTACCCATCTTACTTACTCCCTTATGAAAAAAAACTCACAATTATGACAAATTCCTTAAATATGTAGAATATCCTCCTCTACACCCCCTATTAGATGGTGACATTCACCCAAACCCTGCCCCTAATTACTGATAATGCCAATAACCTACAAAACCAAACAGTGCCAGTTATCACTACCTTATCTAAATCACCTAACTCCCTCCTCATAGCTCACCTTAACATTCGTAGCATAAACAATAAAATAACCAACCTACATGCACTCTTAGATGTTCACTCATTTGATATTCTCTGTTAGAGAGACATGGCTAAAGCCCTCAACTCTGGACTAGGAGATTACCCCTCCTGGTTATAACATCCTAAGATGTGACCGTAAAACCAAAAAGGGTGGGGGGTATAGCCATTTTGTACAAATCTAAAGTATCACCCTTCAATATACTCCTACCACCAGACACCAATTCAGAAACCCTTACTGTCAAACTTCAAATCAACAACTCCAAATCTATCTAATTTGCACATATCTCCTCCCCTGGAAATAATACCAATACTCTTGAAAACATACTTAGTTACCTCTCTACCCATCTACCTCAGGAGACCATAGTGTTAGGTGACTTTAATATAGACTGTGTCACCTGCAGTTCCCCTAATCCAACTAACCACATAAATCTTTATGGATTCTCACAAATTATAACCACTCCTACTAGAATCCATAAGCCAAGCAGTAAAGCAACCACCCTAGACTGGATCCTTATCAACAGCCACCTTGATACCTATAAACCAGGAACCCTTCCTGATGATATCAGTGATCACATGCTAACCTACATTATTAAACAAAGTGTCCATATCCCAACTATTAACAACTTTAAAACCTCTCACTCCAAAAAGGTTTTTAATCCAGAGAGCTTCCAAAATGAACTGAAAGCATGTGACTGGTCACCAATGTCATCTTCAACTTGATGAAGCAGTGACCTATTTTAACACTAAATTTCTTCAAATCCTAGATTACCACGCCCCCTTATCGCTCTTCACATATTAAAACCAAAATTGCCCCCTGGCTCACAAAAACTAGGCAAAACATCCTCCTTAGAAATAAAATCTGGGCTAAATGGAGAGCCTCCAAATGTCCATCAGATCACCTTTACTTTAAACAGTTAAGAAATGCCACCAAGAAAGCTATTCTTAGAGACAAAAAAAGAGAGTATTTCCTTCATCTCCAACCAACCCATCCACAAAATCCACAAAACATTCTGGTCAAGTATAAACAAACTTCTTCAGCCAGGACACTCCAACTCCTGCCCCAGCAGGATTCAACCATAATAACTCCAAACAGATTCCAGACGCCTTTAATACCTACTTTTCTGAAGCCATTCAGACCCTAGCCAATACTCTGCCACCAATGACCACTTCCCCATTAAATTCCACTAGAACTCCTTCTCCCACCTTTCAAATACAACCTGTACCTACATCCCTAATCTGTAATCTCCTTCAAAAACTAAAACTTGCACCCCATCTGCTGACCGCCTGCCAGCTGAATACCTGCAAATTGCAGCAAAAGCCATAGCCTGCCCTATCTCCATCCTTATCAATAGAACTATCTTAGAAAGCAAGATTCCTGCCATATGGAAAGTATCCCACATCATCCCATTACATAAAGATGGGTCATCTACTGAGCTCTCCAACTTTCGACCTATTGCCTTACTCTCTCCAATAGCTAAGATAATGGAGAAATGCATTCACAAACAACTACTTGACCACCTTCTCCAAAATAACCTACTTGCCAACTGCCAACATGGCTTCAGGCCATTCTATAGCACAACCACTGCCCTGTTGTCCTTTTCTGACTCCATAAACAAAAATCGTAACAATAACACTTTTTCCTCTGCATTATTTATTGACCTTTCAAAAGTCTTTGATATGGTAAACAACAACATACCTATAGACATACTAAAAGCCCAATCACTTGACCCACAAGCATTACAATGGTTTAAGTCCTACCTGGAAAACAGACCACAAGCAGTCCTCTGGGATAATAATCTTTCTACATCCCTCCCAGTGAATATTGGAGTACCCCAAGGCTCCATCTTAGGACCCCTACTCTTTTCTTTATTTATTAACTATCTTCATACCCAAATTCCTCAAGCCACCTGCATACAATATGCAGATGACTCTACTTTAATTTGCTCAGCCAAGACCATAGCCTCTCTCCAATCCCTCACTCAAACTGTATTCAACAGTGTTGAAAATTGGTTCACACAACACTGCCTCCTCCTGTACACCAAAAAAACAAAATTATTGCTCTTTGCTCCAAATCTAAAATCACCTAACTGTACTTCACAATAACCTCAAACAATGGAACTATCAAACCCTGGCACTACAACCAGTCTACTAGAGTAAGAATTGATAACCACATTAATTCTACAATAAAGTCTTTTAACAAAAAGCTAGGCACCCTTTACAGAATCAAACCCTACCTCACATCAGCCAGAATGACTATTGCCCAGACCCACCTAATCTCTACCCTGTTCTATGCTTCTGCGATATATACCAATGTATCTAAGAACAACCTTACCAAACTCTCCACCAGTTATAATAATATAGCCAGATTTGCCACTGGTACCCCATTTAGAACTCATCACTGTCTCAACCTTAAACTGGGATGGCTAGAACTGCAAAATCAACTACTTCGTCAACAACTAGTTATCACCCAAAAGATCCTTTATCACCCTAACAATACCCCTTATCCTCACTAATGTGATCACACCATACAAAAATCTTGAAACACTACGCTCAGCTAATAAGCTCCTTGTTGCCACTGCTAAGTCAAAAAACAAAGCTGGGGACTCACTTTTCTCCAACACAGTAGGTAAAAACTGAAACCAGCTTCCTACTGAATTATCCACCCTTGCTTCAACTTTCCGATTTAAAAAACATCTTAAAGAACATCTTAAATCTCACTGGCTTTGTCCAAGCTCTAACCCTCACTGACATCTTACTCCCCTTCTTGCTCTCTCTACACTTCTCTTCCATACTATTCTTTGATGCTTACTTTGTAATCTATATATATATATCTATATATATCTATATATATATATATATATATATATATATATATATATACACATATATATATATATATATATATATATATATATATATATATATATATATATATATAAATTATATATTTTGTCTTTATCTTTCTGTTATTGGATATTACCTTCTACCTACTAAATGACTTATTACTATTTTTGTTCTTGCCAACACAACCAATGTACTGTAACTTACTTGACTAATTACTATATATTGTATTCTTTGTCACTGCTAGTGCTTGGAGCTTTTCTCCCCGGGCTTCTACTGAAAATGGACATATATCCAGTTAGACTAGCCCGGTCAACAAATGTAAAATAAATAAATAAAAATTAAGTATTTGTCATATATAAGCAGTACAAACTCTGATGACATAATGGGGCTTCAAAAGGCCAATAAGGAAATAAAGGTGTGAATAACAGAGTGGGAGGTCACTCGAAGAAATGACCTGAAAAGTTACTGGATCTTGAGGACAGGACAAAGACTGAAAATTTCCTCTTTAGTGCAGTCTCCAAGAAGTTAGAAGGCTCCAAATGCATTGCCTTCACACAGCTACAAATTAGTAAGTGGACTGGTGTCCCTCAGTCAAAGGTACTCCTTGAGAAGGCACACTGGGTCTATTTCCCTGCAGCAGTAAGAATAAATCCAATAAACCATCTTGTTCCAGCTGTACTAGTTAAAGGCAACTATTCTGGCACAATAATGGAAAAAGGGTAAGAATTTAACGAATGGGGCATCAAGAATACTTCTTGAAAATGATTACTTCAGCCACACAAGAAAAGCATAAAGTATGTTTAGTCTACTCCATGAGGACATGTTGCGAAGGCAACCTCAGTTTTAATCACTTTACCCAGCTACACTACAGATATTCTTTCCAAATGCCAAGACTGACTGAACTCATGAGCAGGCACTGGAAGAAAGCAAGCTCTGCTTCACATCACAAAAAGTCAGAAGTTAGAGGACATAAGGGAGTGAACATCCACAAGCAAGCAGTATAACCAAGGGAAGATTCAGGAAGCAAGTCATGCTATACCCTTCCCTTTAAGAAAAAACTGGATGACCGCAGGAAAGAAAGCCATGAGAAACTGAGGAGGACACTGCAGAATAAACCTCTCAAAAAAAACTAATGGAAAAGATGGACATGGTTAATGAAGATGAATTTATTAATCTACCAACTTGGGGACAGAATTAATGTGAGCACGTTCCCAAATGAAACGGAAAACATGTCTTTAGTGATTCACCTTGGTGTTTGGGAATGGAAAGAAAAAAGAAAAAGCTTGTGATTAGAACAAGGCATGTCTTTTATTTTACATTTGTTGACCGGGAAAGTCTGACTGGACACAGGTCCATTTTCAGCGGAGGCCCGGGGAGAAAAGCGCCACTTAAAAAACAATTTTATGAATTACTACACTTTCTCCTAAATGCATACAATATTATACAAGAACATATTTTCCCTTTCTTCACAGATATATGTATACATACAATTATTGTATTCCAGAAGCATACCACTTGTGTGCAGGTAAATGTTTAACTGTCTTCAGAGATGAATAAGTAAATACGAACAGAATAGAACATCGCTAGTTAAGAAATAATATACAGAGGTTAGGCAGTATTAGGTGATCCTTGGTAGAATCATTGTATCACTGCAAATGTAGTGGATTAGCCTGGGGAGTCACATGGGCATAACCAGTTATTAAAGTAGTGGGTTTTGAGTAGTTTTTTAAATTGTGGAGCAGAACCTGTAGGAGTTGTGTGTTTTGGAAGTGAGTTCCAGACTTTTGCTATAGAGCAGGCAAAAAGATTTGCCAGCCTTATTCCTACGTTTGATGACATTTATGTGATTTTGGTCTGTTGACCTTAAGGCTCGGGTGGTGGTGTACGGTTGTATTAGGTCTTGTAAAATGGGGATTTTATTTGGGAGGTAATATAGTTTGTGGGCTTTGGAGAGTTGAGTGGTAAGAAGTAATTGAGGCAGCTCAAGCCAGTTGAGCTGTTTGAGGGAAAGACAGTGGTGGCCTCTATTAGAGGCACCTGTGGCAAATTTGGCAATCTTGTTGTAGCAAGATGCCATTTTGCTTGGTTCGCTGTGGCGAAGATTAGTCAGGATTGGTGAGGCATATAGTAGGGTGGATAATAGGTGGGTTCTGGCAATGGTGGCTTTGGTATAATTGGTCATGAATTGCTTATTCCTATACAAGAGACCTCGCTTTTTGTGAACTTTTTTGATTGGTTGGGCTATGTGTATATCAAATTTGAGTTTATCATCGATTACTACTCCTAAGAGTTTAGTGTGTGCTGTAGGGATGATTGAGGTATTGTCCTTGGAGTTAATGGTGAAGTAATTGAGTGCAGGGGATCTACCTGGGCTGAAGAGAATTAGTTTTGTTTTATTGGGATTGAGTAAAAGTTTTATGGTAGAAAACAATGCTTCAGCCAGAGTGAAGCTGTGTTGTGCTATTGTTTGTAGCTTGTTTAGGGTAGGGGCAGCACAAATGATAGTAGTGTCATCAGCATATTGCACTATAGCGGCAGAAGAAGAGGAAGCAGCCATCGGATTTGTAAATATGGAGAATAGTAAGGGACCAAGAATGGAGCCTTGAGGGACTCCAACAGCTACAAGTAGAAGGGAGGACAGTTGGTCCTGCCATAGAACTGCTTGCTGTCAGCTTGATAAATAGCTGCTGAACCATGATACAGTGAGGGAGTTTAGGTTGAGGGTAGATAGAGTTTTGAAAAGCATACTGTGGTTGACCATGTCAAAGGCCTTGGGTAAGTCTAAGAAAACAAGAGGATACAAAAACTCTGTTGTTTCTGAGGGTGCTGATTATGTTGGTATAGGATAATATGGCTGTTATGGTACTATGGGAGGGACGAAATCCATGTTGTGATGCTGATATAAGGTTATTTTCTAGAAGGTATTGCATTAGTTGTATATGTACTACTCTTCAAGTATTTTTGATAGGGGTGATAAAATTGCAACTGGCCGGTAGTTGGTGAGCTCAAGGGAGTTTCCACCTTTGTGGAGTGGAATAATATGAGATATTTTCCAGAGGTTAGGTACTTTAGATTCAGATATGGATCTGTTAATGAGGATAGACACAGGGTAAGACATGGCATCAGCTGAAGGAAATCAGCGGGAAGTTTATCAGCAGCCAGTGTGGTAGGTTTCAATTTTTTGAGGAGTTTAGTAATGAGTTGTGTGGGTGCTGGGGAGAAGAAGCTGGGGGGGAGGTTGCTGTGTAATAGGGGTAGTAGGGATTGGTTAAGGAGTGGGAATGGTGGTGCTATTTAGGGCGATGGATAACGCTAGGACGGTTTCAGTGAAGAATTTGTTGAATTGGGTAGGGATGTCCTCAGCATCGGTTGGGTACTACGGGTGTGCTGGTTTTACCTGGGTGCAGTAATCTATTTATTGAGGACCAGAATTTCTGAGGGTTGTGTGTGTGTTTGTCTTGCAAGGTTTTATAGTAATTGGTTTTATCGAGTTTTATAAGTTTTTTGGTCTTGTTCCGGAGTGCTAATAAGATTTTTGTGGTGGCGGTTTTATGTTTATGAAATTGAGCCCAGGCTCTATCTATATCTTTCATTATGGTTCTGGTTTCTTTTGTTAGCCAAGAGGCATAGTTAGTTTTAACTCTGATGGTATGGGCTGGTGCATGACGGTTTAGGATTTTGAGAAAGCTTGAGTTAAAATAAACTACTGCCTCATCTAGGGGTAGGTGTTTAAGGGGAGACCAGTCACAGTGTTTTAGTTCTTTGTTTAGGTCCTTGGTTTTGAAGTTTTTTTTGTTGTGAACTATTCTGAGGATGGGTTGGTTATAGTGTTGGGATTTATTTCTAATAAGGTAGGTTGGTTGGCGGTCGCTTAAATTGTCAGGTAGGCAGCCTGCCTGGTTTGCCAAGGTGTGGTCAGACAAAAGTATCCAATCTAAGATGGATTGTCGTTTGGTTTTCTTATCAACTCTTGTTGGGGTATCGATGACTTGGGTAAAACCATGTAGGTTAATGCGGGTAGAGGAATTGTACTTGGTACAGTCAGACCGGTCAATATTAAAATCCCCTAAGAGTATGGTCTCATGAGGATGGGAGATTGTCATCCAGTGTAGCAGGTTCTCCATAGTGTCAGTATTGTTTCCTGGGGGGATATAGGCACCTGCTATGACTATGTGTTTGCTAGAGTTTAGTTTTAATTTAGCAAGAATGAGTTCTATGTCATTGACATCTTGGGAGTTGTAGTTAAGTTGTTCTACTGTGAGATTATTTTGAAACAGAATGGCTACACCACCTCCTTTTTTTCTCTTGCCTATCCTTCCGTATAATATTGTAACCAGGGGGTGTTCTCATTATCATGGTGTTCTGGTCTAAGCCAAATTTCTGTAAGTATGGCTAAATCTGGTTTGTATAATGCCAATAGTGCATGGACGTCCTGAACTTTGTTGAGTATACTTCGTACATTAATGTTTAAGAGCAGAAGAGAGGAGGTTGGTCTGTTATAAAGAGGATTTGGTTGGGTTGGGTCTGGTCTTGTAATAATAAATCATGTATGTTGTACAAGTTCTACTGTAAAGAGCTCTTGTGAAGGTCATGTAATGCTGATAAATATCAGCACAGTATTCTGTATGCACTACATGCATTACTGTTACTTCTCAGAGCTTTTCTCCCTGGGCATCCAATGAAAAAGAGCTTGTTGGTCCCATTGGGACTTTCCCAGTAAACTAATGAAAACAGGGACTCATTCTACAAAGTAAGAGGTGGCAGTATTTTACACAATCACGTTTTGTATACATATGTCAAAAGGATATCCTTCATGTAACACCTGCCAAAACTCAAATTTCATAGGGAAAATATTGTAGAAGCTCATATCAAAGACATTAGAGAAGCGGGTTCATGGAAATTCACCAAACTGTTTGAGGTGTAAAAGGAAGAATGGATTGGTGATTTGAGTCAGGGAAAGGAGAGAATTTTGTCTTGATACATTGTCCTATGATCGACTGACCAGACAGCAATCTGACCCTCAATACCAATGACAGAAAAGGTTAAGTGGTATTAATGCAAAGATGGCGGGGAAGTTCTGTACACTTCAAAAAAGGAGAAAGCTGAAAAATTAAAAGCTAACGTAAACTGTTTGCCCTATGTAAAGGAAGGGAATAAGAAAGATATGGCTGATATAAACAACTTGTTGGAGGAGTTCTAAAGAAAGGTGTGTATAGCAAGCATGATACTTATTAGTCTAGGAGTTGGGATGCAATACAACAGTTACGCTCAGGTAAAAAGAGGCAGGCAAAATTCATCTTAAACTGCTACAAGGCAGCAGATGTTAAATTACAGTTTTGGATGTTTCTTCAGTTTCCAACAACTGGGAGTTAGGTTCACTTCCCAACTGAGTCTGTAAAAACTTGAGAGTTTTGAAATCAAAAATACTAAAGTTATGTACTCACTATAAACTACGAATCTTTGTTGCCCATTTTTATTCTTCAACTGATAGGTATTGGATCCGACTCAGCCACTTTTCTTCCAAACTCTGCCTCGGACTCTCAAGCTCCTCCCTTACCCATAATGCCCCTTGACACTACTACTATACCTCAGAATGAGTTTACGGTCACTGTAATCTACCCAAATAAAGTACATAGCAAGAGAAAGAATAGCATGGGTGCTCAAACTGGAACAGTGGTTCCAAACAAACTTTATCAAGTCATTCCCAAAATAGATGGGGAAGGGGAGGACAAGGGGAGATGAAGAATGAAGATGGACAACATAGACTGATAGCTATGGTGAGTACATAACTTTTATATCTGATGATGTCATTTTCAATCATTTTTCAATTGATGGGACAGTCTCTCCAGCTACCATACCCCTGGGTGACCATTAGGAAGCATATTCCTGAGTACTACACGGAACCAAAGGCAGCCCTGTTCTGGGAGATTACATCCAACCTTTAATGACTGATAAAGGTATAAGCATTGGACCAAGTGGCTGCAGCACAAATGCTATCAATGGAAACTAGCCCAGAAGGTGGCAGATGTGGCTATAGACTTAGTGAAGAGAGCTTTGGGGTATCTTGCCAAAGGGTAGGCCTTTGAAGGAACAAACACAAGAAATATAATCCAAGATCCATTTAGCTAGGCTGACTTTAGAAACAGGTTTTCCCAATTTGTTACAGGCAAAGTAAAGAAAGAGTTGGTCAGAGTTCTGAAAATAGTTTTTTCTGTGGAGATAAAAAAAAAAAAAAAAGTTGCCTATGTACATCTAACAGCTGAAGCATGTATTCTCCTTTATTGGAGTATTTAGGAAAGAAAAATGGCAAATGTATTACCTGACTGATGTTCTTTTCAGAAGCAGTCTGGATTAGTATGGATTAGTATGGATTAGTACAAAAAATAAATCTGTCTTTATGGTAAATCAAATAAGGGGTGCTTAGAGTTCAGAGACTCACCTGGCAGAAGTTATAGCCACTAGGAAGATTGTTTTCCAAGAAAGAAATTTGAGGTTGGATGTAGCTGAAGGCTCAAACAAAGGGATGAACCAAGCTTTGTAATACAAGTGTGAGATACCAAGGAGGAGTAGGGTCTTTAATCAGTGGCCTAAGCAGAAAAATGCTTTTAAGAAATGCTTTACATAATCTGCTTGATGCTAGATAAGCATAATCTCCAGTGTGAAAATTAGAAATGGCTGCTATCTGAACTTAGACAGTGGAAAAACTAGCACCTCCATGAAAAATAGTAGCCAGGAAATCCAAAATAGCAGGTATGGGAGCAGTAAAGGGATCTAATTATCCCTGCTGTGGCCAGATGGAGAATCTTTTGCGTTTACTCTTGTATAACTTCCTGGTTGCAGGTTTCTGAGAAGACATTAATATCTGGCGAACTGGGTTAGAAAGCCTGGAACCTGGACTGTCTAGCTATCATTGGAAGTGTAGAAACCATGCAGTCAAACTTGAGGCTTAGAATGTCTGGGTGAGCCAGTCTTGAAGGATGAGATATTAAATCTAAACTGGGGTCCAGTGTCCAATCCAAGGAAGACGGAGACCACAGGAAGGGAAATCAAACTTGCAAAGACCAGAAAAGGGAAATAAGCACAACCTCGCTCTTCAACTGTAATGCTTTCTGAAGAAATTTAGGAATTAGAGGCAGGAGAAGGTAAGCACACAGGAGACTTAAGGGCCAAAAGTGGACTACAGCATCTTTCTGCAACTCCCTCTGACTGGGGATTAGGGTAAAGAACCTACTTCACCCCTCAACAAGTGCAGCAAAGATATCGCAGAAAGATGACCCCCTTCTGCAGAAGATCCTTTCTGCCATTTTCTGGTTTACAGACCACTCGTGAAGCATCAGAATAGTTCTGATGAGCTTATCTGCTAGAACACTGGATTTCTCCGGTATGTGCACTGCTACAAGAAAGTGGTTGGAAAAGATCACCCACTGCCAGACTCCCACTGCTTCTTGGCAAAGAGTGCAGGATCTGGGCCCTCCCGTTTGTTGATGTACCACACCACTGACACGCTGCTTGGATTGCAAATGCTCGAACAGGAGGAGAGTTCTGAATGGCTTACAATGATAAAAGGACAGCTGTCATATCCAAGACATTTATATGCAAATCTCTCGCTTTTGTGGGCCACATGCCTTAAACAGCCATCCCAAGTAATGCTCCCCTCCAACAGGGAGACATCTGTGGTCAGTGTGGCCTTAAGGGGAGGAAAGATAAAAAGGACATCCTTAACAAATATCAATGAACTGGACCCACCAAAGCAGGGAATTTCTGCAAACCCATGAAAATGTTACCAGATCACTCAATGGGTGTCGAATCAAACACTGTACTGCCAAGGTCCACTGGAGAATTTGCATGTGTAAATGAGCAGTGGTTAGTACAGCAATCGCTGTAGCCACCGAACCCAAGGCCTGGAGTACTAGTTTTGCCTGTGGGGAAGGATGTGATAAGCTCTGACTGACAAAATTCTCAAAGTATGAATCCTGTTTTGCGGTAGAAAGGCCAATGGACTGATAGCACCCAGGCAAGCTCCTGTGAAGTCCAAGACATGAACTGGTTGAAGATAAGACTTCGGAAGATAGACTGTGATCCCCAGGTACTAACACAGATGGAGTAAGTAATCTCTGGTTTCCACTAACAGATGCCTGCTTGGAGCAGTAAAAAAAAAAAAAAAAAAAAAACAGCTGTCCATATAAGGAAAGACACTGAATCTGTGCAGTCTAAGAGGAGCTGCTACCACTGCTACACATTTGATGAACACCCTTGGGACTGTGGTGAGCCAAAGGGTAGGGCAATGAACTGATAATGACTGGCCCCCAACCAAAAGCACAAAAACCTCTGAGAGCATCTGTTCATTCTGATGTGATAGTACGCATTCTGTAGGTCTACAGAGCACATCCAATTGTCCTTCTGCATAAGAGGAAGAAGGGACTGCACCATGACCATCCAGAACATGGAGTTCTTTACAAACTGATTCAGTTGATGGAGATCTAGAACTGCTCTCAAGCCCCCAGGATTCTTTGGCACTACAAAGAACCATGAGTAAATTCCAGATCCTGTTTTTCCTGAATTTCAAGTGTTAACTCCCTTTGACTGGGTGGCACATCAGGAGATGTTTTTTTTGTTGGATTGGTGGTGTTTCTGAAAAAGGAATGATCTAACCTCTGGATAGGAACCTTCGCACCTAAGAATCTTTTGTGAGGACTACCCAGGTGTCAGGGTACAAAGGCAAGTCTCCCCCAAATGCCTCCAAACTAGAGCAGTTGGACAACCCCTCAGGAGTGCTGAAAGGGCCGATCGAATAGGAATCTCTGAACCCTTGGTTTTGCAGACCCCACTGCCTTGTGGGTGGCATCTTCCACTATTTCCCCATCTGCATCTGGAGGAAATTTCCTCTCCTGAATCCTGGAAAGGACATTGGGATTTTCAGAACCACAACTTTTCCCCCCACAGAGTTTCATCTCCGGAGAAGGATCTTTGCTGAGTAGAAAAATGGATTCCCACTGCAGACAAACGTCTTTCCATCCAGTTCATTTTGGGACAGTGTCTCCTTATCATTGGGGGAAAGATTAATTGAAGGAAGCACTGAAAAGACCACCTGAAGGGCTCCACAAAATCAAACATTCAGGCAGGTCTCCTGATGGCTATGCTGAACTCACAACCCAAGAGGAACCTTCAGCTGCATGAGAGACTACCCTCATGGACACATTGGAAACGGACTGCAGGGTGGTCAGTTGTGAATTAAAAACTTTTGTTGTTCTGCTGATGTGGACCCAGGGGTAGAATTAGAGAGTTCCTTAATTAAGTTCCACCATAATCTACTAGTGTGTCAAATAAAGTGACCATAAAGCAAACATCGTTGATGCGTACACACACTTTCCAAACCTGTCCAAAGCCCTAGACTTTCTATTAGGGGGCTGGACTGATGAGCTATGTTCAGCTAGCTCCTTTACGGTGGCTGCCCAAACAACTATGGCATCTACCAGAATATAGTACAGTTTTGTACCTACCATAAATGTAGATGTTCGAGTGTATACACTGCTGCAGTCATTACACTTGGGTTATCCTGCCGTCAGGCGGTTCCCCAGTCAGCCTGAGTTCCAAAGTCTTGGTCCGGCGTCAGTTGCTGTCGCCTCCTCCCTGACGTCAGTGCGGCAGGGGTATACAAGATGCAGCCGACGCCATTTTCTTCAGTTTTTCTTGCCCCAGATGTCAGGTGCCTCTAAATAGGTAGGCAATTCCAACTGCTAATAAAACATACATAAGAAAAGCAAAAAACAACTTACAGCTACCAGCAAATACTCCCCATAGGTAGTAAGGGTAGAAGACATAGGTACGTACCAGCCAGTAACAGGGCAAGGAGGGAGGGTAACCTGGACTGCAGCAGTGTATACACTCAAACATCTACATTTATGGTAGGTACAAAACTGTACTATGTTCATCGTGTTACACTGCTGCAGTCAGAATCCCAAAGCTGAGGTAGGGTGGCTGGTTCTATAAGGCATTAGGGGTGGCTATAAGGCCCTGCAGCACTGCAGTGGCGAAGCCAGCTCTGGATTTAGAGTATAGAGGCAGATGGTAATGCTTGGTGAAGGTATGTACAGAACCCCAAGTTGCTGCTTCCAAAATATCCTTGGTAGGTACTCCCCTGAGGTAGGCAGTTGAAGTGGCTGTTGCCCTGGTGGAGTGAGATCTAATGCTGCTAGGTACAGGTTTTCCATGGGATGTGTAGCAGAAACGTATACAATTGTCCTATCCATTTTGAAACAGTCTGTTTTGAAATGGCTTTTCCCTGTGCTCCTGCAGCATATGCTACCAATAATTGCTCAGATTTTCTGAAAGCTTTGGTTTTGTCCAAGTAGAAGCATAACTGCCTGGGAATATCCAAAGAGTGCAGTAGTCTCTCCCCTTTATTCTGTGGTTTAGGATAAAAAGTTGGCAGGTGAATAGTTTGGTTTAGAGCCACACTGGATACCACCAGTTGGCATAAACGTAGGGTTAGTTCTTAAAGACACCCTGTCCTGGTGGAAAATGAGGAAAGGTTCCACTGCCATTAGTGCCTGTAATTCTGAAACTCTTCGTGCTGATGTTATTGCCAGGAGCAGAGCAGTTGTCCAAGAGATATATTTTAATTCTACTGTGTTAGCTGGCTCAAAAGGAGGTGAAGTTAGTTTTTCCAAAACAAAGTTGAGGTCCCAAGTTGGAGTAGGTGCTCTACGGGGCGGTCTTATGTTTTCAGCCCCTCTGAGGTACTGTTTTAACAGAGGATTAGAGAAAATTGGTGGATCCGTGTTGTAATGAGCAGAGATGGCAGAGGCGTGGATCTTGATGGATGAGAAGGAGAGGCCTTTGTCCAGCATCTCAGTTACGTATTGTAGTATCTGAGGAATGTTTGGGACAAGAGGGTCAAGGCTGTGAGCTTGGTTCCAGGCACAGAATCTCTTCCATTTATCCAAATAGGCTTTCCTGGTACTAGGCCTTCCGGCCTCCAGAATGACATCCATAACAGCTTTGGAGAGAGGCACTGCTTGCTTGACTAAGGAACCTTCCATGCAGCTAGGTTTAAGGTCTTTAGCTGGCTGTGAAGTATTTGATTGTTGTGCTGAGTCAGCAGATGTGGGATTTGAGGCAAAATCCAGGGTGGTTCTTGTGCTAAGCTCCTTAAGATTGGGTACCAGTGCTGGCGTGGCCAGTCTGGTGCAATCAGGATCATCTTTGGCTCTTCTTGTCTGGCTTTTATGAGTACCTTTGGCAGGAGAGGTACTGGTGGGAAAGCGTATACTTGTAGGTTCCCCAAGCTGAATGAGAGGGCATCCACTTTCCATGCTTGTGGATGGTAACTCCTTGTGCAGAATTTTTGTAGCTGGCAGTTTATTGGGGATGCAAACAGATCTATGTCCAGGCTCCACCATTTCTGTGTTATCATTCTGAATATTTGTGGATTCAATTCCCATTCGTGGGGATTAAATTCCCATTAGTGGGGATCCATGATGTTTCTGCTCAAGTCTGCCAGTGTGTTTTTCTCTCCTGGCAGGAACTGTGCTTGCAGATGAACTTGAAGGTTTATAGCTGTGTTCCACAAGGTCAAGGCTTGTCTGCATAGGGGGTAGGAGTGAGTGCCCCCTTGCTTGTTTATGTACCACATAACTGTGGTGTTTGTCTGTCTTTAGCAGTAGTTGCCCTGGATGCAGCAGGTCCTTGAAAGCTATAAGGGCATTTTGTACAGCTAGCATCTCTTTTTGATTGATGTGAAGATGCCTTTGTTCTGCGGGCCACGTGCCCTGAATACATTTGCCTGCCATGTGTGCTCCCCAGGCGTAATCCGATGCATCTGTTGTCAGTGTTTGCGTGGCTGTGGGTTGTGTAAAAGGCTGTCCCTTGTTGAGGTGACAAGCTTGAGCCCACCACTGAAACTCCTGTTGAAGGCAAGGGATTAGTGGGATAACGGTTTCCAAACTTTGACAGTGTTGAGACCATACATTCTTTAGGTACCATTGTAGTTTCCTCATATGCAGTCTGGCATATGGAATTAGTAGTATGCAGGATGCCATGTAACCCAAGGCCTGCAGAATTTTTCTTGCAGGGAGTTGGGTCTTTGTTGCCATCAATTGAAAGTATTGAGTCAGTTGTCCTTGCTTGTCTGGCGTGAGATAAGCCATCTGGGCCGTTGTGTTCAAGCTGGCACCCAGGAATATAATCTCTTGTGAGGGCACTAGTTTTGATTTCTTTTTGTTTACTGTGTACCCCAGGCAACTTAACTTTTTTACAAACACCAGATGCTTTAGAAGAATGTCCTTGCTCTCTGCTTGAATCAGGCAGTCGTCCAGGTATGGATAAATTTGAATTCCTTTCTGTCTGCAAAATGCAATTACTGGTGCCAGGCACTTTGTGAAGACCCTGGGCGCAGTAGTCAAGCCAAAGGGCAGTGCAGAGAATTGGTAGTGCATTGAACCAGCTATGAATCGGAGGTATCTTCTGCAGTTTTTTCTGATAGGGACATGCAGGTATGCCTCCTTGAGGTCCAAAGTCATGAGCCAAGCTTTCTTGCCCAGCATGGGAAGAAGCTGCTGTAGTGTCAACATTTTGAATTTTGGAACATCCAGGTAAGTGTTTAGAGATGAAAGATCCAGAAAGGGCCTCCAGGCTTTGCCCTTTCTGTGTACCAGAAAGAGTAGAGTAAAATCCTTGTCCTTGCTCCTGTGATGGTATCTTTTGAATAGCTCTCATATCCATGAGTGCTGTAATTTGTTTTTGAGCCTCTGCCCATTGATTTGGTGGCAGATTTGGCATTCCTTTTAACCTTGGCAGAGTGTGAAAGTGGAACCTGTAAACCTTGAAATATAATGTTGAGAATCCATTTGTCTTTGGTGATCATTTGCCAATTGTGGTAGAAGTGTGCCAGTTTTCCTCCCAAGGGGGCTGCCAAGAGGGATTTGTTTGGCAGCTGTACTGGGAAGTCATTGGAGCTGCTTTTTATATGGTTGGGGCCTGTCTTCCCCTTCTTTCTGGCCTGATGCAACCCATTGTAAAGGCCTGTAAGGACCTTGTGTTTGACCTCTACCTCTTGGACGTCTGTATCTTCCCCTTTGAGGTTCGTCTGTAATTGGAAAAGACCAATTCTTAGTTGGCCAGTTTCTGCTAAATCTAGGAGGCTGAACCTGTAAGAAATCCTTCACCGTTTGGATAGATTTTGCCTTATCCTCCATTTTCTTTAATACCTCTTCTGCCTTAACTCCAAACAACACATCCTGCTGCAAAGGTGCATCCAATAATTTTGCTTTAACATGATCTGGTAACGTATGTTCTTTTAACCAAGCATGTCTTCTAAAGACAGAGCCTGTAACTGCTGCTCTGCAGGAGGCCTCTAGAGAATCAAAACCACATTGCAAAGTATGCTTTCCCACTTGTTCAGCTGCATGCAATAAATCCTGCATTTCTTTAAAATTAGGAGGATCTGATTCTGGAAGCATTTTTTGTTTTAACTGAGACAGTAAAAATTGCTGATATTTTAGCATGTGAAACTGGCAATTTAAGGCTCTCATTGCTAAAGTTGCAGACGTATATACTTTCTTTCCCCATCTGTCTAATGCTCTGGAATCTCTGTCAGAGGGAACTGGATTCTTGGCTGATGAGGCCTTAACTCCTCTGGGTCCCTGAGAAATAGTTTCAGGGTCAGCTACAGGGCTTTTATACAGAAATTTATGTGAGTCAGGGACTCTGTAGTATCTGTCATTTAACAGAGGCTGGAGGTAAGGAATCAGGATTTAAGCTGGATTCAGTATACACATCATCCACAATATCGAACACTGGCGGAATAGCAAGGCGTCTGTGTTGAGGTAATAAAAGGAAGTCTCTGAGCCTTTTCTTGGTTTCTGAGTAATCCTGGCCTTCCCAGTGGAAATGCTCCCTCATGGTATGTATGGTTTCCCCAAAGGAGTAGTCCTCAGGCGGAGAGGCTGATGGAATTGATTCCTCAGCATCAGAATCCTCATAAGGGGGTAGACAGTATCCTAGGTCTGAGGATGAATCAGAAGAGATGGACACCTGGTTGGATGAGTCATAGTCTGCATCCTGTCTAGGCCTTTTGTCAGGAGGGGGATGGGCCCCCCTGATCAGAGTGATTAGGTCTTCAGCCATTTTGAGCATTTGTTTCTTAGGCATGGAGGCCTGTCCTGGAGAATGCTGTATTTGTTTCTTTGATTTTAAAGGAGGCTTAGACTTAGCTGATTAGCCGAGGGTTTAATGCTTAACTGAGTAGGTCTGAAGACACCCTCTGAAGCTGTGGGTTGCTCAGCTACTCCAGATCCCTCTGAAAGGTTAGTCTCGGTAGGCTGAATAACTTGTGCGTCCGAAGGCCCAGCCATCTCCACGTGGGAGTCAGAGGCAGCCTGTGGTTCTACAGAAGCGGTCGTCAGGGGCTGCGAAGGCGCCTCGCTGAAAACCAGAGAACTGGCAACTGGCCTAGAAGAGGCTTCGTCTTCAGTTTTGAGCCTCAGATGCCTATCCTTGTCTTTGCGCTTTTTGTGTATTCCGGTCGTCGGAAGTTCCGACAGCATGGTATAATTGAATTTTCTACCAAAATAATGTCGGGCAAAATCAAACCGACGTTTAATAGTGCGCTTGTTAAACCTAGCACAAAACCGACAACCAGTGACGTCGTGGTCTGGGCCTAGGCATGGGATATAATAGGAATGGAAATTCTTATGAGGTATTTGCTTCCCACAAGAAATACAGTTAACTTTTACTGACATCGGTCTGAAGCAAGAAAACGTTTCCCCAACGGGGTACTTGGCTTTGTAGAAGACTTCGGTTCTGGATTCGGAATGAAAATCTCAGGAGACGGCCGACCGGCACTTGCGAACTGCTTTTGCTTTGGGCACCACGCGGCAAGAAAGACTGAAGAAAATTGCGTCGGCTGCATCTTATATACCACTGTCGCACTGACGTCAGGGAGGAGGCGACAGCAACCGACGCCGGACCAAGACTTTGGAACTCAGGCCGACTGGGGAACTGCCTGACGGCAGGATAACCCAAGTGTAATGACTGCAGCAGTGTAACACGATGAACATTCTTAACTCCAAAAGGTTTTGCTGTTCGATATAGCCAGTACCTTTGTCTGGAGACAGGGAATAAGTTCTGCGGTATCTCGCTCCTTCAAGCCCAGGTCTAAGTCATCCACCAGGGTAGTAACCCAGGAGGTAGATGGGATGAACCTGAAAGCTTCAAGGAATACCAACTGCTCCTGGGAAGACCGTTCAGAGGACCAACCACCTTTCTGGTGAAGGATTTCAAAAATGTCTCTGAAGGAGATGTCTTCAGGTGGTGACCTGAGGGACCCTTCCTCATCAAAAATCTGTCGTTTTTAATTTCTCCAAGTCTTCTGGGTTTCTAATACCATGACAGGTATGGACCCCATTCCTAAGTCAAAGTAAAATTAAAGTTCATGAAATTAGTATTGTTTCACTCTTTGATGCTAGCCAAAAGTGCTCTTCGCAGCACCTTCAATGTGCACAGTAATGACTCCTCCTGCAATTCATATGGTGTTACATGAATTGGTAATATATCTAAATACGATTGAAAATTCTTTTTTATAAGATCAGTTGCTCCTACTACTATTGGAACTGTCTGGATATCTTTCTTCCACATGGCTCTCGTTTCTGCCTGCAGATTGAGGTACTTTATGGCTTTGTCTCTCTTTGTATGCAAGACACTGTCGTCAGTAGGGAATACCTGAAGTATCCAAGTGTCTCCTTTTACACAGCCTCTTCTGGGAAACCTCTTCAGTGAAATGATCTGGAGAGTTATCGGAAGAGGTGGGAGGCTCCCGGACTGGAACTGCTTGAAAGCTCATATGGGCCGGCTGTCCCTGTGGAATACGTAGATGAGGCTCAGGAACTGGATCCGAAGGGGGAACAGGGATAGGATCTGAAATAGTAAGAGTTGAGTGTTCTCAGATGACAAAATACCTTCTTCTTGACCTCAAACATGGAGGGAACAGAAGACATCAAGTCCAATTCCACAGAGCGGAAACTCCCAGTGCCATCAAACAGAGTCTGCTCAGACATCCACTCACAGGGAAGAGTTCGGTACCAGTGCTGTCCAGTGCCAAAGATCCAAGGTGAAGCAACAACTCCAAAACTTTCGGAGTCGAAAACATTCCCCCGGACCAGATGCCTCAGTTCTGAGGCTCATCCTGCTCAAATGGGGTTGATACCCAACAAGTCAGGGATATGTTTGGAGTCGAAAATGAAGCAGACATTTCAACTCTCTGGGCTTTCTGATCCAACAGCTCCAAAATTGTTGGCTGGATTGGGGAAGGAGAAAAAATGGAATAGGGAACTGACTTGGAGGACCTGATGGGTATGGGAGAAGAAGGGTGAGACAACATCTGAGGAGTTTCTTGCAGAAAAGGTGATCAGGGCCAGGCTGAGATCAGCTCCGGGGTTGATGTGACTTAGTAGAAGGCATAGGATCCGAACGTTTAGAATTCTGTCGGCTCTGAAGTCGGAGCTGTTTTAGGAGAGCATTTCTTATGCTCCTTAGGCTCTGACGAAGATCTACGAACTTTTGAGGTGGTTTGAGTCCCTGATACCAAAACAGAGGTTGAAGGCGCTGAAGCAGGGAGAAGGCCCTTAAGCACTAGGTTGTTTTTACTGTCGCTAATATCCCTGCACAGATCTTAGATGAGAAAAAGGAAAAAGTACAGTTTTGTACCTACCATAAATGTAGATGTTCGAAGATCCACATTGCTGCAGTCCTAACACTTGGGTAGTCCGCTGTCCCTCGGTCGGCCCGAATATCAGAGTATAAGGCTGACGTCGGTCAAGGCGCATTTGACTGACATCAGAACGTCAGGGTACAAATGCGCATGACCGACGTCATATCCTCAGTCTTTTCTTGCCCCAGATGTCAGAAGACCCTAAAAAGAAAGGTCAAAACCCATAGACAACAACTAAACAACCAACCAGCCTAACACCAAAAATATGTACAATATATACAATATATACACTATACCTCAGAGGGATAACCCAGGCCACACAACCACCTCAAACTACAGAGGGAAGGAGGAGGTAAATTGGACTGCAGCAATGTGGATCTTGAACATCTACATTTATGGTAGGTACAAAACTGTACTATGTTCTTCATCTCACATTGCTGCAGTCCTAACACTTGGGTAGAATCCCAAAGCAGAGGTAAGGGAGGATGGCTAAACTATAATGAAGCAGGGGCTGCCAAAATGCCCTGCAACACAGCAGTGGCAAAACCAGCCCTGGATTTAGAGTACAGAGGAAGGTGGTAATGCCTAGAGAAGGTATGCACTGAACTCCAAGTGGCTGCCTCCAAAATATCCTTAGTAGCCACCCCCCTCAAAAGCTGTTGAAGTGGCAGTAGCCCTAGTGGAATGAGGCCTAATCCCAGCTGGAATCTCTTTGCCATGATGGGAATAACAGAAAGCAATGCAAAATCCAATCCACTTAGAAATAGTTTGTTTTGACACGGGCTTGCCCTGAGAGCACAAAGCAAAAGAAACTAATAACTGCTGAGATTGCCTGAACCCTTTAGTTCTGTCCAAATAATAGCAACTGCCTGTGTACATCTAAAGTGTGCAAAATCTTTTCCCTTTAGTTTGGGGATTTGCATAAAAGTAGGCATATGTATAGATTGGTTTAAAACCACACTAGAAACCACTTTAGGCATAAAGGAAGGATTAGTGCGTAAAGATACCCTATCCTTATGGAAAATTAAGAAAGGCTCAACTGCCATAAGGGCCTGCAATTCAGAAACCCTTCTTGCAGAGGAAATGGCCAACAAAAAAGCAGTCTTCCATGACAAATATTTCAACTCAGCAGTAGCTGCAGGCTCAAAAGGTTGTAGAGTGAGTTTCTCCAACACAAAATTGAGATCCCAAGCAGGAGTAGGAGCTCTACGTGGGGGTCTTATATTCTTTGCCCCTCTAAGAAATTGCTTGAACAAAGGATGAGAAAACAATGGTGGGTCACAGTCGTAGTGAGCTGAAATTGCTGCAGCATGAATCTTAATAGAAGAGAAGGACAAACCTTTGTCCAATAACTCAGTAAGATATTGAAGAGCCACACTTAAATCAGGCTCAGAAACATCCAAATCCTTAGCTGCACTCCAAAATAAAAATCTCTTCCATTTATCTGCGTATACCTTCCTTGTACTAGGCCTTCTAGCTTCCAAAATCACATTCAAAACTTGTTGTGGAAGTTGAGACCCTTTCTGATTTAAAACAGAATATGCCATGCTGTTAGGTGAAGAGAGTGAAGTTTGACATTGAGCAAATGACTGTCCTCCTGGGACAACAGATGAGGAATCAAAGGCAAAGGCCATGGAGGCTTCCGTACCAGACTTCTCAGTAATGGGTACCAGTGCTGTCGAGGCCAATCTGGAGCTATCAAAATCATCCTTGGCTTGTCCTGTCTGACCTTCAGAAGTACCTTTGGGAGGAGAGGCAGAGGTGGAAAGGCATACACATGAAGATTTTTCCAACTGAAAGAAAGAGCATCCACTTTCCAAGCTGTGGGATGAAACCGCTTTGTGCAAAACTTTGGCAGCTGGTGGTTTAGTGGAGAAGCGAACAGATCTATGTCTGGAGTTCCCCAGGACACTGTCAATTTCTGAAATACATGAAGATCCAGTTTCCACTCGTGGGGATCCATGATTTGTCTGCTTAACACATCTGCTAAGGAGTTCTGTGCTCCTGGCAGAAACCTTGCCTGAAGACTTAGTTGTAAACTGAGAGCAGTCTCCCACAAAATCATTGCTTGCCTGCATAGAGGATAAGAATGTGTTCCCCTTGCTTGTTGATGTACCACATGACAGTTGTGTTGTCTGTTAGAATCAACACCTGCCCTGGAAGAAGTAAATCCTTGAAAGCTATTAATGCAAACTGGACTGCTAACATCTCCTTCAAGTTGATATGTAGATGCTGTAGTCTGACAGGCCACTTGTCTTGTATCCACTTTCCATTTAGATGAGCTCCCCAAGCTTTGTCTGAGGCATCTGTTGTTAAAATTTGACTCGCCTCTGGCCGGGACACAGAGAGTCCCTTGTTTAGGTGACATTCCTGAGCCCACCACAAAAATTCCTTTTGAATGCAAGGTATTATTTGAATGACAGTGTCCAGATGTTGGCAGTGCTGTGTCCATACATGTTTGAGATACCATTGCAACTTCCTCATATGCAGTTTGGCATTGGGAAGCACCAGAATACAAGATGCCATGAACCCTAAGGCTTGAAGGACTGTCCTTGCAGTCAGCCCAGACTGAAGAGATAGATGATGGAAGTAAAGGGAAAGATTCTTTTGTTTGTCCGGGGTTAGAAAGGCCATCTGGGATGCTGTATTCAGTCTTACTCCCAGAAAGCACATGTCTTGAGAGGGTACTAGACTGGACTTTATTTCGTTCACAGAATACCCCAGGCATCTTAGCACTGCTATCACATACTCCAAATGACGAAGAAGCTCATCCCTTCCTTGAGCCAGTATCAGGCAATCGTCCAAATAAGGATAGATTTGTATTCCTTTCAGCCTGAAGAATGCTATCACTGGAGCCAGAACTTTTGTAAATACTCTGGGCAGTAGATAAGCCAAAGGGCAATGCAGAGAACTGATAGTGAGAAGTCCCAGTCCGAAAACGCAGATACTTCCTGCAACTTAGCCTGATAGGAACATGAAGGTAAGCCTCCTTGAGATCCAAAGTTACCATCCAGTGATCCTTGCCCAGTAGAGGTAAAAGCTGTTGTAACGTCAACATTTTGAACTTGGGAATGTCCAGATAAGTGTTGAGGATAGATAAATCCAAAATCGGTCTCCACGTGTTCCCCTTTTTTGGCACAAGGAACAGGCGAGAATAAAATCCTAGGCCCCTTTCTGGCATAGGAACCGGCTGTATGGCCCCTATTTGGAGAAACAGAGAAATTTGCTTGTGAGCCTCTATTCTTTGTTGAGGAGGAATATCTGGCATGCCTTTGAAAGGAGGCAAGGTATGGAAATAAAACCTGTAACCGTGATGTATGATATCCAGTACCCATTTGTCTTGGGTAATCAAACTCCAATTTTCTTTGAAAAGTGCCAACCTTCCTCCCAAAGGTGCTGCCAGGCGAGAAGGTTCTGGCAGCTGAAAAGGTAGGTCATTGGGCCTGTTTGCGAAAGGACTGACCCCTGCCCTCACCAAGACCGTCCAGGAGAACGCCTGGTCCTAGGCCTGAAAGAGCCCTGACCTCTGCCCCTGCCACGTCTAGATCTACCCCTAGACTGGGAATCATAAGAAGGATACGTCCACCCTTTAGTAGGCCAATTTCTACTAAACTTTGGAGGCTGAACCTGCAAAAATCTTTAACAGTCTGCATAGACTTAGCCTTGTCTTCCATTTTCTTTAAAACTGCCTCAACAGGAGAACCAAACAAGACATCAGATTGCAAAGGGGCATCCAAAATCCTAGTTTTAACATGGTCAGATAAATTTTGATCCCTCAGCCAGGCATGCCTGCGAAGAACTGACCCAGTGGCAGCCACCCTAGACGAGGCCTGTACAGCATCAAAACCACATTGCAAAGAATGCTTACCCACCTGTTCAGAAACATGCACTAAATCTTGTAACTCTTTACAATCAATACCTTCCGCCAGAGCATCCACCTTAGATTTCAACTGTGAAAGGAGATAATTTTGAAATTTCAACATGTGAAACTGGCAATTCAAAGCTCTCATGGCTAGAGTGGAAGAAGTATAAACTTTCTTTCCCCATCTATCCAAGGCCCTGGCCTCTTTATCTGCAGGAACCGGATTCTTGACAACAGAAGCCTTAACACCCTTAGGCCCCTGGCTAACAGTTTCTGGGTCTGCCCTAGGACTCTTAAAAAGATACTTATGAGCTTCAGGCACCCTGTAATACCTATCCGGTTTAACAGGAGCAGGAGGCAAAGAATCAGGATTAAGAAGCCTCTGCAAACACATCTTCCACTACATTCAGAACAGGAGGTATAGCTAAAGGCCTATGCTGGGGTAAAACAAAAATTCCCTAAGCCTTTTCCTGGAATCAGAGAAATCCTGACCTTCCCATTTAAAATGCTCTCTCATGGAGTGCAGGGTCTCTGAAAAGAAAAATCCTCAGGAGGAGAAGCAGAAGGAGTAGAATCATCCACATCAGAATCAGAATAATGAGAATACTCCTGCAAGTCTTCAGCCGAAGACTCAGACACATCCAAAGCCTGCTCATAATCCCCAACACAGGTTCCATCCTAGGCCTCTTATCAGGAGGGCATAGAGCCTCTAATTAAAGTAATTAAATCTTCTGCCATTTTAAGCATGTGCTTTTGGGCACAGAACCTGAAGAACTAGGAGTGACACCCACAGAAGCAAAACTAGACCTGCCTCTAGGGAAGCCTTGGAAGCAGAAAGAGAGGGCCTAGACACCTTAGGAAGGGAGGGAGTACAGTTACCTGAGAAGCCCCTACAGCCTGACCTGCCTCCTGGGAGGCCACATCCTGTAAAACACAGTCTCTCCCTGGGACTCCATAGAGGCCTCCGGAACCACGGTTCCACTGGCGTCTCTATAGAACCGGCGTCCGGTTGGACGACTCCTCTAACCTAGGTTTAACTGCCTTGTCCTTGCGCTTCTTTGAAGAAGCGGCCGGAGCATCCGGCGGCATATTGTAATTGCACCGCTTCCCAAAGACTAACCTGGCACAATCCAACTACGCTTTATAGTGCGTTTATTAAACCTAGCACAAAAGCGACACCCAACAACGTCGTGCTCAGGTCCCAAACAAGGTATACACAAATTATGGTAATCCCTATGCGGTATCTGTTTCCCACAAGAAATACAGTTAATCACTTTTTCTGACATCCGGTAAACCACTGAGGCAAGAAAAACAAAATATTCTAACGGGTACTTAACCAACTCTGACTTGGTCTGAAACTCCAATTGAAAAATTTCAGAGCCAGCGGCACTTGCAACACTGCTTCTGCATCGGACCATGCGGCAAAAAAGACTGAGGATATGACGTCGGTCATGCGCATTTGTACCCTGACGTTCTGATGTCAGTCAAATGCGCCTTGACCGACGTCAGCCTTATACTCTGATATTCGGGCCGACCGAGGGACAGCGGACTACCCAAGTGTTAGGACTGCAGCAATGTGAGATGAAGAACATCTCTAATCGTTACTCAAAGAAAAGATGCAAGAAAATTATACCACAGATTCACAGAGAACAATCCGCATATGAATAGTTTGAGCAGCACATGAGATCTGAGATTTAGTAGTGGTATCGGACATTATGGGTTAGAGGAGCTTGTCAGTCTGATTCAGAGTCGGAAAGAAAAGTGGCAGAGTTGAATCCAAGGTCGGATCAGACACCCATCCACTGAAGAATGAATGGAAATGACATCAGATCCTATACTTTCCAGGGGCTTTGCTGTTTGGTCACTGACACCATCTTGGTTAAATCTCTTCAGAGTGGCACACTAAATAGTTTGGTCTATAGTGTCATGGGAAGTAAATGGCACTGTGGAGAAAACCAACCTATTTATATTCAAATTAATCAGCTCTGCTAGAGAAAAAAGTTGTGTCTTACCATAACGTTCCATCTGTATTTTTGATCCTCGTTCAGTCATTACATGAGGGTATCCGTTCCGACCTCGGAACTGAGCCGGCCATCTTCCAAGCTCGCGTCAGCTACAAACTCTTAAGGTAAAACTCTTACCCAGAATTCCCCTCTCCCGGTTATCTCAGATTGAGTTTGCAAGTCAAAAGAAGGTAGAGACTACCTCTGGTCAAATGACCAAATAGAACCGGATGGTGAGATCCACTAGAAGCTACAGGAGGGGAAGGAGGGAGGGTCGTAATGACTGAACAAGATCAACAATACAGATAGAATGTTATGGTAAGACATAACTTCTTTATCTGATATTGTTAATCTTTGTTCATTCCTTACGTGTGGGACAGAGTCCCCAGCTACCTTTATTCCTGAGAGGCTCTCATGGAAGGACATTCCTGAGCACCATAGAACCAAAAGATGCTCTTCCCCTGGAGGCCAAATCCAATTTGTAATGATTGATGAAGGTATGAGGAGTAGCCCAAGTTGCAGCTGCACAAATGTCATGTAAAGAGGCTCTCGCATGGAAGGCAGCAGAAGTCGTCACCGACCTTGTAGAAAGAGCCTTTATGGTAGTAGGTAATGGAATATTACGTTGTCTATAAATGAAGGTCACGCAGTCTTTCAACCATTTAGCCAATGTGATGTTAGCAACAGCACATCCTAATCTAGGTCCAGAATAGGCCAAAAATAACTGGTCTGATTTACGTGAGGCCTTAATCCTGTTCAAGTAGAAGCAAATTTGCCTGTGAATATCTAGGGTATGCAGGCAATACTCTCCTTTGTTTGAATGATTGAGGAAGAAAACTAGCAATTCAATGGTTTGATTAATGGGACATTTCAGAAATCACTTTTGGCAGAAAGGAAGGATTAGTTCTCAATGACACTATCTCTATGAAAAATCAAATATGGACTCGATGCATAAGGCTTGAAGTTCAGAGATACGTCTGGCAGAAGTAATGGCGACCAAAAACAAGGTCTTCCATGACAAATATTTGAGATCACAAGAAGCTGGTTCGAAAGGTGGCATTGTCCAAGCTTGTAGGACTAATGACAGGTCCCATGGTTGAGTAGGTTCTCTAAAAGGGTGTTTTAGATGATTCATGCCTTTTATGAAAGTTTTGCATAATTTGTGTGACATGAGAGAGGAGTCTTGGACACCATCATGGAAATTAGATATGGCAGCCAAATGAATGGTAGAGGCAGATAGACCGGACTTAAATAGGGTAGCTAGATACTCCAGTACTATCGACACTGGTGCTGAAAAAGGATCTACCTGTTTTTCTTTCAGCCAAAAGGTAACTCTTTTCCACTTGCTGAGATATGCAATTCTGGTGGAAAACTTATGAGATGCAATAAGAATGTCACGTACTAGCAAAGAAAGATCATTCTGCCTGGCAATCAAGGGAACTGGAGGAACCAAGCTGAGAGCTTCAGGCTGTTCAAGTTGGGGTGAAACAGATTCTGCAGATGGGAGATCAACCCAGGGGTTGGATGGAGAATCCACGGTTGATCTAGCAGGTGAGGCCAAAGGAAGGGGAACCAAATCTGAAGAGGCCAATATGGTGCTATGAAGATAACTTTCCACTTCAAACGGCGGGCTTTCTTCAGAAACTGGTGAATGAGGGGGAGAGGTGGAAATGCATAAAGTAGACCAGAGGGCCAATCGTGGACTACAGCGTCCCTGGGTGACTGTCCCGGAGGGGGAATCAAGGCGAAATAGTTGCTGCCTTTGTAGTTGGTCGGGGAAGCAAAGTCGTCGCAGCAAGGAAGACCCCAGCGGTTCAAAATCTCCGCCACTATCAAGGGATTCAGGGACCGCTCGTGAGGTTGAAGTACACACCTGCTGAGTGTCTGCTATCACGTTGGAACTCCTGGGAATGTGCGTTGCTAGAAGAAAACAGTTGGTAGCCATTGCCCATTGCCATATCCTCACGGCCTCTCGACAAAGGGGGCAAGATTTGGTTCCACCCTGTTTGCTGATGTACCAGACCACTGCCGTGTTGTCTGATTGTATCGCAATAGTCACAGACTGCAGCAGGGGATGGAATGCTTGCAACACCAGAAGCACCGCCCTCAGCTCTAGAACATTTATATGCAGATGGGCCTCCAATTCGGACCAAGTACCTTGGACTGTTGTCTGCCCCTGACATAGCCCCCCCACCCCATCAGGGAGGCATCCGTGGTCACTGTAGCCTTGGGCTGTTGGGGGAAGAAGGGGCGAGACCATTGTGATGGGTTGTGGGCCATCCACCAATTTAAATCCTGTTTGCACCTGAGTGTTACCCGAATCTTGGCGGAAAGAGGGTACTGAAAGGGATACCATTGGGTGAGCAGTAGCCATTGTAGAAGCCTCATGTGAAACCTGGCCAGGGGGACAATGGTGATGGAGGCTGCCATGGAACCCAACAACTGTAGAACAGAGTGAGCTGTGGATTTCTCCCTTGAAGGAATTGGGATCAGTTGTTGCTTTATCCTTAGAATTCTGTGCTCTGGAATGGATGCTCTGGAATGGATGTTCTGCAATTCTCTGTATTCAAGATGACCCCTATGAATTCTGTGGACTGAGATGGGACGAGATTGGATTTTTGCCAGTTCATGGCTATGCCTAGCCTTTCTGCAGAGAGAAGAAAGTATGCCAGGGCTTCTTCCAACAGATGTCCGGTGGGGGCGGAGATAAGCCAGTCGTTTAGGTATGGAAACACCTGGAATCCTTGTAGTCGCAAGTGAGTTGTGACGACTGCCATGCACTTTGTGAACACTCTGGAGGCTGTAGAGAGTCTGAAGGTTAGTACTCTGAACTGGTAGTGACTGGCTCCAGCATGGAAGCGAAGGAATCTTCTTGGTCTGTCCACTTTTACGTGGTAGCACGCATCTTGATCTATCGAGCACATCCAATCATCTTTTTCCAAAAGCGGAAGGATAGACTGTATTGTGACCATCCGGAATTTTTGTACTTTTACAAACTTGTTCAATACACTGAGATCCAAAACTTGTCTCCAGTCCCTGGTTTTCTTTGGCACCAAAAATAGTCTTGAGTAGAATCCGGATCCTATCTGGTCTGGAGGGACTGTTTGGATGACTTTTTCGTAGCAGTTTTGAAATCTGTAATGCTGCTTCTTCCCTTTGACTGGGTGGAACTTCGGGTAAGTTTGGTAAGGGAGCGGGACAAAGGTCGAAAAGAATATGATAACCTCTGGTTATTATCCTTTGTACCCAAGAATTGGCGGAGATGGTTAGCCAGGCAGAAGGGTACAAAGAGAACCGACCCCAACCACTTCCAGAGGAAAGCAGTCGGGCCGCTCATCACGAGCGCTGGTAGGACTGGCCAGGGAAAGAGTCCCTGGAACCCTGGTTCCTCAGACCCCCTCTGACCCGAAAAGGGCATCTTCCCTGTGAGTTTCCCCCTCTGCCTCTAGGGGAGAACTCGGCCTGTGTGTCACAGAAAGGACCCTGAGACTTTTTGTGCCATATCTTCCCACTCTTCTGGTTTCTGGAGAAAGCCCGTTGAGGGGATAAATAATGGACACCCACGGCAGAAAGGGTCTTACCGTCCTGTTCACATCTGGCCAGTGTGCTTTTAACCTTGGGTCCAAACAATGAAGAGGCTTCGATGGGAGCGTTGAGAAAGGAAGCCTTGAAGGGTCCAGCGAAATTACACAAGTGCATCCAGGCGTGTCGTCTCAGAACAATGCCTGAACTCGCCATTCTAGCTGCTCCTTCTGATGCGCGAGATAGCAGGTGCATGGAGGAGTTAGATATCGATTTAATGGTGGCTATCTGAGAAGCCACTTTGTCACGGACCTTATCAGACTCAGCTCCAGCCAAAGTTTCAGAGAGCTCAGAAATTAAATCTCTTTGAAGCCTGATAAAGTGTGCCATATAGTTCAGGAAACTGATTGCAAAGGTTGCTGATGCAAAAGTACGCTTCTCTATTCTGTCCAGAGTCCGGGACTCTTTGTTGGGCGGATGGAAAGTCTGGCTTTCTTCTTCCACCAGGTCCTTTTTAGTTGCGGCCGCCACCACCAAAGCATCTACAGGAAGACCTTTGGACCAATGGGGATCAGTAGCAGGAGGGGACAAAATTTTATTTGGCCTCAGGGGAATGGCCTCAACTGTGTCAGGAGCCTTCCACCCTCGCTGCACGATGAGCCGGACCACTCTGTTGGCAGGTGGAGTAACCCAGGAGGTAGGGGGCTGGGCGCGAAAGGCCTGCAGGAACACAGACTCTTCAGAGGTCGGGTTAGAGGGCTGCCAGTCACCGCTCTGTTTAAGAATTTCAAGAATATCACCAAATGATACCTCAGAGGGTGAGCGAGGGGACCCTTCGCCATCATCAAAGTCCGTGTCTTCAGTAAGGGACTCCTCTGTGGAGTCCATGTTCTTCCTCTTGCACAAGCTCTTTTGATGAACTTACTCAGAGGGAGAAGCTGGGGAAGACAACACAAAAGGGGTCTCCTGTGGAAGTATATCCTGAGACTCTTGCGCCCGGTGTCCGCTAGGAGCAACTTGTGTACATTGCGGTTCAGTGGAGAGTGATAGCACAGGATCGCCAGAGCCTTCTCCTTTAGCTGGAAGGCCGGTCCACCTGAAGAGGGGTAAGTGACCAGGTCAGAGGTCACCCCTCTCCTAAGTGGCTCAGCCTGCCAACTCTGAGTCCCTGGATGGCTGTGAAACACCAAATTATGTACGCCACAGCTAACATCCTGGGTTGTAGCAAAACTCTCCTGCCACAAAGGCAACTGCGGCTCCTTAGTGAGGTCCATAAAGGGAACCATAGAGGGGGAAGACTGTGCTATATCAAGGGGCTTCAAAGGCAATGGAGGAGGAGAATAAGTAGGGGTCTTTGGTAAAGGGTGATCACCTCCCGAGGAAGGATAGATCCTGGGGGCGGGATACCTCTGGCCAAAACACTTGATCCACAAGACGCAACACGTCGTGCTCTGAGAGGCTTCTGGTGGAGTTCACGGACACGCTTGAGGGGGTAGTCAGGTCTATCCAAAGACAGAGCAAGCTTGGTGCCCACCTCCGAGGTCTGCACTGAAAACAACGGGACTGTAAAGGACTGAACTACAGGTGTCTGCACCGAGGAAATCATTGGTGCCGAAGTCATGGTTTGCACAGACTATAAGGTCAGTACCGAAGTGGTTGTCGGCGCTAAGGCTGGAACTGAAAAAAAATCGGTGCCAATAACTGAATGGTCGGTGCTGACAGAGTAGTCAGTGCCGGGTAAGTTGTCGGAGCCGAAAAGGCAATGGGCGTAGAAAAATCCATCTACGTTGTAACAGTCTGCATCGACTGGACAGTCGGTACTGGTAAAGAAGTCTGAACAGAAGAGCCCCTCGGTACTGATATGGTAAGGCATGCTAGTTGGTGCCGAAGTCAGAGATGGCACCAATGGCCTCAGTGCCGAAGGTCTAGATACCGAAAGCACTGGAGCCGAAGAAGTCAAATCCGAACTGGAAAGCTTAGCTTTCTTGGGTCTCTGTTCCTGGGGGTCCCTAGCAGGGGACGAAGGAAGAGAATTGGCCTTTATATGTTAATTACTCTTTCTTATGAGATCTTGGAGGGGTAGAAGCCTCCGACCCAGAAATAGCCTCTGAAAAAGGAGATTTAAGTAGCCTCTTCAATATTAATTTATTTTTTCTCTCAATCAATGCCCTGTTAGAGAAATTCTTACAAATCCCGCAGGGCGGGTCAACTGTTAAATGAGGCACACCCAAGCAATAGACACACAGGGAATGTGCATCTGAAATAGGTAATTTATGGCCACAATCTAAACATCTTTTAAATCCTGGACTACCTTTTTTATCTGCCATGTTAGAAAGAAAGAAGGAAGGAAAAAAACCCAGAAAAATTACCAGCAATGGTACAAGAATTACCCGAAGGTAAGAAGGAAAGGGGTTTACCAACGATGGTAAAAAAGAAATTACCTCGAGGTAAAGGGGAGGAAAGGAATTGAAAAGATTCAAGAAAGGATAGTCACTAAATGCGATAAGGTAACAGAAAGCCAATAACTTTTCTGTGAGAAAAGGCTGTTTTAGAATTTAGTATGAAGAAAAATATTGTACTTGGCTCAAGAGAAGTAGCTTAACACGACTGAATGGCGACGCGGCAAACAAAATCTGGGTGAACAGGGAGAGGGGAATTCTGGGTAAGAGTTTTAGCTGGAGAGTTTGTAGCTGACGCGAGCTTGGAAGATGGCCGGCTCGGTTCGGAGGTCGGAACTGATACCCACACGTAAGGGATGAACGAGGATTAACAATATCAGATGCATATTTACCTATTCAAAAAACACCAAATAGGAGCAGGGCATCAATTTTGCTGGGCTTAGCCTGTAGTGTAAGAAATGTAGCAATATCAGAAGCTAAGAAGGGAGCTGTAGAACAGACTATGTAAGTGTAATTTTAAAAAGCATTTCCAGATTTTTTCAAGTGCATATAAATAGTGAGCATGTGCAGGAAACAGTTTCAGAGAACACCCAGAGTATTAACATTTATAAGTGCAGTAGTCAGTCTGTTTATAAGTTGAAGTTACTAAGCCTCAGTCCTGTATGTGTATGTAATGAAGCTGCTTGAACCGAACCCACAACTGTAAATCTGTTTTACCCTGACCGGATGAGCGACATGGTGTTAGAATCGGTACGGAGAATGCAACTTCAAGCCATGAGGTGCAGAGTTGACTGTGAAGGTAAATTGAGTAGGATGGGGGATACAGTGCTCTAACGATCAAAAAGGGGCAGAAACGAAATTAGGTAACCAAAACTTGCTCAGATTTATTTTGCAAAGAAAATTAAATGGAGCATTTGTAAAGCACAAAACATTATTAATCAAACAAAAGGCACAAAACGCTTTATTAAACAGTATTCAAAACCACATTTGATAAAACTATCAAATATTTACATGGGGCTCAGAATTACCTCCTGCTTGCACAGTGAGCATGTTTACAGTAAAACTAGCACAAGAAAAGTACAAGGAGCATAAGAGGTTAAATGGGCACAAGTACAATAAAAGGGCAAAATAAGCTTTAAAGAGCAAGGCAACTGCATGTTTTTTAGTAAAAGACTGTTTTGGCCATAAACTACCATTTCGCATTGACTGAAGCCATTCAAAGCATAACTAGAGTTGTTCAAAGTATCTCAGTGTGCAAAGTGTTTACAGAGTATGCGCTTTATTACGGTGCAATTATTTCAGGGTTTACTGTGTGCAAACTACAGTTATTTTGCAAAGTGCAGTCAAAGTACAGTCATTTCGAAAAAGATTCTTGTGCTGTTTACATTTCTTTGCAGAGTTCCGCCATTTCAAAGTGTTTCTAACACTGTACAGAGTTATTTTGCAAAGAACAGCCATTTTGATTTTAAAGGGTCTTGTGCTGTATACAGTTTATTTGCAAAGTGCATTCATTTGGAAGTGTTTCTACTCTGAGCTTCTTTTGCTGTGTAAAGTTTCTTCACAAAGTACAGACATTTCAAAGCATTTCTTACAATGATAAGGGGAGATTTTGCAAAGTACAGTGATTTTAAAGTGCTATTGTGCTACAGAGACTTATTTGGCAAAGTGCAGTAATTTCAAAGAGTTTACTGTGCTACTGGGGAGAATTACAAGTTCTGGCATATATTTGTGTAACTTTGTATGCAATTCCAAGCACTTTCACTATGTTGATATGACAGAGGCATTTCACAGACCCAGTACACTTGTGTTTGATCATAATATTGCAGAAGACTGGAGACTATTTGAGCAGGAATATATTTTCATACAAAAGTCTTTCTGACAAAGATGCACACACAAGGGCATTCATTTTGCTTAACTTAACTGGGTCAGAGACCATTGAAAGAGCCATTCATTTGTGTTTGCACTAGCAGTATATGCAGGAGAGAGGAAAAACTGCCATATTGTTGTATAGACTGAATCAAGAGGCCCCTGGCTGCTTGAAAAGTAAATTTATTGAAATGTGCAACCCCCACATACATGTCACATTAGAGAGGCACCTATTTTATACAAGAGACCAAATGCCAGATGAAACTTTTGCAGTTTAAATCACTGACTTGAGAAATAAGGCTAAAAATGTGCAGATATGGTGATTTGAAAGAGGAGGTAATAAAGTTCAGAATTGTGTGCTGTGTTACTAGTACTGCAGTGTGAAAGATTTTGCCTCATGACCGTGATTTAACGTTGAGCAAAGCCATAGAGAGTTGTCAAATCCATGAGCTCACAGAAAAGCACACAAGTATGCTTGCAAGTGATAACAGCTAAGTTTCAGCAGCCTCTACACCAAGCAGAGACAGCATGCAACACGTGGCAAGCAGAAGCAGGCCTAAGCACATGGCAGGTGCAGCCCCTACGGGTTCCCCTGGGAGATCCCATAACTTTCTAGCAAGTTCCAACACTAGCTCAGCAAAACGGACATGCTGAGTATAGTAAAAGGCTGAATCCACAAAACCCAAGTAATGTCTTACTGTTAACTGTCGTAACTGTGCTGCCAATTATGAGTCTAAAAAAAGAGAGAAGTGCTTAGCATTTGGTCAGCAATGCTACAAGTGTAAAATAAAAATGGAACCACTTTCAAAAGTTTTGCAAATCAAGCAAGCCTCATTCAGTTAAGAAAGGACACAAAAAAAGCAAGCTGATCATGTGGAGAGCTACAACCCTACTTTCTATGCAGATGGTGTTTATCAGTGGTAGGTGAAAAGGTTAATGCAGTAGATTTGTTGGCAAAGAATAAAGGATTTTGTGCTATCCTGAACAAAGGTAAACCCACAGAACTCAAAGTAGAGACTGGTTCAGAGTGTAATGTAATATCAGCAGAAACATTTGCTAAAGTGAGAGCTAGTGAGCAACTTAATTTGGCTAATTTTGTGAAGCTTATTGCTTATGAAGGTGGAGAGATTTAAACTGAAGGTTCATTAGTGCTTTCATGCTATTCGGCTGGGAGCAGTAACAGCTTGCAATTTTATGTAGGCAGACGACCTGTGAAGTCATTATTAGGTGTCAGAGATAGCTCAAGAATGAAATTGCTTTCTTTTACCACAGAAGTCTATCGTGCAAGCACATGCCCCAGTTCCAGCTTCAGTGATGCTATTTTCTGAGTAAGCTGATGTTTTCGATGACAAGTTAAGCAAACTTCCAGTTGTGTACGCCACTAAAGTAGACCCACAGGTCAGTCCAGTGGTCAAACCAGTGAGGAGAGTTCCAACAGCTATGCAAGACAAAGTCAAGGTCCAGTTAGAAAAGATGGTGCAACAAGGTGCAATTTGTCTGGTCAAAGAACCAAGCGTCTTCCCTGGTATTTGCTCATAAGAAAAGCTCAGATGAAATCAGAATATGCATTGACCCAAAAGACTTGAACAAGGCATTAGAGAGTCCTCATCATCCAATGCAAACAGTCGAGGAGGTTGCTAACCTCATGCCAGACACCATTGTGTCGTCTGTCGTAGATGCAGGGAGTTAATTTTGGCAAGTAATGCCTGATCACAAATCTTCACTACTGACTACATTCAGCACACCATTAGGTAAATATTGATTCCTCGGGATGCCTTTTGGAATAAATTCTGCCAGTGAAGTCTTTCTGCGTGCAATGGAGCAAATTTTTTTCGGCTATCCATGTGCTATAATAGTTGATTTACTGGTTGGAGGTAATGGTAAAGCAGAGCATGACAAAAACCTCAGGAAAGTTCTGGATACAGCGTGCAAAGTAAACTTGAAGCTTAATCCTCTGAAGTATAAATTCAGGCTACCAGAAGTTTCTTATGTATGTCATTTATTTACCAGCACAGTCTTATGACCATACCCTTCCAAACAAGCAGCCATTCTTGAGATGCCTGCTCCAGACAATGTCAAATCCATACAATGTTTCCTTGGTATGGCCAACTATTTGGATAAATTTCTCCCTGACTTTAGGGAGTCATCAGCGCCCATAAGAGCCGAAACAAAAATGATGCCTGGTCACGGTTAGAGCATCAGATAACCTCAAACAGTAAATTGCCAACCTACCTACACTAAGATGCTAGGATGTCAACAAAACAGTAGTTCTTTCCTGTGATGCTTCAAAGTTCAGTCTTGATGCAGTTATTCTTCAAGAGAGCAGACCCGTTGCCTATGCATCTAGAACTCTTACCCAAACTGAGATGCAGTATGTTCAAACTGAGCAAGAACTATTGGCAATTGTGTTCGCACATTCGAAGTTCCATGACTATATTTATGGCCGAGCTATCCAAGTCAAAACTGATCAACCGCTGGTCCCCATTTTAAAGAAGCTTGCATACTGCTCCAGCAAGACTACAAAGAATGATGCTCTGATTACAAATGTAAAATTTCAAAATGGTTTACACAAAAGGCAAACTTCTATCTGGCTGATACCTTATCCAGATTGCCCACAAATACCACAGAACAGCTTGATGCAGAGAATTTTGACTTGAATGTCATGGAAGTGTGTAATTTTTCTACCACGAGACTTCATGAGCTAAGAGATCATACAGACTAATCCAATTTTGTAGAAGCACAACCACTTCATCAATGTTGGATGGCCGTTAAAGCCCCCAGCATTGACAAAGGTAATTAAGGAGCCTCAATCCTCACCACTAGCACCAATGGGGGATGTACATTGGGAGGATAAGTATGCACACAGTATTTCCAGATGCAGCTCTCTGGATCAAGTGCAATTTCCCTTAAGAGCACACAGAGACCACAGTCAGTCTGGGGCTGATTTCTCCCTCTTTCTCCAGGTCCCCAACCAAACTCCTGCCTAGCACAGCTACAGAGTTGAGATTGCAGCAGAGTGGCAAATCCAAGACCTCCAACACCCGCTCTGTCCAACCAGTGCTTTCTGTCCCTGCTCAAGTAGCTGACAAACACACTTTAAGGTTGATTTATACACACACACACACCTGGGAAAGGATGGCACAGGTTTACTACCTATGCCCCCTTCTGCCCAGACTATTATGTAGTTTTGACTGCCACCAGCCACTCCTTATCAGCTAGTTTAAGGCCCTTAATAAAGGGTGTTCAATCTTACTGTGTAATGTTACTATTAATACAAATGGTACTTTGACCAAGAGCAAGGCTATTAGGAGTGGCCCAGTGTCACCAAATAAATATCCAAGTACTCTCAGAACTTAAATATGTCTCACAAATATCAGCAGCAAAGAAAAATTTAAATACATTTAATAATAAATATTAAACAAGAGAATAGTATATAATCAGTTACAACCGAGTTTGAAATTGCAAGAAATATTTAAAACACTGCAGAACAGTCTGAAATAAAGAAAACATCTAAGCTATACTTCACTATATTCCTGACTGGATCCAAGAGTAATTACTGTACCCTAGTTAACTTACTTACAGAGAAACAAGGCAGATGTGTTGAGTGGATGTTCTTGTCAGGTCAAAGACAAAAATACAAAATGCTCAGTCTCCCTCAGAGCTCTTAAATGAATATCCCAAATATTACTGCTGGGATAGATTGCAGAATGACCTCACTTCTTGTCACCTGACTATCCCAGGTGAAACCCATACTGATGCAACTGGTAGCAATTAGCATCCACCTGTGAAAATAAAGGCTTTTCCTCAGATGTTTGTATATTCTGCAAGTCATAAAACACTTCTACATCTCAAGCCTAGTAATTTTCTCTTTCAAGACAACACAGAGCCCCCTAGTATAGGCATCCTGCCTCTTGCTGTCAAAGTAATTTAATTTCATCTATTTTTCTGAAGTTAACTTCTTTTGCAGTTTCCATTGTTACAATATATACAACTAAACAGTTACAAAAGTGTATATACATTTCTGCTCAGTACTTGACAAAATATCTCTTCAGCACATGTCTGTACAATATGACATACAGTTCTAATACATCTGTAACAAGCATCTTACATGAAGCATGTTGACATTCACAAATTACAACCACTTACAAAATTCCAGACAGCTGTGCTGGCAGTATCCCTTTTGTTACACTTCTATATAACTCATCACAACAATCAGGCACCCCCACAGAGTAAATGTTCCAGTGTTGTGAAAAGTAGAAATATAAGTATTGTAACATCCACTGGAGCAAACCACAGTTAACAAATAAAATTCTCCTGAACCAAACACAATGTAGCCAACGCAACATGGTGTGGAACAAACACATTTAATAGTAAAACTTGGTATGCGCTTTCACCATTAAGGCTTCATCAGACCATACAAGTGAAATAAAATAAAGTCCTTCTTAAATAGATGACCTCATAAATAATTCATCTAATATTAAAATCATGCTGACATAATTTCCTTATCATTAAAAAGGTAAAACTGTATAAAGCATTGAATAAATTTTGTGACGTTTTCTAACAGTGTGTTTGTAACTATCAATATATGTGTAATCTGTGCAGTTCAGAAGCAACACTTTAAAAGTAGCAAAGTTTATTCAATACTTTATACAGTTTCACCTTTTTAATAAGGAAATGTCAGCATGATTTTAATATTAGATGAATTATTTATGAGGTCATCTATTTAAGGAGGACTTGATTTTATTTCACTTGTATGGTCTGATGAAGCCTTAATGGTGAAAGCGCTTACCAAGTTTTACTATTAAAAAAGTGTTCATTCCACACCACGTTGCGTTGGCTACATTGTGTTCAATTCAGGAGAATTTTATTTGTTAACCATGGTTTGCTCCAGTGGATGTTACAATATTTATATTTTATTTCTACTTTTCACAACACTGGAACATTTACTCTGTGGGGGTGCCTGATCGTTATGTTAATTTTGCTATGCGCTGTTTTGCACCACCTAGGAGACATAGCAGGAATGCAAACGCCTTCCATTGAGCTACCTTATGTCATCAACGGTTCCACAGGGGAGAACCGGAATTCAAACATATTTCAAACTTGCATAGCGGGAGATGAAAATCTACTGATGCTGTATGAAGCTACGGAGGATGTAAACCATAACGGGAATGAAGCGATGAATTTGCTGGGCTTATCCGAAGCTTTCAGCAATTTGGAATCTGATTTTTTTTTAAAGTTAAAACGACTCCAATTACAGAGACAACATTTTGAGGTGTGCGTTCGCAGAAAAATTGTACCTAGAGGTCTGAAAATGCCTACAACAGGTAACCTTTATCCTGAATTACTTTATAAATGGCAACAGTTAAATATAGAATTAAGCATGAAATATATGAATTTGCTTAAAGACTTTTCGTCCTGAAGAGGACCAGTTGAGAGAAAAAATTGTTGCACAACAACAGGCCATTATCAAGAAATTTCTGAGTAACAAGGTAGACTCTGGCATGGATAAGATGTTTGAGAATGTCTCACTCTATGAAAAAAGGTTGTTTGAACAGAAAAGGGACAAAATACAGAGAGACATAAATGACTTTAGACTGGGACATGTCTTTACTTGGCCAGAAGTAACTTTAATGGTATGCACGAACAGAGGACTCATTGACAAGAGACTGTTAGCGCTAAGGGACAATCTGCGAGCATTCCTGTAAATGTTTCATTGAGAGACACTACGCACAACACTAATAATTGTGATAACAGTATGAGTGCTTGTGAAACTAATACAGTGACCGTTACAATAGACAAAGGCCCATATATAGACACCACTAATGGGCTTTTCACACAATCCAGAAACTGACAATGTAACACTGACTTCCAATAGTAGTGCAGCTGAATTGTTAGAAGGAAGACTCCTTCTCAAGTTGTTGGACTGGGGAATGGCTCCGCTCAGTTTATCCCTTTCCCCATAGACCTCCAACAACAAGCCAAGCAGCAGAGGTCGATGAGCAGAGGGAGACAGAAGCGGAAAGGGTCAGGCGGAGAACACGAGGACCAACTTTGAAGAAGATGTGGGATCGAATAGACAATCATTAGTATTGAATTTGTCATGTAAAATGCTAACTGTATATGAAATTCAAGTTCTTGAGAAAGGTCTCAAATTTATACCAACTAAGAAAAGTGACATATCAGACACCATAATAGACATTAGGATATTTACACGCAATGTCCAATTGAAATTAGAGTATGGTAACAACATCAGAAACATAGGCGGCCCAAAGTTTCGTGCTCCAAGCACATATGTTCCAAACTTACATCCATTTTTAGATGTTTTTTCAAAGTTAGTGGAAGATGATATACATGAAATGGATAAGGTTAGAAAAAATGGATGGAATAACAACCTCACATTTAAACAAAGAAGAGCGCTAAATGATTTATGTAATGATGACTCAATCATTATTAGACTAGCCGACAAAGGTGGTCCCATTGTAATTATGGACAGAGATAGTTATGAATGCAGCATGGCAACATTATTATCAGAAGAAAAGTTTTATTCTAAAATCAACATGGAGGAAGTGGGAAACAATATATTTAGAATTTATGACATGTTTGATGACAGCTTGAAAAGTGGTTATATCAACTTACAGTGGTTTAAGTTTTTGAGGGTGAATAACCCCTTAATACCAATTATACAAGGCCTTCCCAAAGTACATAAGTGCCCTAGTCATCCCCCTATGAGACCCACTGTAGCTGGGAGGGGATGGGTGACTGAGCCCTTATCGATATATTTGGAATATTTTTTGAGACCAATGGCTGAGGCTAACAAACATATTTTAAAAGATAGTAAGCAATTTCTATTACATTTATATGGCTATATAAGTAATGTCATGAATGACACAATATATGTTAGTTACTTTAGATGTGAAAAGCCTTTTCACTGTAATACCAAATGAACAAGGTGTTGATAAGTTACATAGTTACATGCTGACACACACAACTAATGAAGTAAGTTTCATAGAGTTACTAACATTCTTTCTAGAGACTATATTGCATTATAATATTTTTATATTTGATGAGGAAGTGTACAAACAGAATGATGGCGTAGCGATGGGCACGCCATGTGCGAACAGCTACGCCAACATTGTTATGGCTAGTTGGGAAGAAGAGAAACTTTTTCCTTTAGAGAGTTATAAAACAAATGTAGGATTTTACAGACGTTTTGTAGACAATTTGTTTTTTATTTGGACAGGCAATGAAACAGGCTTACAAGAATTTATAATGGAGATAAATGGTTTGACTGAATACTTAAGCTTTACAATGGAACATTCACGTTACAGTATTTCATTTTTAGATGTCTACACTGAGAGACTGGAGAATGGGATGCTAAATACGGGGGGTTCATAGGAAGGCAAGCTATAGGAATAGTCTCTTACATAGGAATTGCATGCACCCTAACTACATCTTTAAGAACGTAGCAAAAGGTCAAGCCATGAGGGCATCCAGGTTAAATCCAACACAGGAGGGCTATGAACAAGAAATACATGATCTCAAAGCAAGACTTATTAGATAGAAATTATAAACTGAATGAAGTGAATACAGCCATTGATGAAGCCTGCTCATTAAGGCCAACAAAAGCATGCCCATACTTTTCCCATGAAAGCACTCCCTCAAGTAATGAGCATAAAGAAAGGATAGGTAGTCAAATGAAAGCACCCATGTTCTATACTTCGGATACTAATAATATGAAGGATATAGTACAAAAACACTGGGATATTTTAGTATTGGATAAGGACATTAAAGAAATAGGAGAAAGACCGAAGTTTCTGTTTAAAAATAGAAAGAATTTGAAACAACTCTTACGTCACCCAAGAAACAAGATGAAAGGAAATGAAGGAAGTAATGATATCACACATGGAACGAGACCATGCAATAGGTGTAATTTTTGCAATTACATTGATACTCATACTTCATTTATACATCCCACTACACAACATGAATATAATTTTTTCATTAGTGCAGATTGTCAGACAGAACATGTAGTATATCTTGCTAGGTGTATGTCATGCAGTGCGTTTTATTGTAGGTAAAACCAATAGGAAATTGAGGGAGAGGATGAGGGAACATCTGTATCATATGCGTATTAAATCGGAGCATAACGCATTAGCTGGACACATACTAGAAGCAGGTTCAACACATTTCAAGTTTTTGGTGCTACAGGTCATCAGTCCCAATTATAGAGGGGGGGATTTCAAGAACTTCACAGAAAGCTGCAAGTTGAAATGGATTATAAAATTCAGAGCAGATAAGAGAACTGGACTGAATGACAAGATACCCCTCAAACCAGTACTACAAAATAGAAGATTGAAGTCCATTAAATAATATATATTTTACTTAATTTTTATTGGTATATTTCACTCCTATGTACAACTATTGGATGTGTTTAAGTATTCGTGACAATGTGTTTTTTCAAATGAATTGATGTATGATTAATTATTTTTAAACTAGATATGCATTCATTCATGAGTTTAAACTGCACATATGCTACTTTTAAAGTGTTGTTTCTGAACTGCACAGATTACACATATATAGATGGTTACAAACACACTGTGTTAAAAAACGTCACAAAGTTTATTCAATGCTTTATACAGTTTTACCTTTTTAATAAGGAAATGACGTCAGCATGATTTTAATATTAGATGAATTACTTATGAGGTTATCTATTTAAGAAGGACTTGATTTTATTTCACTTGTATGGTCTGATGAAGCCTTAATGGTGAAAGCACTTACCAAGTTTTACTATTAAAAGTGTTCGTTCCACACCACGTTGCGTTGGCTACATTGTGTTCGATTCAGGAGAATTTTATTTGTTAACCATGGTTTGCTCCAGTGGATGTTACAATATTTATATTTTATTTCTATATAAATCATGTTAATATTCACAAATGACAATTTACAAAATTCCAGCTAGTTGGGCTGGCAGTATCTTCTTTCATGGCATCCACCCCCCCCCCCCCCCAATGACTCAGGCTAGTTTTTCTAGTGACCCTTGAGAAACATTGCTTGAGGGGGTTGAGCTTATCTGGAAATACCTTGCCCCATTACCTGTCTTGAGATTCCAGCTGCCTTGGCATTGCTGCCCCCAGTACAGTGTTGCACTGTCCTATCATGCACCTGCAATCCTAGGCTCCACTGTAGTAATCTGGGATTTTGTTGGCTGGCTTCCTCCTGTAGCAATAGATCCCCCTCAGACTCCTCCTGCCTCCTACTGCCAATGCTTAGCACCAGGGTCTCCCTATCATGGTAAGGTTTCATCATGTTAACATGGTACAGTCTGTGCCCCTGCCTAGCAGCTCTACCATGTAGTTATCACTGACCTTCCTTACCACCTTGAAGGGTGCCTCCCAAGCTGCCTGCAGCTTGCTGTGTCCGACAGGAATGAGAACCATAACCTGCTGCCCCCATCATACTCTAGTTTGAGTATTCCTGTCATACCAGACCATTTTCTGCTGTTGGGCTTCTGCCAGGTTCTCCTGGGCCAATCCCATGAGTTCCCTGAGCCGAGGTTTAGGACATATACCTCAACAGATTCCTTGTGAGATTCACACACACCCTCCCCACTCATCACGAATCAAATCTAAAGGTCCCCTCACCCTATGCCCATACAGCAACTCAAAGGGTGAAAAACTTTTAGTTATGTACTCACCATAACTTCAGATGTTTGGGATCCATCTCGCCTACATTCTGACTGATGGGTTCGGAGCCGATCCCTCGGCTCCGACTCGGCACGCTTATGCCAAAGAGCGAAGTCTCTTATTGGCTGAGCTTACTATATCCCAGGATGCACCACTACCAGTCCCCCAGATCTAGTTTGTCCGCATACATGCACACATGCACGCCCTGCTTATATAACATCGTCAGATGAAACAAGATAAAACAGTAGAAGTCAAAACCGTTCAGTCTCTTCTGATCTCCAAGGCAGGGGGAAGGAGGGTGGGTATTAGGAATGTAGGCGAGATGGATCCCAAACATCTGAAGTTATGGTGAGTACATAACTAAAAGATGTTATGTGATCCTATCTCGCCTACATTCTGACTGATGGGACAGCGTCCCTAGCACCTGAATCCTGGGTGGCTCACTGGAAAACACTCCTGAGTACCGTGGAACCAAATGATGCTCGCCCTTTAGATGCCACATCCAATTTATAGTGGGAAATGAAAGTGTCTTGGATTTGACCAAGTAGCCGCAGCACAAATCTCCGATATAGCGAGCTTGGAATGAAAAGCTATAGAAGTCGCCATAGCTCTGGTAGAGTGAGCTTTGATAGATGTTGTAAGTTGCTTATTCGAAGAAGAATAAACCTGAGTTATACAATCTCTAATCCATTTGGAGATGGTAGCTTTTGTAATGGTTTTACCCAATTTATTGTCTGAGAAGGACACAAACAATTGGTCTGACTTACGAAATTGCTGAGTCCTGTCTAAATAGAAGCAATTGCCTGTGAACATCCAATTTATGGAGAGTGTATTCTGCTTCATTGGAGAATTTTGGGAAGAAAACTGGTAGCTCTAGAGATTGTTGAAGACAGAGATTAGAACAGACCTTTGGGACAAAGGATGGATTAGGCCTAAGTGATACTCTATCCTTGTGGAAAATCAAGTACGGCGGTTTAATAGATAGGGCTTGAAGCTCTGAAACTCTTCTTGCAGAAGTAATTGCAACTAAGAAGGCAGTTTTCCAAGACAGATATTTTAACTCACATGTAGCAGCCGGTTCGAAAGGGGGAGATGTTAATGCACGAAGCACCAAATCAAGATCCCACGGAGGCGCAGGATGAAAAACTGGGGGTCTTAACAGACCCGCACCTTTAATAAACGTCTTGCATAATCTGCTGCTCATCAATGGAGGATCCATGGATTCGTGGAATTTAGAGATAGCCGCCAGTTGGACTTTAATAGTAGAGACAGAAGATCCTTGATTAAACAGGGATGTTAAGAATTTCAAAACTTCCGGGATCGGAGCAGTGATAGGGTCTAAGCCACTGAGTTGAGCCCAAATAGCAAACCTCTTCCACTTACTGAGGTACAATTTGTTAGTGGTGGGTTTATGGGCTGAAGATAAAATGTGAATAACTTCCGGGTCTAATGTGTGACTTCTGACTAAAGTTGGAAGTGGAGGAGCCAGGCTGTCAACTTCAAGGAGTGTAGGGACTGATGCTGTCGTCCCGACTGATGGATTAGCAGATCCGGAGTTAGATCTAACGTCCAAGGATCGTCCACCGCATGTTTCTTCAGGTAGGGAAACCATACCTGACGAGGCCAGTATGGAGCAATCAGTATCATTGTGGACCCCAATTGAGAAGCTTTTTGAATGACTTTGGAGAGAAGTGGTATCGGAGGAAAGGCATAAAGTAGCCCTGTTGGCCTAGGTTCAGCTAGAGCATCCACAGCTGCTTCCCTTGATGTGGAGTCAAGGAGAAGAACCTTTGCACTTCGTGTTTAGTGGTGTTGCAAATAGATCGCAGCAGCGTCCCCATCTCCTGAAAACCTGAGCTGCTACTGTTTCGTTTAGGGACCACTCGTGAGGAGAGAGAATTGTCCTGCTCAATTTGTCTGCCAATATATTTGATTTCCCGAATGTGGGTCGCTACCAAGAAACGGTTGGTAGCTACAGCCCATTCCCACACCCTCATGGCCTCTCTGCAAAGGGGGTAAGATCTGGTCCCTCCTTGTTTGTTTAGATACCAGACCACCGACATGTTGTCTGTGTGGATGGCGATGATGCCCTGAGGAAGAAACTTGTGTAAGGCCTGTAGGGACAGAAGTACAGCCCTCATCTCCAACACATTGATGTGGAGAAGAGCTTAGTCTGGAAGCCAGGAGCCCTGAACTAACCTGCCCAGACAATGCCCCCCCACCCTATCTGGGAGGCATCTGTCGTCAGGGTAACCACTGGAGAGGGAATAACAAAGGGTCTTCCTTGATTTAGATTGGATGTCTGAAGCCACCAGCGAAGGTCCCGTTTGCATGTTTCTGTAATCATGATGGGATGATTGAGGGGAAGGTCCTGAAAGGACCATTGAGTTGACAATAGCCACTGAAGAATCCTCATGTGCAATCTTGCCAGAGGAACTAAAAGAACCGTGGCAGACATTGAACCTAAAACTTGTAGAACCATCCTGGCTGGGGCTTTGGATCTTGAAATCAGAGCTTGAACTTGGCCCTGTAAAGTTTGGATCCTTTCTGTAGGAAGAAAAACGCGCATCAATTTTGAGTCTATCTCTGCTCCTATGAACCTTATGCGCTGAGAGGGCAGCAAGACAGACTTTGACCAATTGAATGTAATCCCCAGGGTAGCACCCAGGAGATGGTGGCTTTGAGGTTGTCCATTAGTAGATGCCTGGTGGTGGCAGTCAGGAGCCAGTCGTCCAGATAGGGAAACACTTGGAATCCGAGACTCCTCAGGTGAGCAGTCACTACTGCCAAACACTTGGTGAACACCCTGGGGGCTGTGGTGAGACCAAAGGGCAGTGCACAAAATTGGAAATGACTGACTCCCAGGCTGAAGCGCAGATACCTCCTGGACGCCTGATGTATCGGTATGTGATAATAGGCGTCCTTGAGGTCTATGGAGCACATCCAAACATCCTTCTCCAACAATGGGAGAATGGATTGTAACGTGACCATTGAATTTGGATTTCGTGACAGATTGGTTCAGTCTGCTGAGATCCAATATTGGTCTCAGGTCCCCTGTCTTTTGGCACTAAAAGAACCTGGAGTAATTTCCGGATCCGATCTGGTCTGTGGGGACCGGTTGGATGACTGCTTTTTCTAGCAGCTTTAAAGCTTCTGCGGCTGCGATTTGCCTTTGACTGGGTGGTGGGTCCGGGATTTTTTTGGACGGTGGGGGTGAGTATGTGAATGCGATGGTGTAACCTCCGGCAATGATCCGAGCACCCATCTGTCCTGAGTGATTGACTCCCAGGCTTTTAGGTGCTTGGCAAAGCGGCACCCGACTGGCTCGAGCAGCACAGCCGGGCAATCCCTCATGATGTGTGGGAGGCTGAAGAGCCACGAAAGGACTCGCGGTCTCCAGAATTGCGGGGCCCTCTGCCGCCTCTGGGACGGCGTCTTCCAGAAAAATTTCCCGTCCTCTGCCTCTGGAAGGAATCTTCCTGCTGTTGGGGAAAAAACTTACGTGATTTACGGAACCACATCTTCCCCCCTCCTTTAGCCTTGGGATAAGGCCGAAAGGGAGTGGAATAACGGGCACCTACGGCAGATAAAGTTTTTCCCTCTTGCTCACAGCGGGTAAGGGTGTCTTTAACCTTAGGTCCAAACAAAGAGGACCCATCAAAGGGAGCGTCGGCGAAGGAAGACTTGAAGGCCTCCGAAACTGACACAAGCGGAGCCAGGCTTGTCTCCGTGAGAGCCACGCCTGTGCCTGCCGCTCTACCCGCCCCTTCGGCCGCATAGGAAATGAGCCTCATGGACGAGTTAGAAATTGACGTAAGGATAGCCAACTGAGAGCTAACCGACTGGGCTAGCTGCTCAGGTAGGTTACCGAGAGGAATCTGACAGCTCCTTGACCAGATCCCTCTGAAGCCTGGTAAAATGTGCCAAATAATTCAGAGACCTTAAAGTAAAGGCCGCTGAAGTCAGGGTGCGCTTCCTGTACCTGTCCATGCTCCTAGACTCCTTATTAGGAGGATGGACGGACGTTGAAGCCTCTGCCACGTCCTGTTGTGTAGCAGATGCCACCACCATGGCATCTACAGCCACGCCTTTAGTGAGGAACTCCTTCTCGGGTGGGGCAGACAAAAATTTATTAGGACGAGAAGGGACTGGTTCCACAGTATCTGGATGTTCCCACGCCCTTCGACAAACTAAATCCAGGAGCTCGTCGAAGGGCGGAGACACCCAGGAGGCGGAGGGCTGAGCCCCAAAGGCCTTGAGGAGCACTGACTCATCAGCAGAGGGGGGTTTGGATATCCAGCCTCCTCATTGTTTGAGGATCTCTAAGATGTCTGCAAATGAGACATCATCCGAGGACGACTTCGGGGACCCCTCCACATCATCAAGATCAGTGTCCGATGTAATAGACTCGGGGGAGTCCACGTGCTTCCTCTTGCACAATCTCTTCCTCGGAGGTTCCTCTGAAGACAACTCCGAGGAACCCTCAGGAGGAGGGGAACCCCCAATGGGGGTAACCTCAGGCCTAGGGGCTCCGCTGCCTACGGACAGGGGAACTGCCAAAGACCCAGTCTCCACGCCCAGGGAAGGTGCCGGTAAAGCCGGAGAGATGGCCGAAGACTTGGCCAAGGCACTCCTCATAGCTCTGAAAGCCGGACCCCCAGAATCCTGGGAGTGTCCGGTCCCCGGAGCCATGATAGCAGACTGAAGTACCGCAGCCGAAGCACCGAGAGGGAGGCTCGGAACCGAAAGCATAGGTCCCGAAACATCACCCCCGGGTCCAGCCGAAGAAGTCCGTGTACCAAACTCGGACCCGAAGGCCCGGGTTGGAATAAGGGTCGGAGCCGACCCTAAGATCTCCACCGGCTCCAACAGCACCTGCTCCGACGGAGCCGAAGCGGTCGGAGGAGGAATAGCAATGGGATGGGCATGGGCTATCGGCTCCGAAGCCAACTGGGTCGGAGCCGAAACAAATTTTTGAAAGACTGGGGACTGGAACAGTCTTTGGAGCACCCTGTCTATATCCGAATCCGACATCCTCGATGACTTAGAGGATACTGAACGGGTTCGAGATGGCCTCTCCAACGGCCCCAAAGGGCTAGGGGACCGGCTCCGAGGCGACTCGATGACTATCGGCGCCGAAGGAATACCCACACTAGTTTCCATCGGTGCCGAGGAGGACTTCGGCGCCGAGGAGGAAGTGTCTGAGCGGGCAACCCTTGTCGGCTCCGAGACCAATGGAGCCGACGAAGGTGACCCGCCTCTCGATGCCCCAGCCATCGGCTCCGAAGCCAAAAGAGTCGAGACTGGTGGCATCGAGGCAGACCGTTCCGCCCTCGGCTCCGAAGTCCTTGGAGCCGAAGGAGAAGCCTGCCTATGTCTTTTGGCGGCCGGATCCGACGGACTGGTCGGAGCCGGCGCCTTTTCTTTTAGCTGGAGAAGGAGAGGATGCTAGAGCTTCTTCAAAGGAGGGTTTTATTAAGCCTTTAAGAATGAGTTTATTTTTCCTCTCCTGGAGGACCCTCGAGGAAAAAGCGTGACACACGCTGCATGACTCTTGTAAATGTTTTGCACCCAAACAATAAACACAGAGAGTGGTCATCTGTGATTGACATTTTAAAATTACATTTGGTGCATTTTTTGAAGCCCGAAGGCCTAGGATTCTGAGACATTATAGCACAAAAACGGTAATCCCTGACAGAAAAAACAACACTATCCACTTGATTTTCTGATCAAACTGACACTACCTAAAAATCGGTTTACAGCTGCCGATTAGGTAAACAATCCGTAACAATTAACTCAAGGGTACTTTGAAACCCTCTTAGGTTTAAGGGGGGTTGACTGACCGGGAAGGCCCTAAGATGGAGGCCTGAAATCAAAATCAACGCCCAATCACACTACAAAGTTTCTCAAAACTCCAAACACACACAAAAGTGAAGAATAGCCGTTAAAACAGCTTTTTATGACAAGAACAGCAAAATTCTGACAGAAAAGTTAGTAAATAAATACTACTCAGCTCAGCCAGCTCGAGACCACGTCTTCGCAAGTTAGCGGCAAATGAGATCTGGGGGACTGGTAGTGGTGCATCCTGGGATATAGTAAGCTCAGCCAATAAGAGACTTCGCTCTTTGGCATAAGCGTGCCGAGTCGGAGCCGAGGGATCGGCTCCGAACCCATCAGTCAGAATGTAGGCGAGATAGGATCACATAACATCCTGTGGATTCCTGGGGCACCTCCTCGGAAGTAAACAAACAGGGCAAATATTTGTCCCATTTTCTCTTAAACTGTTCTGCAAATGCCCGCATGGTCTTTACAGTAGAGTTTAACCTCTCAACCAGACCACTAGTCTGGGGTGGTCTTAAGGTGCTTCACCCCACGGTGCTTCCACAGACAATCCAGCAGGTCTGACATGAAACTGGCACCTCTGTCAGTCAGTATATCTTTTGGGAAAACCTACCCTGCTCCAAATCTCTAACAAAGCATTTACCACCTTTTTTGCATCAATGGAGGATAGGCCCAATGCTTCAGGGTATCTGGTTGCATAATCTACTACCGCTAGGATAAACTTCTTCCTTGTGGAACTTGAGATACTCAGAGGCCTCACAATATGCATAGCTACCCTCTGAAATGGCTCCTCAATCACAGGCAAAGGCATCAAAGAAGCTTTCACCTGGTCTCCTGCCTTGCCTACTTTTTGGCACTGCTCACAGGTCCTGCAGTACCTTATTATTTATTTATTTTATTTTACAGTTGTTGACCGGGATAGTCCGACTGGATACATGTCCATTTTCAGTGTAGGCCTGGGGAGAAAAGCTCCAAGATAATAATACAAATTGAACATTTAGTAAATGCTAGTTTCAAGCAGATTACAGTCATAAGCAATACAGGCATTTAGCACATATAGTACTTATTATAAAACACTTTACAAAACATAACATTATTTTCAAAGTTAAACATACATAACATTACAAGAAAATGCACCCCCAAAGGGCAAAGGCCGCTGTGTATCTAACAATAATGTAAATAAAACCAGTGAAGCACATCCACAGCAGCCACAAACAGCAGATACTCTTCACGATGAAAATAGTCTATAAAGCAGGTCTTCGATGAAAATAATCCACAAAACAAATCTTCTATATCTGAATAAAACAGGTGAAAACCAGATACGGACCACAAGGAAGTGAAATGACTATTATACAAGAGTTAGCACTTTCACCAATATGGCTTCATCAGACTCGAGTTTTTGGTGTCATTCCTTAGCTGTCTGAATCTTAGTTGATCAAGTGGGGCTTTTGTTTTACGGCAGGTGGCCCATGCTTTGTTGGAGTGAAATTTTGGGTTTCATATCTTTAGAAATCGATGGTGCAATATTAACTTTGATTCTAATAGAGCGGCTGGGAGCATGGGAGTTGAGAATAGCAAGGAATTTGGTGTCAAAGTATGCTACTGCTTCATCTAGGGGGGAGACTTTAGTACTGACCAGTTGCATGCCTTATGTTCATTTTGAAACTTGGTGAGAATAAAATTCTTGTTGTTTCTTAATGTTCTATAGGTGGGTTAGTAGGAGCAGTCTACTTTGAGCTGGATTACATAGGTGAGACAGTGGTCACTTAGGTCATCAGTCAAAGTGCCTGATTTATAAGATTGAAGATGGGTACTGACGAGTACCCAGTCTAGGGTACTTTCCTTGTTATTGGGTTTTCCTGTCCTGGTGGGGGAGGTTATGATTTGAGTAAATCCACAGAGGTTTATGTGGGTTGTGGGGGTTTCACAAGAGCAAGTGTTCCAGTCAATGTTGAAATCCCCAAGAACAATAGTTTCTTAGGGGGTGGTTATTGGATAACCAATATAAGAAGTCTTCTAAGTTTTCTGTAATCCTCCCTGGGGGAATGTAGACAGACAGTGTTTACATTTTTGTTTTTTTAATTTGTCGTTTTGAGATAAGAATTTCACCTATTGAACTGGGGTGGTTGTTGGGAGTCTACGCTGACAGATAGGGTAGACTTGTGAAGTATGGCTACCCCACCATCCTTTCTGGTGGTACGGTCTAGTCGAAACATACTATACCCTGGTGGTGGAATCTCATGGTCCTTGGTGGCAGGCTTCAGCCACATTTCTGTTAGGAACAATATATCTGGGGAATGAACAGCTAAGAGGGCATGCAGGTGCTGAGTTTTGTTATTTATGCTCCTAATGTTTAAATGGCAGGCCAGCAGTGAGCTAGGAGGTTTATTTGTTGGAGCTATGGTGGTTGGGGATACAGTAGGGGGATTAGGACCAATAGGTGGAGATGGACCAGGGTTCGAGTGGATGTCGCCATCCTTCGTGAGGTTGTAGTGTATCCTGAGTGAGTTTTAAGATTTTGAATACAGTTTTGTAGTAGTCTCTAGTTTTATGACTAATGTAACTAGGTCTAGTAAGATGGTAGTATTTAGGGGTTAAGGAGGTAAGCATGAGGGGAGTGAGTAAGGGTGCATTATTATCTGTTGTAGATGGGATGGATGTTTGGAATTTAGGGTAGTGGAAACCTGGGTAATCCTGACATTCGTAGGTGGTTAGGAGATATGGGATGAGTAAAAGGGGTAGAAGTAGAGTTAAGACTATTTTGGGTGATAGCATACCTACTGAATGGTACTTGAAACTTAGGCAAAAGGAATAGTAGAGTTGGAGGACAGGTGGTATCAGGTTGAGAGTGGTGCTGTTGAGTGACAAGGTGTTACTGACTGGTTTAAAAAAGTGGGGTGTGGTCTAGTACCAAAAAAATGCAGCAGCACCAGGGCCGGGAGAAATTTGGGGGTAGGGTGGGGTGCGAAGCAAGCCCGAGCAAAGAGAAGGCAAACGGAGCAGGGATGAACCAATGCCTGTACTAAGTTGAAGCAGTTTAACCTGTATGAGGAAAGAGGGGGTGGGGGGGAAAGAGAAGGCAGTAGGAGTGGTTAGAGGAATACCTTGATTGACTGACACCACTCCAGAGGTAAGTTGAATGTAAGGGCCTAAAATCTGCACTCAGCACTGTAATGTTACTTGCACTCAGCACTTTAACTTTACTTATGTTTAGCAGGAAAGACAGACCAACAGTATACAATTTTGAGGATTATTACAAGGGTTAGTTGTTCAAATGTCAGACAAGTAAATAAAACTTTCAACAGGAATCTATGTCTGACTGTTAGAAAGCCAGAAAGGTATAAATTATACCTGTAAAAATTAGGGTCAGAGAGACAAATGTAGAGTCAGTGTACTTTAGTTACAGGGGAAGGAGGCAAACACTCAAGTAGAAAAGAGCTCTATGGCCGACCAAAATGGTGACTTGCTTAATTACAAAGCATGGATAAGGCTATTTTAGCTGAAAGCACTTATCGTTTTTACCCGTTTCCTGCTTTATTTTTATTTTGTGTATTATTAAAGTTGATTTTATTGCTACAATCGTGGTGTTTTGTTGAAGTTTTTATCAGCTGTTATCAGTATAAGGCATGGTGCTTTGCCGAAGACTTCATTTCGTTTTTGCCTCTTTTGTTCCTTGGCAGCTTCAGCAGTGTCAGCACAGTTTTTTTTTTATACCCAGAGCTCTTGGTCAACATTATACATTTTACATATCCTTTCAAGCATATGAATAAAACTGTCAAAATTATCCCCCACTGTAAATTGTGAAGAAATTTACTGACCTTTGCTGCTTCTGAAGTTGGGTTACTCCCTTCTCCATCACCTCCATGACACTAGCAGAGTCAGCATCTCTTCCTCATGTTGCCTATGTCCCTTATTCTCCTCAGCTTCAGACGTCTTGTTTCTCATGTTCTTCGGCCTCCAAACACCTCAGTCTCTCTGTTGATTATATTTTCAAACGTTTGGTCTCTAGTTCAAGTCTCTAACTCCAGACGGATCTTTAAGTATACTTTGGAAAGGTTGAACTGAGCATTTTCTGAGAGTTATACCTCCCCAAGGCCAGACTGATTGTCCTCCTGGTTTGTGATGCAGCTGTGACTAAGGTTGCAATCATTTCTCCTTTAGTCAGGTTGGCATGCACCAGTCCTTTGGCTTGGCACATCTCAGCCAACTGGATCCTTGTCAGCTTGCCATACTCCTCTGCTGACATCCTTGCCTGCTCTCCCTGACTAATTAAACTAACAAAAAAACTATTGTGATATGAAACTCTGAATGCTCACTTGTGTGGCTGACAGAATACAAACACCTTTAGTGACCACTGTATACAGACTATAGGAATTCAATACCCCCACCACTGAATCCTAATATGTGGATATTACACCACTGCCAACCAATATATGTTATGTAGATATCCCACCACTGCCCACCAATATATGTGATGCCCCACCACTGGCCCAGTAATCAAGGAGCCTCAGTCCTCACCATTAGTGGGTGGTGTACATTCGGAGGATGACAAGTACACAGTATTTCCAGATGCAGTTCTCTGCATCAAGTGCAATTTCCCTTAAGAGCACACAGAAACCACAGTCAGACTGGAGCTGGTTTCTCTCTTTCTCCAGATCCCCAATTAAGACTCCCCAATGGCAGAGCTACAAATTTGAGATCTTAGCTGAGAGGCCAAGCTGAGACCTCCAACAACCCCCTCTATACAACCAGTGCTTTGTGTCTCTGCCCAAGTAGCTGACACATACTAAGCTTTGATTTTTTAAACACACACAGACACACACACACACAGACATACACACACACAGACAGACACACACAGACACACACACACACAGACACACACACACACACAGACACAGACACACACAGACACAGACACACACAGACACACACAGACACACACAGACAGACACACAGACACAGACACACACAGACACACACAGACACACAGACACACACAGACACAGACACACACAGACACAGACACACACAGACACAGACACACACAGACACAGACACACACAGACACAGACACACACACACCCGGGGAAAGGATGGCACAGGTTTACTAGCTATGCCCCCTCCTGCCCAGACTATAAGGTAGATTTGACTGCCACCAGCCACTCATTATCAGCTACTTTAAAGTCCTTAAAGGGTGTCCAATCTTACTGTGTAATGTGGTTATTGATACAAAATGGTAGTTTGACCAAGAGCAAAGCTATTAGGAGTGGCCCACGGTGTCACCAAATAAATATGCAAGTACTCTCAGAATGTAAATGTCTCTCAAATATCAGCCACAATGAAAAGATTTAAATATATTTAACAATAAATAGAAGAAAATACTCAGTATATATCCACACTTGCATCAGAATTCAAAATCACAGGAAATATTTAAAATGGCATTGCAGGACAGTCTCAATAAAGGAAACATCTAAGCTATACATCACTATATTCCTGCCTGTATCCAAGAGAAATTACTATACCCTTAGTTAACTTACTTACAGAGCAACAAGGCATATGTGGTGAGCAGATGTTCTTGCTAGGTCAAAGACAAAATACAAAATGCTCAGTCTCTCAGAGTTCTTAAATATCCCAAATATTACTACTGGGATAGCTTGCAGAACGACTTCACTTCTTGTCATCTGACTATCCTGGGTTTAAACCCAAATTGATGCATCTGGTAGCATTTAGCATCTACCTGTGAAAATACATAAGCAAAGGCTTTTCCTTAGATGTTTGCAGATCCTGGAAGACATAAAACACATCTACATCTTAAGCCTAGCAATTATCTCTCAAGACAACACAGAGTGCCCCCTAGCATAGACATTCTGCCTCTTGCTGTTAAAGTAATTTATAATTTCATCTATTTTTCTGAAGTTAACTTCTTGTGTTGCAGTTTCCATTGTTACAACATATTCATATAAACAGTTACAACAGTGTATATACATTTCTGCTCAGTACTTAAAATATCTGTTCAGCACTTGTCTGTACAATGTCACTCAGTTCTAATACATCTATAACACAAGCATCTTACCTGAAGCATGCCGACATTCACAAATGACACAACCATTTACAAAATTCCAGACAGCTGTGCTGGCAGTATCTCCCTTTTCTTACACTTCTATAGAAATCATATTAATATTCATAAATGACAATTATTTACAAAATTCCAGCTAGTTGGGCTGGCAATATCTCCTTTTGTGACAGCTGTCAAAGCAATATTGTGTACCGCCAGAAGTACATACAACCTTATTTTCCATACAGGGACTAGACGCTGATGGCAGACAGTATCATTTTCAAAGGTCCAAAAGTTATTGTTCCTACTTCCTTACAACATGAATACATTCACATTTTGCACTGTGGCCACCCAGGTTCCAAAGCTACCAAAAAAGGGCGAGAGGATGAGTATTTTGACCGTTTCTGTGAAAGGACATTGATAAAGTGCTTTCATCTTGTTCAGTATGCAATAGTACTAAACCGCATTTGCAAAAAGTGCCACTTCAGCTAAGCCAGATTCCTGTACTACCTTGGTCAACAGTAGCCACTGATATATTTGAGTGGAACAATCAGAATTCCTTAGTGTTGGTAGACTCTTATTCAAACTGGTTTGAGATAGATTTGCTACCTAACGTCCCGTGCTATTACTAAGACGAAACATCATTTCTCAGTCCATGTTAGTCCACACACACATTATTTTTGACAACAGTACCCAGTTTACCAGTTAACCGTTTCAGAAATTTGCAAAAGAGTGGGACTTTATCCATGTTACTAATAGTCTGGAATACCCACAGTCCAACAGCCTTGCTGAACGTACAGTAGAGACTGCAAAGCAATTACTAGAGATGTCAAAACGTGACAATACCAATATCTTCTTGAGTTTACTTAATCTCAGAAATATACCCAGTGACAACCTACTAGGTTTGCCTGCTCAGACACTTCTATCTAGGCAAACCAGAACAACCTTGCCCATCAGTTCTAGTTTGTTGGTGCCTAATGCTAAAAACACCAGAGCTAAAAAAAACAACTCTAAGAAGCATTCCTTTCAGATGTACAGCTGTGATAAAACAAGCAGATTTCTTCGTCCATTAATTAAAAGGAGAGACAGTCAAGATGCAAACGATGAAAGCCTTTGATCAAACTGGTCAAGTGAGAGGCATACCTACCGAGCAGAGATCCTACTTAGTGGAATCGGAGGGTACAGAATACAGGAGAAACTGCAGGCATCTTTTACTGGTGTTTGAAATGACATTGCAACATTGTACTTGTGATGCAGACTTTAGATCTCACAGCAACCCTCAGAATGTTCATACTGAAGAACATGTCTCAGTATCTACTCCCATTCCTGATGTCTCATATGCCCCGAGTTGAACATTCCTTGAAGCCAGTCCCTGCTGCTAGATCCAATTCTGATTTTTATGTTACAAAATCAGGTCGCATTTCTAGACCTAGTGAAAAACACAGCAACCTTGACATGACCGTTTTACATGTGTCTAATTTTATATGACTGCATGTCAAAGAATTAGTTCTGTATAACTGCACATCAGAAGAATTTCTGTATAATTGTACTTTACTGAATATGGTCATTTGATATATGATCCATTTCTCAAACAGGGAGGATGTAGAATAATGTGTGTGTGTAAGTTTAAGAAGCATTTCCAGATGTAGACATCAACAGTGAGCACGTGAAGGAAGCAGTGCTGTTTTGAAGGATCAGCCAGAGCATTAACATGTATGAGTGAAGTAGTCAGTTTATAAGTTTAAGTTACTAAGCCTCAGTTGTAATGTGTGTGTGTGTGTGTGTGTGTGTGTGTGTGTGTGTGTGTGTGTGTGTGTGTGTGTGTGTGTGTGTGTAATAAAGCTGCTTGAACAGAGCCCACAACTGTTTGTCTGTTTTATCCTGACCAGAAGAGCGACAGGAACCATTACGTGAAAGAAAGTTTATGACAACACAAGACTAATTCAAAGGGAGAAGAATTTCCTTGGCTTTTATATACACCCCCCCCCCCCAAGACAAACGTATCTGCTAAGAAAGCATTTAGATAAACTGACAGTCAATGGGGGTGGGAGTTCTGAAATGTTGTCTAAGGCAACAGGTTTTAGAGGGACCTAAAAGAACTCATGACGTCAGTGGGAAAGCTTATGAAAATAAATACTTAAGGATGCTCACCAACTACACCAGTCTACATACTTTTCTCTCCTGTATCCCAAAGCTGGACTTCACTAGACAGAATATACCTAAAGTACAATTGTGTACATTTACCATAAATGTAGATGTTAGAGTGTATTCACTGTTGCAGTTATCACATTTGGGTTATCTGCTTGCAGTAGCCCTCAGTCGGCCTGAGTAAGAAAGTCTTGGGTCCTGCGTCAGCTGCTGTCCTCCTTCCATGACGTCAGGGGTATAAAACATGCAGCCGATGCCATTACATCAGTTTTTCTTGCTCCAGATGTCAGGTGCCCCCTTAATGGGAAGCAATAAAAAAAGAAGTTATGTCCTTAACATAACGTTCCATGTGAGTTGTTCATCTCGCCTTTTTGTTCTTACACGTGGATTCGGAGCCAATCTCTCAGCTCCGAGTCGGCCGCTTTTCAAGCTCAGACTCAGTGAAGCTCGAGACCTAGTGTATATCCCATGATGCTCTACTGTAAATCCCCAGATCTAGTATGCTTCAACCAAAGACAGCCTACAGGAAGAAAGAACTATAGCGCCTACCTATCTAGGTAGCTATAAGTATGTAGAAGGAAGAAACAGTCTGTCCAAAAAGACAGGCCGACAAAACTCGACCAATCCACTAAGGCAACCATCTTTCTCAACCGGAGGGGGAAGGTGGGCGGGAATGTAACAAAAAGGCGAGATGAAAAACTCACATGGAACGTTATGGTAAGGACATAACTTCTATATGTGAAGTTGTTCTATCTCGCCGTTTTGTTCATACACGTGGGTAGCGTCCCAAGCACCCTAATCCTGGGTGGCTCACGGGAGAACATTCCTGAGCACAGTGGAACCAAACGAAGCCCTGTCCCTGGAGGTCTTGTCCACTTTGTAATGAGTGATGAAACGTGTGAGGTTTTGACCACGCGGCAGCTGCACAGATGGTATCCAAGGACAAACAAGCTGCATGAGCTAATGACGTAGAAACAGCCCGGGTAGAATGGGCTTTAACGTTAGTCGGTAATGGCTGATTAGTGGAGGAATAAATGAATTTAATGCAGTCAGAAAGCCACTTGGATGATGTGATTTTTGATACTGCAGAACCTTGCATATTCTCTACGTAAGAGACAAAGAGTTGATCCGATTGTCTGAAGTCTTTCGTTCTATCCAGGTAGAATCTCAAGCTTGTGTAACATATATTCCAGCCTGTTGGTATGGTGTCTAAAGAAGGTCAGAAGCTCAATGGACTGATTTAAGTTAGTTTCTGAACAGACCTTGGGGAGAAAAGGTAGGGTTAAGTCCTGAGAGACACCCTATCAGGGTGAAAAATCAAATATGGGGGCTTGGAGGACAAGGCTTGAAGTTCGGAGACCCTACGTGCAGATGTAATGGCTACCAGAAATATAGTTTTCCAAGACAGAAACTTTAAGTGACATGATGAGGCAGGTTCGAAGGGGGCGAGCATCAATTGGGATAAAACCAGATTCAAATTCCAGGGAGAGACAGGGTGTCTGATAGGTGATCTGAAATGGTGGGTCCCTTTCAAGAAGGCCTTACATAGTCTATGGGACATGATGTTAGACCCGTTAAACCCTACATGGAAATTGGAAATAGCAGCCAATTGAACTCTAATGGTGGCAGCTGCTGCGCCATCATGGAACAAGGAAGACAAGAACTCTAAGATGGTATGAATAGGTGTCACATAAGGGTTAATGTCATGATGAGAAGCCCAGTGAACAAATCATTTCCATTTGCTATTATATAGCTTCCTGGCAGACAGTTTATGAGAGGAAACTATAATATGTTGGACCGCGGGAGAAAACTCTTGAGACCTGGCTAATATGGGAATTGGAGCAGGCAATCTGTCAGTTTTAGGGAAATAAGGGATGAAGAACTCCCGACGAATGAGTCAGAAGATCTGGCACTGGGGTCCAGGATCCATGGTTCTTCCACTTGATACTTCTGCAGGAAGGGGAACCAAATCTGACGAGGCCAGGATGGGGCTATCAAAATCACAGTCCTTCCCAGACTTTTGGCTTTCTGTATGAACTTGGGAATTGGCAGGAAGGCATATAGGAGGCGCGGGGGCCAATCATGTACGAGCGCATCCCTTGGGTTACTCCCCGGTGGGGGATTAAGGGCAAAGTAGCTGCTGTATTTGGCATTCATCGGAGATGCAAATAGGTCGCAGCAAGGCTGGACCCATCTGCGGAAAATCTTGCCCACCACCTGTTTGAGAGACCACTCGTGAGGCAACAGCATGGCCCTGCTTAGCTTGTCCGCTATCACGTTGGATGACCCCGGGATGTGCGTTGCTATCAGAAAGCATCCGGTGGATACAGCCCATTGCCAAATTCTTAGGACCTCTCGGCATAAGGGATACGATCTGGTTCCCCCTTGCTTGTTGATGTACCAGACTACCGACATGTTATCTGTCTGGATAGCAATTGTACCTGAAGGAAGAGAGTCGTGAAAGTGTTGTAATGCAAGGAACACCGCTCTCAGCTCTAGGGCATTTGTATGGAAATGTGATTCCATGTTTGACCAAGTGCCTTGGACAGTCTTTCCCTGAAATAGCACCCCCCCAAAATCAGGGAAGCATCCGTGGTCACTGTGGCTGTGGGTTGGGGAAGAACAAAGGGACATCCGATTACTACTTGGTCGCTGTTCAACCACCAGTTGAGATCCTTCTTGCAAAGATTCGTTAACCGAATCTCGTGTGACATGGGCAGTCATTGGTAAGACCACTGTGCGAAGAGTACCAACTGGAGTATCCGCATATGCATGCACCCTAATGGGACTGCTATCAGTGTGGCTGCCATTGTGCCCAATAGCTGCAGTAACTGGGACGCAGGAGCTTTGTTCTGCACCAACAGACTGGACAATTGACTTTTTAGAGACACGATTCTTGCTTGAGGCAACCTGACCCTTGAACTGATGGTGTCCAGGTCTGCTCCTATAAATGTAATATGTTGCGAGGGCGATAACGCAGATTTTTCGAAGTTTAAGGTTATGCCCAACAGGGAACAAAGGTTTATGGTGTAGTCCCTTGCTTGGATTAGTTGATGGCTTGAGCTGGCGGTGAGGAGCCAGTCATCCAGATATGGAAACACCCGGAATCCCAAATGTCTCAGGTGAGCCGTGACCACTGCCATACATTTGGTGAACACACTGGGGGCTGTGGTGAGACCAAAGGGCAGGGCTCTGAACTGATAATGACTGGCCCCCAGCCAGAAACGCAGGTGATCTCTGGATGATCTGTCCATTTTGATGTGGTAGCATGCATCCTTGAGATCTATAGAGCACATCCAATCGCTCATTTCTAAGAACGGAAGAATCGATTGAAGTGTGACCATCCGGAACTTTTTCTTCTTGACGAAGGTGTTGAGTTTGCTGAGGTCTAGTATGGGCCTCCAGTCCCCTGTTTTCTTTGGAACTAAAAAGAACCTTGAGTAAGTTCCGGATCCTATCTGGTCCGCCGGGACTGGCCGGATGACTTTTGTCTAGCAGGTTTTGGATTTCTATGGCTGCTAGCTTTCTCAGACTGGGTGGAACGTCTGGAATCCTTGTACACATGGGGGGAAGTTTTGTAAAGGGAATGTAGTAACCTCTGGCAATGATGCTTTTTACCCAAGAATTTGTTGCAATGTTTAGCCAGGTGTTTGGGTATAAAGCCAAGCGACCCCCGACTGCCTCCAAAGAAGGACAGCTGGGGCTTCCTTTCAGGAACGCTGATGGGGCTTACCAGAGAACTGATCCCTGTCGCCCTGGTTTTGCAGACCGTCACTGCCGTTTGGACGGCATCTCCCGTTTTTACCCCCTCCTCTGCCCCTAGAGGGGGTATCCGTAGGTGTGTTTTGGAAAGCTCCTTGGGGTTTTCGGAACCACATTTTTCCACTTTGTTGCACTTTGGGGTACGGTCTAGTTGGAGTGGAAAAACAGACTCCTACAGCAGAGTCTTTCCTTCTTGTTCACACCTAGTAAGTGTCTCCTTAACTTTAGGCCCGAACAAGGCGGAACCATTGAACGGGATAATGACGAAGGAAGATTTGAAGGCTTCCGCAAAGGAGCAAAGGCGCACCCAGGACGGTCTCCTAAGACCTATCGCTGAGCCTGCCGCCCTACACGATCCATCGGCAGCATAAGAAATAAGTTGCATGGATGAGTTTACTATCGAATTGAGGGTGCTGAGTTGTGCAGTCACCTTCTCAGAAACTGCATCAGCTGTGTTACCCTGGAGAGCATCTCCCAGCTCTTTAAGAAGATCTCGTTGAAGGCGGGTAAAATGGGTCAGGTAGTTGAGCGATCTCATGGAAAATGCCGCAGAACTAAATATGCGTTTCCCATACCTGTCCATCGTCCTAGAATCCCTATTAAGAGGATGGACAGAAGAAGAGGTTTCAGACATCTCTTTCTTGGTGGCTGCCGCCACCACCATGGCATCAACCGGGACTCCCTTGGTAAGAAAAGCTTAGTCAGTAGAGGAAGTAATAAACCTGTTGGGTCTCCGAGGGACCGGTTCCACTGAGTCAGGGGACTCCCACGCCCTTCGAGCAACCAGCTCCATCAATTCATCAAAGGGCGAGGTAACCCAGGAGGTAGATGGTTGAGATCCAAAGGCCTTCAGGAGGACCGACTCGTCCTCAGAAGGGGCAAGGGACTACCAATCACCCCTCTGTCTTAAGATCTCCAATATGTCTGCAAATGAGACATCCTCTGAGGGGGATTGTGGGGACCCTCTCGATTCCTCCAAGTCGGTAGCCGATGCCAGGGATTCCTGTGGGGAATCCAAGTGCCTCCTCTTGCACAGTCTCTTTCTACGTACTTCATCGATGGGAGTGTCCAGTCAAGTCCCTATACAGGAGGGGCCACCCAATGGGGATACCTGAGGCCCTGGATCTCGACGCTTGGTGGGGACCTGTGGGGAAGAGGTAGAATGAGGCCCTTTAGGGGGAGGGGAAGACAGATCTGAGGAGGTAGTGGTCTTAGCAGACATGACCTTCCTCATAGCATCGAAGGCACCAGAATCTCGGTCCGAGAAGTCTGTCGGCTCCAAAGAGGCCGGCAGCTCTCCGCGAGCAGAGACCCCCCGCTCCAATCCAGAGGACGGAGCCGAAGCCACCTGCGCCATAACCCCGAGGGGAAGGGTCAGAACCGAGGTATCTGTTCGACTCTCCACCTCGGAGCTAGCGAGACTCTGTCGGCCCAGAGACTCCCTGGTCAGAACAGAGAAGATAAAGGTCGATGGAGCCGAGGGAAGTGGATCAAACCTCGGCTCCGAGAGCTCTGCCAACATCGATTCCGTCCGCCCCGGCTCCGAGAGCTCAACTGGCTTCAGACGAGGAGGGGAAGAAATTATGGCTGGGGTTTCAGGCTTCGAAGCAAAGTGGCTCGAAGCGGACAGCATTTTGGCCAGGGCCGGGTTCCCTAAGAGCCTCTTAACCACTTGGTTCAACTCCACATCAGAAAGCCTCGAAAAATGTGTCGAGAGATGGGTCGAAGGAGCCGAAGATGGTACCGATTGAAGAACTGGAGACTGAGGTCTGTGGAGCCGATGCACGAACCTTGCCAGAGGAACTCGGAGGTGATGACTTGGGCTCCGAGGATCCCTTGGAAGACTTCGACCCCTTCGAAGCCTTGGAAGAGAGGTCGGCCTTGTCTAAAGTAGCCTGAAATTAAGGCTTCAGAAGTCCCCTATCTACCAGCTTCCTGCGCCTTTCCAAGAGAACCCTGGCGCTAAAGGAGTGGCAGATAGAGCACACCTCTTGTAGGTGAACAGAACCCAAACAGTACACGCAGGTGGAGTGGTTGTCTGTAAAAGACATTTTTTGACCACACTCACACCTTTTGAATCCTGACTTTTGCTTTTCTGACATGTTAACAATATAAATTCAGGTCCCTGAATTCTCAATATAATAGCAAAAACACAACAGTTATCTGTCTAAATATTAACTAAAATACTTCTTTAACTAAGAACTAAGCTTTTTACAGGATATATGTCAGTATATATATATATATATATACATATATATATATATATATATATATATATATATATATATATATATAAAAATACCTAAGATTATATAATGAAGGAAGAAAAGAGAGCACACACACAAAGAGCTGACAAAGCCCTGTCACGCCCAAACAGATGAGAGGCCTAAAAAGACCTGAAGAGAAATACTTCAAAAAAATTAACAAGAGCTAAACAAACAGGCTATGCCCTAATACTGTAGAATATCACTTCTATTTTAACAGTATAAGATACTATTATTCAGAAAAATCTTCTATAAATATAGGAAAAAGTAAGTCACTGACCCGAACTTCCTCCGACGAGCTGTAGATCCGTTGCAGTGGCAAACTAGATCTGGGGATTTACAGTAGAGCATCATGGGATATACACTAGGTCTCGAGCTTCTCTGAGAGTCTGAGCATGAAAAACAGCCGACTCGGAGCTGAGGGATCGGCTCCGAACCCACATCTAAGAACAAAACGGCGAGATAGAACAACTTCACATCACACACATATATATATATATATATATATACACACACACACATTATATATATATATATATATATATACACACACACATTTTATATATATATATATATATATATATATATATATATATATATATATATATATATATATATATATATATATATATACATACACACACACACACACAAGGATATACCTCCAATATAAAGCAAACACACCAAAAAGCTTTTAAGCATAGTAAAGGAGAGTAGAGGTACAGCCAAAAAAAGTCAGGGGGCTGGAGAGAGGGTAACCAGGACTGCAACAGTGAATACACTCGAACATCTACATTTACGGTAAGTGTACACAACTGTACTATGTTCTTCGTGTTTCACTGTTGCAGTCATCACATTTGGGTAGATTCCCAAAGCTAAGGATGGGAGGAGGAATTTAGATAGCATTAGGACCAGCTATAAGACCCTGTAAGACTGCAGTGGCAAAGCCAGCTCTGGATTTAGAGAAAATTGGCAAATGGTAATGCTTGGTGAAAGTATGTACAGAACTCCAGGTAACAGCTTCTAGGATGTCCCTGGTAGGGACACCTCTGAGAAAAGGCTGTAGAGGAAGATGCAGCCTTGGCTGAATGGGGTCTGATCGCCTGTGGGATAGGTTTTCCATGGTGTTTATAGCAGAAATGAATGCAATGGCCTATACATTTAGGAATGGTCTGCTTTGAAATAGCCTTCCCCTCTGCCCCTGCAGCAAATGCCACCAGCAGTTGTTCAGACTTCCTTTGAGGTTTAGTCATGTCCCAGTAAAATATAAGTTGTCTGTGCACAACTAAGGAGTGCAGTATCCGTTACCCTTTGTTCTGTGGATTAGGAAAGAAGGTTGGCAAATGAATGGACTGATCAAGAGCCACACTGGATACCACCTTGGGCATGGAGGGATTGGTTCTGAGGGACACCCCTGTCCGCATGAAAGATGATGAAAGGCTCCACTGCCATAAGGGCCGGTAATTCAGATACTCTTCTTGCTGAAGTGATTGCTAAAAGGAAGGCTGTTTTCCAAGAGAGGAATTTTAAATCTGCACTAGCAGTTGGCCCGAGAGGAGGAAGAGTGAATTTCTCCAATACAAAGTTAAGGTCCCAGGCTGGAGTTGGGGCTCTCCTGGGTGGTCTTAAATTTTTGGCCCCTCTGAGGAACTGGTTGAGCAGTGGATCACAGAAAAGGGGAGGTTCTGTGTTATAATGAGCTGCGATGGCTGAGGCGTGAATTTTGATGGAGGAAAAAGTAAGGTCCTTGTGAAGCATCTCAGTTAACTATTGTAAAATCCAAGGTAAGTTGGGTGCTGCTGTGCTCATCCCTTGAGATTGGTTCCAGGCAGAGAATCTTTTCCATTTTTCAGTACAAGTATTTCTAGTACTAGGCATCCTTGCCTCTAAAGTGACATCCATCACTGGTTTACTGAGGGATGGTAAAGGAAACATTAGGTAATTAGCCAGGCTGCTAGGTTCAGGGTTTGAAGCTGAGGGTGCAGAATCTGGTTCTCCTGCTGAGACAACAGGGTAGGGGTCTGAGGCAGGTGCCATGGGATCAACAGTGACACACTGCACAAGAGGGGGTTCCCAGTGTTGGCATGGCCAGTCTGGTGCAAACAATATCGTCCTTGGTTTGTCCTGTTTGATCTTTAGCAGTACTTTGGAGAGGAGAGGCAGAGAAGGAAAGGCATAAACTGATAGGTTTTTCCAGCTGAAGGACAGAGCATCCACTTTCCAAGCTTGTTTGTAGGGAGTCCTTGTGCAAAATTTGCCCAATTAGTAGTTCTGGGGGGAGGCAAACATGTCTATATCTGGGGCTCCCCATTTGTTTGTCAACATGCTGAAAATCTTTGGTTCCAGTGTCCACTCGTGTGGGTCTATAAGGTTTCTGCTTAGTCCGTCTGCCACTGTATTTAATTTTCCTGGCAGGAATTGAGCTTGAAGATGCACTTGTTAGCTCAAGGCCGTGTTCCACAATGCCATGGCTAGTCTGCAAAGGGGGTAAGAATGGGTACCCCCGCTTGTTTATGTACCACATAACAGTGGTGTTGTCAGTCTTTACCATTAATTGTCCTGGAAGAATGTGGTCCTTGAAGGGTGTCAGAGCATTCTGTACAGCTAACATTTCTTTTTGATTGATATGTAGGTGCATTTAACTTTGGTTCCATTTGCCCTGAATGCACTTCTCTGCCAGGTGAGCCCCCCCCCCATGCATAGTTTGATGCATCTGTTGTTAGGGTTTGGGCGGCAGCGGGTAGAGTGAATGGTAGCCCCTTGTTTTGGTGGCAGGACTCTGCCCACCAAAGGAACTCTAGGCGTAGGCAAGGTATGATAGGAATCATTGCTTCTAGATCCTGAGAATGTTGACACCATAGGCTTTTTAGATACCATTGCAGTTTCCTCATATGCAGTCTTATATATGCAATTAGAAGAATGCAGGAGGCCATGAACCCCAAGGCTTGCAGTATTTGTCTTGCAGATAGCAGGGTTTTTGTGGCCACTAGTTTGAAGTAGGTTGTTAAATGAATTTCTCTGGCATGAGGAAAGCCATCTGGGAAGTTGTATTCAAGTGTGCTCCCAGGAATTTAATTTGTTGACAGGGTACCACGTGTGATTTTTTTTGTATACGGTGTACCCCATAAAGGTTAGCACCCTTTGTACAAAGGCCAGATGATTCAAAAGTATGTCCTGGCTTTCTGCCCGAATTAGACAATCGTCCAGGTATGGGTATATTTTAATATTTCTTTGCCTGCAAAATGCAATGACTGGAGCTAGGCACTTTGTGAATACCCTGGCCGCAGTAGATAAGTCAAAGGGCAGTGCAGAGAACTGATAATGCGTGTAGCCTGCTTTGAAGCTTAGGCATCTTCTGCAAGATTCCCTGATTGGGAGGTGCAGGTATGCTTCCTTTAAATCGAGTGTTGCCAACCAGGCATCTTTGCCTAGCATAGAAAGCAACTGGTGAAGAGTCAGCATCTTGAATTTTGGAATCACCAAAAAGGTGTTTAGAGCAGACAGGTCCAGGATAGGACGCTGTGAATTGTCTTTTCTGGGTACCAGGAAAAGTCTTGAGTAGAAACCCTGTCTGTGTTTCTCTTCTGGTACAGTATGAATAGCCTTTATGCTTAAGAGAGACGGTACTTGCTTTTGGGCCTTTGCCCACTGATATGGGGGTAGATCTGGCCAACTGTTTGGTCTTGGTAATGTGTGGAAGTGAAATCTGTATCCTTGGGACACTATATTTAAAACCCATTTGCCCGGGGTAATGAATTCTCAGTTTTTTGCATGTAGAGCAATCTTTCCCCTAAAAGGGGCAGTCAGATGAGAAGTGCTTGGAAGTTTTAAAGTGAAGTCATTGAGACAGTTTACCATAGGGGGGAGCTTTACTACTCCCAGATTTGGAAGTGGGGGCCCCCCACTGCTTAGTCTTGTGCATACCCTGGGACTGAAGCCTGGGTGTTCTGCTGGATCTGGGTTTATACTGAGAAGGCCTGGAAGAGGCAGTAAAGGACCAATTCTTAGGAGGCCAATGCCTACTAAATCTTGGAGGTTGTACTTGGAAGAAATCTTTAACAGTTTGCATAGATTTAGCTTTTTCCTCCATCTTAAGAACTTCTTCTGCCTTATTGCCAAACAGGCGGTCCTGATTTAAGGGAGCATCCATAAATCTGGCTTTAACATCATCTGGCAAGGATTGCTCCTTAAGCCAAGCATGCCTTCTAAGTACAGACCCAGTGACAGCAGCCCTGCAAGATGCCTCTAGTGAATCAAAACCACATTGCAAAGTAAGTTTTCCAACTTGTTCAGCAGAATGCATTAAATCCTGTAAATCCTTATTTTCAGCACAATCAGGAATCAACATCATTTTCTGTTTAAGCAATCCAATAATATGCTGCTGATACTTTAACATATGAAGCTGGCAGTTTAAGGCCCTAATGGCCAAAGTTGCAGAAGTGTATATCTTCTTATCCCATCTATCCAGCGCTCTGGAGTCTCTATCAGAAGGGGTAGGATTTTTGACAGTAGTAGCTTTAATGCCTTTGGGTCCCTGTCAAATGGTCTCAGGATCTGCAGTAGGATTTTTAAAAAGGAACTTGTGAGAGTCAGGAACCCTGTAATATCTATCAGATTTTCTGGGAGCAGGAGGTAAAGAGTCAGGGGCCAAGCTAGATTCCGAAATGACATCATCAAGAATGTCTAGTACAGGAGAGATAGCTAAAGGCCTGTGCTGGGGCAGGAGTAAGAAATCCCTAAGCCTCTTTTTAGAATCAGAGAAATCCTGACTTTCCCAATGAAAATGCTCCCTAAGAGTATGCAAGGTTTCACCAAAAGAGAAACCCTCTGGGGGGAAGCAGAGAGAAGAGAGTCCTCAGCATGAGAACCCTAATAGGTAGACAAGGGTAAATCCTGGTCATCAGAGGAAATGGAAATTTCAGAATCCTGGTCAGAAATATCATAAGCAAACTCAGTCCTAGGTCTCTTAGAGGGGGAAGGTTAGCGTATTGAGCCATTCTTTGTTTTTTAGGCACAGAAGACTGACCATGCGGTCTGGGCTTCAGTTTTCTAGGCATGGTTCGAGTTTTAGGCCTTGCAGAAGAAGATGGTGTCGGTTTAATATGCAAGTCAGTAGGCCTGAATACACCCTCAGAAGCAGGCCTGAATACACACTCAGAAGCAGGTGCCTGCACAGCGGCTCCGGACCCATCCAAAGTAGAGACATCCACAGGTTCCACAGTTGAAGCATCTTGCGGCATACCAGACTGCGAATGGGTCTCAGTAGAGGTCTGTGAATCTGAAGTAGCAGGTATCAGGGGCTGCGAAAGCGCCTCACTGAGTACCAGCGAACTGGCGACTGGCTTAGAAGGGTCGTCGGCAGCTTTGGACCTAGGCTGCCTCTGTCTTTATCTTTGTGTTTTTTTCGGAATGTCGGTAGTCAGATGGCTTACAGAGGACATAGCTGGATAACTGAACAGAGCACCAAAATATTTAGAAGCGAAAATAAACAGACAACGGACAGTTGATGGTTTAAGTAAGGCACAAAACCGACACAGAGGTACGTCGTGGTCAGGGCCTAGGAAGGAATACAGTACGAATGATAATCTTTATGAGGTATTTACGTTCCCCAAGAAATACAATTATTTACTTTTAGTGACTCAGTTAAGAGCAAGAAAAAGCTTCCCCAACAGGGTACTTAACATTTAGTTGAAGACTTCGGTTCTGAAACTTGAAAACGAAAATTTCAGGAGTCGGCTGACTGGCACTTGTGAACTGCTTCTGTTTCAGACACTGCATGGCAAGAAAGACTGATGTAATGGTGTCGGCTGCACGTTTTATACCAAACTACCTAATGTCATGGAAGAAGAGACAGCAACTGACGCAGGACCAAAGACTTTGTTAATCAGGCCGACTGAGGGCTACTGCAAGTAGATAACCCAAATGTGATGACTGCAACAGTGAAACACGAAGAACATCCAGTGAGCATATAGGTCGTACAAGAAATGTAGATGCCCCCAATAATGCAGTCAGATCGTGGACTCTGATATCAACCACTGCACTGGGAAACTGGAATATACTAAGAAAAGCATTGGAAATTCTCTTCTCATCTGCTTAAGATAAGACACTGTAGGGCATGGTTAATTTATGCAATACAGGTTTATCCAATATCGGTTTAAAAGATGACAACATAGCAACCTTTAAAACAAATGTTATGTTAAAGGAGAAGAAAAAAGGTGGAACAGTAGGAGTTTGTCTATTAATAACACTCATGAGGAGTCAAGGACAGATTCCCAAGTTTTGTAGAGAGTTGAAAGCACGGATGACATTTTTATCTGTTTTCAAGTCTTATATGAGAAATTACGAGTGAGAAAATTAGGGGCAAAAATAAAGTATGATTTATGTCAGATCTTCTAAGATGTTCATAACAATTATAAGAGGCAAACTAGACGACTCTGGAGTAAAAATTATGTATGGAAAAAATTAAAATGAGCTTGGCAGGACAAGCAAATGGAAATACACTGGGCTGAGCCTGCATCTCAGCTGAGGTATGAAGTGTGTGTGTGGGTGGTGGTGGTGGCGCACAGTAAAGGAGAATACAGACATGCGATTTATTAAATACAGTTTAAGAGGTAGACCACATTCCAGGATCAAAGGAGGAGAAAGAGTAGTAATAGTGCCCAAGGAAAGATACAACTTGTGCTGCTTCGTATATATCTATTTCACCTTTAAATCATTACCTTCGGGTATTTGTCTTTTCTAGCCAAGACAAAGGCTAGGGATTTACTGCAACTTACTGATCAGGACTAGTGTGGATTTGTGTGTAATGGGGTGGTGACATATCTGAAAGTATCAAAAGAACACATGATACAAACAAAGGGGTGGGCAGAAACAAAAAAGATCCTGTCCTAATAAGTAGTAATGCAAAGAAAGTATTTGATGGGGTAGTTTTTAATTACACATTTAACCTGGATAAATGGATTTCCCCTAACGCCATGATAAGGCTAGGGTTAAAAACCTCAGCTTTGGCCGGCTAAGAACCTGCTGTAAGTACCTTTATCTGCTCTTTTTCCCCCCAAAAAAATACAGTATTTAAATTGATTTTAACTGTGTGGAAGAAAATATTAACTGAACTGGAAGTTTTCACTCTGCTCTTCAGTGTGGAAGGAATATTAACTGAACTGGAAGTTAGTCAGTGTTTGCTGAATTTTGTTATTTGCTAGTAATTACAGGTGTGGGGGTAGTCACATTCTTTGATTTCCTGTCCTTGCCTATTTAAGTGGTACAGTGTGAAATATTTTCTGCTTAAAAACCTCAGCTTTGGCCGGCTAAGAACTTGCTGTATTCAACTGGACGTATAAGAGAATTTAAGTACCTTTATCTGCTCTTTTTTCAAAAAATACAGTATTTAAATTGATTTTAACTGTGTGGAAGGAATATTAACTGAACTGGAAGTTTTCACTCTGCTCTTCAGTGTGGAAAGAATATTAACTGAACTGGAAGTTAGTCAGTGTTTGCTGAATTTTGTTATTTGCTAGTAATTACAGGTGTGGGGTAGTCACATTCTTTGATTTCCTGTCCTTGCCTATTTAAGTGGTACAGTGTGAAATATTTTCTGCTTAAAAACCTCAGCTTTGGCCGGCTAAGAACTTGCTGTATTCAACTGGACTTATAAGAGAATTTAAGTACCTTTATCTGCTCTTTTTTTTTTCAAAAAAATACAGTATTTAAATTGATTTTAATTGTGTGGAAGGAATATTAACTGAACTGGAAGTTTTCACTCTGCTCTTCAGTGTGGAAGGAATATTAACTGAACTGGAAGTTAGTCAGTGTTTGCTGAATTTTGTTATTTGCTAGTAATTACAAGTGTGGGGTAGTCACATTCTTTGATTTCCTGTCCTTGCCTATTTAAGTGGTACAGTGTGAAATATTTTCTGCTTAAAAACCTCAGCTTTGGCCGGCTAAGAACTTGCTGTATTCAACTGGACGTATAAGAGAATTTAAGTACCTTTATCTGCTCTTTTTTTTCAAAAAAATACAGTATTTAAATTGATTTTAACTGTGTGGAAGGAATATTAACTGAACTGGAAGTTTTCACTCTGCTCTTCAGTGTGGAAGGAATATTAACTGAACTGGAAGTTAGTCAGTGTTTGCTGAATTTTGTTATTTGCTAGTAATTACAGGTGTGGGGTAGTCACATTCTTTGATTTCCTGTCCTTACCTATTTAAGTGGTACAGTGTGAAATATTTTCTGCTTAAAAACCTCAGCTTTGGCCGGCTAAGAACTTGCTGTATTCAACTGGACGTTAAGTACCTTTATCTGCTCTTTTTTTCAAAAAAATACAGTATTTAAATTGATTTTAACTGTGTGGAAGGAATATTAACTGAACTGGAAGTTTTCACTCTGCTCTTCAGTGTGGAAGGAATATTAACTGAACTGGAAGCTAGTCAGTGTTTGCTGAATTTTGTTATTTGCTAGTAATTACAGGTGTGGGGGTAGTCACATTCTTTGATTTCCTGTCCTTGCCTATTTAAGTGGTACAGTGTGAAATATTTTCTGCTTAAAAACCTCAGCTTTGGCCGGCTAAGAACTTGCTGTATTCAACTGGACGTTAAGTACCTTTATCTGCTCTTTTTTTTCAAAAAAATACAGTATTTAAATTGATTTTAACTGTGTGGAAGGAATATTAACTGAACTGGAAGTTTTCACTCTGCTCTTCAGTTAGTCCCACCCACCCTCCCTGTTTTTGTTTTGGTGTTAATCTTAGTGGCCTTGCAACTGCCCGCCCCTCTTGTAAACTTGTGTTTGGATACTCCTTCTGGGCCCATCTCATTTGCTCACTCAACTGAGTGCAGTGAGATCATATTCTGATTTCAGGCACTCCTACTGTGTACAAAGAGAGCATCTGGGAAACGGGGGGAAAAAAAATTAAGCTCGTTTCCTGCCTTTCCTGTTAAGTGGTATAGACTATTTGTAGGTTTCTGAGCCCCCAAGCCCTTCTGTGTTGGAGGGAAGCCTTCTAGCTTAGTTTTTTTTTCTTATAACTAGCCAGTTTTCTAGTTTCAGCACTCAAATCTGTTTCTTTGATCTCAGCACTTGTTCAGAAAAAAAAAAAAAAAAATTTGCATCTGCTTTTACTGTACTTGTGTTTCTACCTACTTTTTTTACTTTTGTATCATCTTAAAAGCACTCAGTTGTATTTATTACTGCTTGGTGTAACTCATTCTAAGCCTTTTGGTTTAAACACTTGGGCTTCGGACCAGTTGTTTTGCACTGAGAGGGTTTGTGGTCTGCACTGTAGTGGCAGAACAGGTAGCTTACATCCTTCTAGGTTGGGAACTGCTGACTGTGGACTCAGTGTCTGTTATTCTAAAAGTGTATTAATTCTGGTTTAAGCACTTGGGCTTTCAGGCCAGTTATTTTACATTAAGAGGGTTCGTGGTCTGCACTCTTGTGGGAGGAGAGGCTGGACTCTGCCCTTCTGAGCTGGGAATTTCTGGTTGAAGGCTTATAGTGCATGCATATCTGAACTGCTTCTTACTGAAGTTGGTGCGCCTTGTTTGCTGTGGCATAGACTGGATTCGGGCCTGCTGGATCTAGCTTTGTTTGTGAAACTTGAGCACTAATCCAGGCATTCTCCAAAGTATTCAATTGTATTTATTACTGCTTGGTAGTAACCTGATTAAAGTGTAGCTATCATTCTAAGTCTTTTGGATTAAGCACTTGGGCTTCAGACCAGTTGTTTTACATTAGGAAGGTTTGTGGCATGCACTGTGGTGGCAGGACAGGTAGCTTTCATCCTTCTAAGTTGGGAACTGCTGATTGAGAGCCCAGTGTCTGTTATTCTTAAAGTGTATTAGTTCTGGTTTAAGCACTTGGGCTTCAGGCCAGTTATTTTACATTAAGAAGGTTTGTGGTCTGCACTCTTGTGGGAGAAGAGGCTGGACTCTGCCCTTCTGATCTGGGAATTTCTGGTTAAAGGTTTATAGTGCCTGAATATTTGAACTGTATCTTACTGAAATTGGTACACCTTGTTTGCTGTAGCATAGACTAGATCCAGGCCTGCTGAATCTAGCTTTGTTTATATGCTTGTTGTTTGTTTGCCTGTTATTTCCCTGGAACGCTATTTCCACCTAATACACGGCTTCTCAGCGCTTCTGTGTTTCACTAGTGATTATCTGCATTGTTTACTGTACTTATTTCCTTGTTTCACTTGAAAGAAAGTTACTGTTTGTTGTTTTTGCATTTAAGTTACCTGTAACACATTGCACTTAAGTTACCTGGCACTTGCTCACTAAAGCAATTATATAAGTCAGCACTAAAAATTAAAAGCACTACACCCTCACTCCCCACTGGCCCTGGTTTTCAATTATTAAGGAATTCCCAATATTATTCTAGCATGTCCAAAGGTCAGTTGTCAATCTCCTCTCCGGTCCAGCTGGTGAATCTGGGAATCATGAGGCAATGTTACAACTGCCTCATGTACACAGACAACCCTCTCCTCCTCCTCCCAACAAATTCCAACACATGTGAGAGATGCAACCATATAGCCAAACTGGAGGCTAAGCTCTCTCAACTCAGTACTGGCATAACCAGTCAGGAGGAGAAGGAAACCACACTCACTACAATTCCAGTCTCACATAGACCTACCACGACAGCAAACCAAACACAATCACACAAAAACATACTCGGAGGCTCTAAATAAAGATCTGCCAAAGCAGCAGAGACCTCCAAAGCAGACACCCAAGCAGCCACTACCCCAAAACAAAACAAGTGCAACACATATCTCACAAAGCCAGTGTGCCGAACAGTCACAGCCCTTAAGACTAAACAACACACCTGATACACTTGTAATAGGTGACTATAGTCAGGCACACTGACGTCCCGCTCACCAGGCTGAACAAGGAGAGGGTCACGGTGAGCAGCCTGTCGGGCGCTAGGATCCGCCACATAACACAAGCACTCAGGTCACTCCAAGGCAAGTACAAATATGACTCAGTCATTGTCCATGCTGGTGTGAATGACCTGAGACGTACCTCCCTGGACTACATGAAAAGAGACATAAAGGAGCTCTCTGAGCATGTAGCCCAGGCCGGAATGACCCTGACCTTGAGTAGCATCTTACCCTCACCAAAAATGATGCCACAATATGAAGACAAGATGATCAATTTCAACAATTGGCTTAAGTACTGGTGTCATTCAAAGGGGATCCAATGCCTGTCAGCTTGGGATGATATGCTCGACAAGCCACGATGCTTCACTAGGGACGGCTTGCACCTGTCACCCCTGGGCTTTCGGATATTGGCAAAGGCTCTTGCTACCCCCATAGTGCCTTTTTAGGCAAGGCTCAAAAGACAAACCCACCTCCATAGGTATCACAAGGGATAAGAAACTAAGAGTAATGCTACTCAACGCCAGAAGTCTAAACCTCAAGATGCATGCACTCAAAACTCTCCTTAGCATGGAGAACATAGATATCTGTGCAGTAACAGAAACCTGGTTCAGGGCTCCCGAGAGCACCCCAGCACTACCAGGTTATACCTCATACCATGCTTTTCTGCCCCAAAACTTGGACCGAACCACAAAAGGAGGGGAGTATCGATATTCATCAAAGATACCCACACCTCCAGGTTGGTGGCAAAGCACGAAGCATCAGAGACTATCCATGTGCAACTAACAGTGGGTAAAACTGCCTTCCAGTTTATAGCCTGCTACAGACCACCCTCCCAAACCCAGGAACCCCACTCGGCCTTCCTGAGAACACTGGAAAATATGAAGGTCTCTCCAAACACCATTATATTGGGCAACTTCAACTACCCAAACATAGACTGGGAGCATTACTCTAGCTCCAACACCCTAGCCCAAAGGCTCCTAGAATTTATAAACTCAAATGCTATGGAACAACTTGTTACCACTCCCACAAGAGGGGAAAACATACTGGACCTGATCATCACCAACATGGGGACTCTATGCTCCAGACCATAAGTGTATCCCTCACTGGTAAGATCAGACCATAAACTAATCTCACTGGATATTCACATCCCGACCCCACCCCCTGCCCAGAAAACCACAGTGAAAAACTTCTCTAAAGCAAATTTCACACTCCTCAAAACTGAGGTGGAATCCTTCAAAGCCCCAGGGCCTGTGGAAAATATGGCCCAGACCGCAGAATCCTTTATAAACGCATTCTATGAACACCTTCAGGAATGCATGGATCATGCGATCCCAAATAAAACCAAGACCCAATCCTCCAAAGGCAGACGTCCTGTCTGGTGGACCCCAGCCATAAACAAACTATACAATAGGAGGAGGAAGCTACTAAATGATAGAGCAAAATCCCAAAAAGGGAAGGCATTACTGATCAGTATTAGCAAAAAACTACGGGCACACATAAAATTGTCTAAGGCTAGCTTCGAGAGAAAAATTGCACAGGACACTAAGGATAATCACAAGGCTTTCTTTAGTTATGTTAGGAACCTGGGTGGTAATTCCCAGATATGCTCAGAATTAGTCCAAAATGACAAAAAATACACCGAACCCACAGACATTGCCAACATCCTAGATGACAGGTTCAGCGCAAACTTCTCCCCACCAAAAGGGCAAATATCTATCCCAGCAGAGTGCTGCCCCTGACATCTCAGATGCTCAGGTAAGAGCCGCCTCTCCAAAGCAAAAACACAGCACCCATGGGACCAGCCGGTATCCCGCGCTGCATCCCACATGAACTCCAAGAAGAGCTAAACCCAAACATAAAACTACTGTTCAATCTCAGCCTTACTACAGGATATGTGCCCAAAGAGTGGCGACAGCAACAGTGGTCCCTCTCCATAAAGGTGGTGCCTCAACGGATCCTGGAAACTATCGCCCCATAAGCCTGACTAGCTTAGTCTGCAAAGCTATGGAAAGGATCATCATGGACCTCATAAATAAAGATATTGGGGACCTACAAACACTGGATCCTACCCAGTTCGGCTTTGTTAAGGGCAGATCCTGCCTCTTAAACCTGGTTGATTTCTTTGAAACAGTCACCAAGGCCATTGACGAGGGAAGGTGGTCCACACAGCCTACCTGGACCTCGCAAAAGCCTTCGATACAATACCCCACTGGCATTATAGATAAGCTCACCAGCTTAAATATAAACCCCTATGTCACTAGATGGATTGCAAACTGGCTCAAGGACAGAACCCACATGGTTAGAATTGCTGGAGCCATGTCAGACTCCAAACCAGTTACAAGTGGTGTCCCACAAGGCTCAGTCCTGGGACCTCTCGTTCGGTATATATTTCTCGGAGGTACAGGCCAACACGGAAGGACTGTGGCTGACCAAGTTCGCAGATGACTGCAAACTGGGCGCCATAATCAACTCTCCAGCCGACACAAGCATCCTACAAAAGGGCCTCATAGAAACAGACAAGTGGTGCCAGAGCCATGGCCTCAAGCTAAATGCCAAAAAGTGTATAGTTATCCCCTTTGGCAAAAACAAAGTGCCCACAAATTACCACATAGGTGGTAATCCATTAAGTACAGAAGAAGTAATTCGGGACCTGGGGACCCAAGTTGATAGCAATCTCTCATTTGAGAACCACGTGGCCAAAGTGGTTAGAAAAACATTTTATATAGCCCACCTAATCATGAAGGGATTCACATCTAGATCAGGGGACGTCATCGTGCCTCTTTACTCATCCCTCATCAGGCCCATAATTGAGTACAATGCCCCTTTTGGGATGTACCTTACCAGACACCTGCAGCAACTGGAAAGACCCCAAAAGTACCTCACCAAGAGGCTCAAACAGATGCCATATGCTGCCCGGTTAAAGAAACTCCAGCTCTGCTCAGTGGCATACCGCCTGTTCAGAGGCGATCTGTGCCTGACGTATAAAGCCAAGTCCAACCCGGAATTAATGGACATGCTGCACCTCAGAAAATCCAAATCCCATCGAGCTACGCGCTCGAGAGACTTGAACCTCAGCACTGAAATAAATAGGACATGCTGGAGGGACAGATTCATAACCCAGAGGCTCCCTTCACTCTGGAATAAAATCCCAGTCCAGGTTAGGCAGAGTCTCTCACTGACTCTCTTCAAGAGGAATCTTGATGAGTGGATGGGAGATCGTAGGTTTACCCCGGGTATCACTTCTGTGTCACTGTTAGACAGAGGCACAGTATACTAACCTCGAAAAAGGGCATAGCAAAATAAATTTAAAATGGGTGGCGAAAGCCAAACACATTCTGGCTAGGCTTATAAATGCCCTAGGGCAGATAGCCTAGTATGAACCTATGAACCTATAAGGCTTATAAAAAGAGTATTTATATGGGCTATCAAGTCAAAAGATCTGGCAGAAAGCTATCAAAGGCATTTATTTCATCTGCAAAGAGGCACAGGGCAATAGCGCCCAATTTCTCCACTGCTCAAAAGGGTGCAACTGATGTGGAACATATAAATTACTGGCAGATGCCAATTTATCTGACAGATCTGGAGACAGGAATTTCCAAGTTGTTCTCAATAAGAAAGCAATTTGAGATGCTCATGGGGTACAAAGAAAGGATGTAAAAGCTACTGAACCTAACTTTGTTCCCCCTAGTAACATGATTCTGTAGTTTCCTTGTCTATGGAGTCATACTTGGCTAAAATATCTACAAGAAGCTCTAATCCTGATTATGGATAAAGCAGCTAAGAAGATGTGGGGAGAAACTGCAAGTAAAATACAAAGGGAAAAAATAATTTTGAGGATAAACTTGAGTAGCAAGATTCAGTTAGTAAAAATGATGTTGGTACCCTTAGCTCAATATAGGCCAATCAGTTTCATACCACTGAAAACTCAGTAAATCAAAAGGATATATGTGAAGGACTGGATTTAGGAGGGTAAAACTCCAAGAACTGAAGGAGGAAAAAGAAAAAAGACCACCGCTAGGACAGGATGGGCTTTCCCTTAAATGCTTAAGTGGAAATTGTGAGGCAACACAACTTGATTATCAACATAGTTCTAAATGAAGACATGCCTTATTGTGTGGGTCAAAACAATAAAGATGTAAACAAAATTTTATTAGCTAAATTTTTAAAAAATGAAGACAGCTAAATTAAGTGAGTTGCAGAAACATAGTAGCAGGTCAGATGACATATGGAGGAAAGCATTACTCCCAAAAAGGATATCTTAGGGGATCTGAAAGGGGAAAATAAAGATGTTATTTATGCAGAGTGAAGAAACCACAGGAAAATTCAGTTTGGCAACTACAGACCAAATTCGTCCATCTTAGACTGAGGAGTGGCAGAAGAGGAAGAGTTCTTGGTAGTAATCAACTGCCCCAATTAAGTTTTTAAACACAGGACTAGAACAACGCAAGGAAGAACTAAAAGGGTAAAAAGTCAAACATACCAATATTTACAACAATTTAGTTGTGCACAGTAATGGACTAAATGCCTGGTAGAGAAGCCTAGTACAATAACAGCAAGTGACTATGGGAGGGATACCTGTTTAGCCCCAAGACAAGCCACAAAAAACAGGAAATTTAGGATTTTAGTGGGGAAGTATTTAACCTTGTACAGGTGTAAAAATAGTGGTATAAATATCCCAACTGATGCAACCAACACTTGTTGGAGATGTGGGGACAATTACAATGGAGATTAGAATCACATTCTGGGGGTATAGGACATAAAATAATTTCAAAAGCGTCCTGCAAAAGTTGGTAAATACTGGGAGTGGAGCAACTCTGTACGGACTAAAAACAGCAAAAACCTGTGTCACTAGAAAATGAAATTGCCTGATATACCAACATTAGAACAGTTGCAGGGTACACCAAATGTGATTCAAAAACAGAAGCTACAGAACATAGTGGGTACCTCCAACAACAATATCAGGCAAAAGTGAAATCTATAAGAACTACTGATGTTGACAGCACAGTTCATATGAACATACTAATATAGAACGGATTTGTATGCTTATGGAAATTATACTTATTTTGTTCAATCAACAGATCTATTTACAAAAGGAAGGTGTGGCGATGGGTACATCAACTGCCAAAAGTTATGCTAGCATAGTGACAGGTCACTGGGAGAATGAACGTTAAAAACGACAAGATGGCAACAGGCTGTCTTCTAAAGACACTGCAGATAATCTTCTTTTACTTTGGGATGGTACAGAAACAGAGTTGAATTCATTTTTTTACAGCTCTTAACTCTAGTACTTCTTTCCTTAGGTTTGATATTAACGTATCTAGTAAAGTTAATTTTCTAGAGACAAGTGTTTAGAAACCAGTCTGGGTTGTGTGGAACTACTATATTTAAGAAAGTATGTACAAGGAACAACATGCGTCATATAAGAAGCATGCAACCTTCACATATTTTAAGGACAGGGTCTTAGGATGTCAAGGCTGAACCCAGATAATGGTATGTTTGAAGCATACTTGGGTGGTTTGAAAGACAGAATAAAGGAAAGAGGGTATGATGAGAGGGATGTCGAGATTTCATTATGAGAAGTGAAACAATTATGTCCCATTAAACGTAAACCATGCTTCTCCCCTTTGGATCAACAGTTAACAGCCCTACTACCTTGTATCGATTCCAACAGTACATTGCATATGCCTTTATATTATGCCAATAATGTAAAATCAGTTCTTGATGCAATTAAGAAATACTGGCCTTTTCTGACCAGTAATTCAGAAATTAAGGATATACTTGGTGATATGCCTAGTTTTTCCTTTAAAAATAAGTCCATAAAACGAATGCTATGTTACCATAGCACAGGGGACACCATATCTAGTGGCTTAAGTTTTGCTAATGCCCCTTGTATGAACTGCAACTTTTGCAGCTATACTGATTCGTCAGGGTCTTCTGGAAACCCTGATTTGAAAAAAAGTGCAAGTTTAAAGTTAAAGCAGATTGTTCTATGAATGTGATTTATTTGGTTGTCTAATATGCACTTCTTTCTATGTTGGAAAGACGAATAGATGCTTGAGAGACAGGATTAAGGAACACGTATATAATATTAAGAACAAGTCTAGTAGCAATGCTTTAGCTAAACATGTTAGTGACTGGTTTAGATCATTTTAAGTTTTTGGTTGTACAAAAAGTAGTTGGAAATGAGTGGGGTGGGGATCTTGAGAATTTTACTGAAGCCACTGACACTAAATGGATAGTTAGACTCAGGGCTGACATGGGTCATGGTCTTAATGAAAAGGTGCCACTGAAACCCGTCCTTAAAGCAAAACTATTGAATAGATGAATGTTTTTAGTGTAGGTTTCTTCTTGCACATTGTTATATGTATGTGACCTTTGTTACTTAGATTTTTACCTTGTGTATGAGTTTAGCATATTTGATATGGAACTTTGTATAATGTTGGTCTATTTAAATATATTTTAATGTTAAGAGTTTTCATAGCAGTTTTTGATTACATAATTGCTATCCACCTATTGTTCATTGGACTTACCTGCTACATATAAATGGTTTTGATGCTTTGACTTGGATGTAATGTCTGAAAAACCAGTACTTGTACTGTGAAAGCGCTAACATTCAACAAATGCTGGATTTCTGCTTTTATTTCTAAGTTTACCTTGATTTTGGGTAAAAGACATCAACTGCCTATTTGCTTTGCCTCAGTCATATGGACCTTTTCAGTGTGCTAATGTTGAAGAGTGAGGCATTTACCATCTCTGTTGCTTTTTTATATTCAGTTTAAAAGTAAAAAGTCAAAAAATCCAAAATACTGCTCTCACTGGTAAACGCTCTTGTGGAAACAACCAGTAAATATATAATAAAAAAACGTAGCACAAGAGCAAAAGCAAGGGTCAAATCTTATATTCAAAACCAGATACTTTTATCAGTAAAACAATGGATAGTTGCTAAAAATAGCTTCAGCAGATCACAATGTTTGCTTAACATAGACAGTTTAAATACTAAAGCACATGGTGAGTACAATTCAAATGAACCAATCATCATCACACATCAATTAGTTCACTTAACATTTAAAGCAACAAATACAAAAGTATATCAGTGCATTCATTACTGCTACTAATCATATAAAAAAAATATATATATATATAAAAATATATATAAAAAAAACTAATTCAAAGGATGCGCTTTTTTAAATGGAGTTAGTTTTTTATATATATTTATATATATATATATATATATATATATATATATATATATTTATATGATTAGTAGCAGTAATGAATGCACTGATATACTTTTGTATTTGCTGCTTTAAATGTTAAGTGAATTGATTGGTTCATTTGAATTGTACTCACCATGTGCTTTAGTATTTAAACTGTCTATGTTAAGCAAACATTGTGATCTGATGAAGCTATTTTTTAGCGAAAGCGCTTATCCATTGTTTTACTAATAAAAGTATCTGGTTTTGAATATAAGATTTGACCCTTGCTTTTGCTCTTGTGCTACGTTTTTTATTATATCAGTTTAAAAGTAGTTTTATATAGGATGTGGGCAGAGGTTTGAAGGTGAAAGTGAGTACAGTGATACATGGCTGCTAGACAGGATTAGGATTAGATGTTAGTGAATCATTGGTTAGAGATGTTATATATCATCTAAGAAATAACAGTTGAATTGTGCTGCTGTTTCAAGTGACGAGGCTGGGATGCAAAATTTCCTTAATGATTATCCAGAATTTTTTTTAGAGTTGTGTCTACTATTGTTCTGAATTTCAGTATAGTATTTTTTGTCTTCATTAATTTGCTTTTTAGCACGATTGCAAAGCATTCTGAAGTTTAACATACTGTGGTGTTTTATATTTTTGCCATTCTTTCCATGCTTCTTCTCTGTCCTACATTAGCAATCTACTCTTTTTGGATAGCCAAATTACATTATTTGTTTTTAGTCTCTTCCTCTTAGAAGATGCAAGTGTACTCATGTTTTATAGACAGCATCTATATAGGTTAGAACTGAAGTGTTAAAACTGTGGGAAGTTCGGAAGCCATGTTCTGTGGAGGATACGAGACAGGGTAAGATATTCAGGAAAGTTGTACTGAATTCATTTAAAGCATCATGTAAACAGGAGGATTTTTAGAAAGTTCCAGTTAACAGATGACAGGCTAGTAATGAACATTTCTGGGTTATACTTTTAATCTTAACAACAAATTTCTGTCTGCCATTACATTTTAAAACTACATAATGGAATCATCAAAAGAAAAAAATATATATATATAACCCTTGTCACTATCACACTTGTGCAAACAATGCTAGTTATAAACTTGCTGAAATAGCCAACTTCTACTACTCTGTGGATATCTTGCAGGTATGCAACATTTTAATGCAGTTTTTTTGCTTAAATTAGACACACAACCCATTACAGAATACGATTTACATTGTACTATTGCTGATGGGGTAACCTCTAAACCAAAAAAACAATCTGCAAAACACCAACATATATGATCTGATGAAGGAACTTTCCGAAAGCGCTTATCGTTTGAAAACTTTGGGGTTATTGACTTCATTGATCCACACTCCATCATTTTAAAGGATTTTAGTAGTTTATACGGCTCCGTGTTGGTGGTGTTGGTGGTTTGCAGATTGTGTGTTTCGTTGTTCCTCAACACACCTTCAGCAGTTGCAGGCATTTGTTTTTCTCTAAACCAAAAAAAGGTTGCCACACTAACTGAACACAAAATATCAAAAAATATCAAACCTTTAGCAAGAGCAAAGCCAACTTTGGCAAAAATACTAACAAACAAACCCATCTGGCAAAATGAGAAGTTATGTACCTACCATAACGTTCCATGTTAGTTGTCTTCTTCACGCCTTCTTTCTTGCTGGATGGGTTCGGAGCCAATCCTCCGACTGCCAATACTAAAGCTCGAGAGCTAATTCCACCAGCTCGAGGCTCCCCTATATCCCACAATGCTAGGCGGTAACTACTCAGATCTCGTTTGATAGCTAAAACCAAGCAGTTCTGGTTTCCATAGTATGGAGAAGAGAGAAAAGGAACCCACCTCTATATAAACCTGTATGTAAGCTACCACAAACATAAAAGGGAGAATAGAGGTAGTAGAACATGTGGGAAGGAAGCCCCAATGGAAGATCCCAAAAATTCCTATCGGTCTGTTCAGGCTGGGGGGAAGGAGGGTGGGACGCAAGAAAGACGGCGAGAAGACTACAACTAACATGGAACGTTATGGTAGGTACATAACTTTTCAATGTTAAGTTGTCAATCTCGCCTTCATTCTTGCTGGATGGGACCGTGTCCCTAGCACCTTACCCCGGGTGGCTTATCAGAACAGACTCTTGAGAACAGTGGAACCAAAGTTGGCACGGTTTCTGGAGGCCATATCCAATTTGTAATGCGAGATAAAGGTATGAGGAGAAGCCCATGTGGCTGCTGCACAAATGGAATCTATTCGTAGCCTGTCCTGAAAAGCTACAGATGTAGCTAATGCCCTGGTTGAATGAGCTCTAGGTCTTTAAGACCGTTTTTGATGTCTGATTTCACAGATGAAGGTAATTATAGAGGTAAGCCATCTTGAAAGGGACACGTTAGAAACTGGAAGGCCCAATTTCCCTTCCGCATAACACAGGAAGAGCTGGTCAGATTTCCTGAACTGTTTAGTCCCGTCTAAATAATATCGAAGTTGGCGATGAACATCTAGAAAATGTAACATTTGTTCCGACCTGTTGGAATAATCAGGGAAGAAGACAGGGAGATCGATAGTCTGGTTTAGATTTGCCTCAGAGGAAACCTTAGGCAAGAAGGACGGATTAGTCCGGAGGGACACCCTGTCTTTATGGAAAACTAAGTAAGGAGGACGACTGCAAAGAGCATGAAGTTCAGATACCCTTCTAGCTGATGTTATGGCTACTAGAAAAAGTGTTTTCCATGAGAGCAACTTAAGGGGGCATGAAGCCGCAGGTTCGAAGGGGGGGAGAATCAAAGGATGCTAGGACCAAATTCAAGTCCCACTGAGGTGGGGGATCTTTGATTGGGGGCTTGAGCAAAAAGACACCTCTTAGAAAGGCTTTGCAGAGTTTATGGGACATGATACTGGAGTCCGAGACACCTACATGAAAAGTTAGATATAGCAGCTAGTTGTACTCTAATGGTAGATGAGGAAGAGCCTAAATGAAAGAGCTCTGCCAGGAAGTCTAGGATAGACTGGATAGGTGCAGTGAAGGGATCTATATTTTTTGATGCTGCCCAGAAGGAAAAACGTTTCCACTTACTATTGTAAATCCTTCTGGTAGAAGACTTGTGAGAGGCTATCGGGATGTTACAGACCGAATGAGAAATTAAGGGAAGCCTGGCTAGGGTAGGAATTGGAGAAACCACGCTGTGAGGTTGAGAGATTGGAGGGAGTGGTGCAGCTGGCCCGACTGGTGGGTCAAAAGATCTGGCACTGGGTCCAGATGCCAAGGCTGCTCCAAGAGGTAAAGATGCAGGAACGGAAACCATATCCGTCGAGGCCAGTAAGGGGCAATGAGGATCATGGTGACTCTCGAGGCGATAGCTTTCTGAATTAATTGAGAGATCAGTGGAAAAGGGGGGAAAGCATACAGAAGTCCCCGGGGCCAATCGTGGACTAGAGCATCTCTGGTGGGTTGGCCTGGTAGAGGAAAGAGGGTGAAGAAATCGTGACACTTGCTGTTTTGGGGAGTAGCAAAAAGATCGCAGCAAGGCCGGCCCCATCTTCAAAAGATTTCTTCCAGCACTGATTTTTTTAGAGACCACTCGTGAGGCATGAGAATAGCCCTGCTCAACTTGTCCGCAATCACGTTGGACTTCCCGGGAATGTGAGTTGCTATCAGAAACCGCTGAGAAGAAATCGCACACTGCCAAAGTCTGAGTGCCTCTAGACATAAGGGGTAGGACTTGGTTCCGCCCTGTTTGTTGATGTACCACACTACGGACATGTTGTCTGTCTGAATTGCAATAGTCCCTGTGGGAAGAGAGTCCTGAAGGGCTTGCAACGCTAAAAGCACTGCTCTCATCTCTAAGACATTTATGTGCAAGTGGCACTCGAAAGATTGCCACGTGCCCTGGACTGTCCTGCCCTGATAATGCCCCCTCCACCCGATCAGGGAGGCGTCCTTTGTCACCGTGGCGATTGGGGGGGGGGAATGAAGGGTCTGCCCTGGAGAACTTGAGGTGATGTCATCCACCAAGACAGGTGATTCTTGCATGATTGGGTTAGCAGGATGATGTGAGACATTGGGAGCTGTTGGAAGGACCATTGAGAAAACAGCATCCACTGTAGGATCCGCATGTGAAAACGAGCTAAGGGGAGGAGCTTAATGGTAGCCGCCATGAGTCCTAATACCTTCAAGGCTACCCCGGCTTTGATCTTGTTGCATTGAAGCAGAAGGTAAACTTGTTTGCGGATATCTGATACTCTTTGCTCTGTCAGTCTGGCGGAAAGATGAACTGTGTCTAAGGTGGCGCCTATAAAGGTAATAGATTGACAAGGCAGATTTTTCGAAATTTACTGAAATGCCTAGAGCTTGGCAAGTTTGAATGGTGAAGTCTCTGGAAAGAAGAAGTTGACGCCTGGTGGTGGCGGTAAGGAGCCAGTCGTCCAAATATGGAAACACCTGGAATCCTTGACGTCTCAAGTGAGCCGCGACCACTGCCATACATTTGGTGAACACTCGGGGGGCTGTAGTGAGACCAAAGGGCAGGGCTCTGAACTGGTAGAGACTGGCTCCCAGCCTGAAGCGGATAAACCTCCTGGAGCGTCTGTGCATTTTGATATGGTAGTACACATCCTGAAGGTCTATCGAGCACATCCAATTGTCCTGACCCAAGAAGGGTAGAATGGACTGTAGCGTGACCATCCGGAATTTTGTTTTCTTCACATACTTGTTTAGCTTGCTGAGATCCAGTATTGGTCTCCAGTCCCCTGTTTTTTGGTACCAAAAGAATTTGGAGTAGATTCCGGATCCTTGCTGGTCTGCTGGGACTGGCTGGATAGCTCTTTTTGACAGCAGCTTTGATATTTCTAACGCTGCTTGTTCCCTTAGACTGGGTGGAACGTCTGGAAGGGATCCTTTGGGTTGGGATGGGATGTAAATAAAGGGGATTTTGTAACCCTCGGATATGATCGACTGTACCCATTTGTCTTGAGTGAGGGAAAGCCAGGCTTTTGGGTACAGTGATAATCTTCCCCCGACTGCCTCCGAAGGTGGACAGCCGGGCAGCTCCTCAGGGATGCTGAAAGGGTTTATCAGAGAAAGTCTCTCTGCTACCCTGATTTTGCGGACCACCTCTGCCCCTAGGGCGGCGTCTATTGTTGTTCCCCCCTCTGCCTCTAGAGGGGAATCGACTTTGTGCGTCAGATGAGACTCCTTGTGGTTTGCGGACCACATTCCCCCCCCCCCTCTTACCTTTGGGATAAGGTCTGGAAGGGGTAGACAAACGGACTCTCACGGCACAGAGTGTCTTACCTTCCTGCTCGCACCTAGTCAATGTATCCTTCACCTGAGGTCCAAACAACGTTGAGCCATCAAAGGGGGAATTGGTGAAGGACGCCTTGAAAGGGTCCGCAAAATCGCAAAGCCGCATCCAGGCGTGGCGTCGTAAAGCTACACCTGTGCCTGCGGCCCTACTCGCCCCATCAGCCGCATATGAGATAAGCCGCATGGAGGAGTTGACAATCGAATTCAGGGTTGCCAACTGTGAGTTCATGTTGTCTTGGAACCCCTCAGCTGTTGGATCCTGCATAGCCTCACCCATATCCTTGAGTAAATCCCTCTGGAGACGGGTGAAGTGACACAAGTAGTTCAGCGACCGCATGGCAAAGGTCGCTGAGGAAAATATCCGCTTACCATACCTGTCCATGGTCCTAGACTCCTTATTAGGAGGATGGACAGGTACCGAAGGATCGGCTAATTCCTTCTTAGTGGCTGCGGCCACCACCATGGCATCAACAGAGACACCTTTGGATAAGAACTGTTTCTCTTTTGGGGCAGTAATAAATTTTGAAGGCCTCCTTGGGGTAGGTTCCACTGAATCAGGGGCCGTCCAAGCCTTCCTTGCCACCACTTCCATGAGGGGGTCAAAGGGAGGAGACACCCAGGAGGTGGAAGGGCGAGAGCCAAACGCCTCAAGGTAGACCGACTCGTCCTCTGAAGGGTTAAGGGTGAGCCAGTTCCCCCTCTGTTTAAGGATTTCAAGGATGTCAGCAAAAGAGACATCCTCAGAGGGAGAGCAAGGGGAACCTTCAGATTCCTCCAAGTCGGTGTCAGAGGTGATAGACTCAGGGGAGTCAATGTGCTTCCTCTTGCACGGTCTCTTCCGAGGGGGTTCCCCTGCCGGATCAGGAGAAGCCTCGGAAGAAGAGGATATTCCCAATGGGGAAACCTGAGGGGCTGGCTCTCTACGGTCTGGTACGAGGGGTGGGTAGAAACCACCGCAGGCACTGAAGAGGGAGGAGCCGACCATGGGGTAGACACGGGGTCTAGCATGCTCCGCATGACCTCGAAGGCGCCCCGATCAGCCAAGGCCGAAGGTCCCTGCTCGGATGAGACAAGGACCCCCCGGCACCAACAGGGACGGCTCCGAGGCCGATGTCGGAGCCGAACTCACCAGCGCTGACGCTCCGAGAGGGAGAACGGGGTCAGACAAGGGTCCGATGCCACTCGCCCCCTCGGAGCCGACGAGGGAAGCTCGGCGCAGAGATTCCTCCAAAGAGGAAATTGGAGCAGATGACGGAGCCGAAAGGGAGGGTATCGGCTCCAATGCACCGACAGCCATGGCTCCGACGAGCCCCGGCTCCGAACTCAAAGGAGTCGGAGGAGGAACAGAAGCAGGGATGGGAATAGCCACTGACTGTTGAGTAGGGCTATGCAGCATTTGGGCCAGTGCCTTGGACTTGAGAAGTCTACTCACCACCCTTTGTAAGTCATGGTCGGACAGCCTGGAGGACCGAGAGGAATGGGACCTATGGGTCTGCTCCGACAGAAGAGGGGATCCCGGGGCCGAGTGGATGGAGCCGATGGAAGGGGACCTTGACCTCTTCTTAGAAGGTGGCTCCGATAAGACTATCGGAGACGACTGAGTCTTAGCAACCTCGGCTCCGGCCGGAGCCGAGGTAACGGTTTGAGTCTTCGAAACATCGACTCCAGCCGGAGCCGATGTCGAAGCAGCCTTGATGCTCCCAGCGGACAGCTCTGAAGCTGGAGCCGATGGCCTGGAAGTCTTTGAAGGCATCCCCGACGCAGACTGGGTCAAGGGGCCTTCAGGCTTTAATAAGCCTCGAAGAATAAGTTTATTTTTGCGTTCCTGCAGGACTCTCAGGCTGAATGCATGGCAAACAGCACAGGAGTCCTGCAGGTGCAAAGGTCCCAGGCAATAGACACAAGAAGTGTGACAGTCTGTCAGACATTTTCTGACAGCACGAGCCACACTTCTTGAAGCCTGAGACCTTGGAGTCTTTAGACATCCCAGAAAAGGAGACTGTATATCAAAAGACAGACACATCCTTTAACCAAAAAGAAAAAACCCAATCACACTGAATGACAAAGGGAAAAAGGGGAGTGGGCCAAAGGCCTAGAACTTAAAAAGGAATAAAAAGGGGATAAAAACGAGGGAGACCCGATTTAAACTAAAAGGATACCCTGTACTATAAACTAAATAAAAAGGATAGGGGTAGATATTTGAAGTTTTTAACTAGAAAAAACTCACTAACCTGCCAGAGCCGGTAGAAGAAAGCACCTCGCAGCTAAGCGGCAAACGAGATCTGAGTAGTTACCGCCTAGCATTGTGGGATATAGGGGAGCCTCGAGCCGGTGGAATTAGCTCTCGAGCTTTAGTATTGGCCGAGTCAGAGCCGAGGATCGGCTCCGAAGCCATCCAGCAAGATTGAAGGCGAGATTGACAACTTAACATTTATGGAATTTAGTACAGCAGAACATTTCACATCTTTAGTTCTGCTGCTGTCTGTGGATACTCTGTTAAAGGAATCCCTTCAGAATATTCTTGGGTTTAGCTGAAATAAACTCAAACCACAGCTACCTTGTCACATCTGCAAAACTCAGATTTTGCATATCAGCTAATAGATAGCCTGAACACAAGGCTAACTGGACTTTTAAAAAATGTTTGCCCCCCTTCCAAACTTTATCACTGCACGTCAGAAACGTTATAAGACAGAGAAGCAGAGAATAATAATTTTTAAATCTAGGAATTCTATTGAATTCCATCAGCAGAAAGTACAGTTTTGTACCTACCATAAATGTAGATGTTAGAGTGTCTTCACTGCTGCAGTCATTACACTTGGGTTATTTATCCTGCCGTCAGGCGGTCCCACAGTTGGCCAGAGTTCCAAAGTCTTGGTCCGGCGTCGGTTGCTGTGGCTTCTTCCCGGACGTCAGTGCGCCAGGGGTATATAGATGCAGCCGACGCCATTTTCTTCAGTTTTTCTTGCCCCAGATGTCAGGTGCCCCCAAATAGGTAGGTAATACATAATGGTAAAAAAACATGCAAAAAGGTAAACAAAACCTTCAGTTACCAGCAAATACACCACATAGGTAGTATAGGGTTGAAAGGTGCACTTAAGCCCCAGCTAAGAAAGAGGGGATGTCAGGTGGGTAACCTGGACTGCAGCAGTGGAGACACACTAACATCTACATTTATGGTAGGTACAAAACTGTACTATGTTCATCGTATTTCACTGCTGCAGTCATTACACTTGGATTGAATCCCAAAGCTGAGTTAGGGTGGCTGGTTCTATAGAGGATTTGGGGTGGCTATGAGGCCCTGCAGCACTGCAGTGGCAAAGCCAGCTCTGGATCTAGAATAAAGAGGCAAGTGATGATGCTTGGTAAAGGTGTGCACTGAACTCCAAGTAGCAGCCTCCAAGATATCTTTGGTAGGTACTCCTCTAAGGTAGGCAGTTGAAGTGGCTGTTGCCCTGGTGGAATGTGGTCTAATGTTAGTAGGTACAGGTTTCCCATGTTGTGTGTAGCATAACCAAATACAGTGTCCTATCCACTTAGAAATTGTCTGCTTTGAAATAGCCTTTCCCTGTGATCCTGCAGCATATGCTACAAACAATTGCTCAGTTTTTCTGAAAGCTTTTGTTTTGTCCAAATAGAAATGTAATTGTCTGTGTATGCCCAAGGAATGCAGAAGCCTCTCCCCTTTATTCTGGGGATTTGGATAAAAAGTTGGCAAATGAATAGTTTGGTTAAAAGCCATACTGGATACCACCTCAGGCATAAATGAAGGGTTTGTTCTTAAAGAAACCCTGTCTTGGTGGAAAATAATAAAAGGCACCACTGCCATTAGTGCCTGTAACTCTGAGACTCTTCTTGCTGAGGTTATTGTCAGCAGCAGAGCAGTTTTCCATGATATATATTTTAATTCTGCTGAATTGGCTGGCACAAAAGGAGGTAAGGTTAGTTTTTCTAAAACAAAATTGAGGTCCCAAGTTGGTGTTGGTGCTCTCCGGGGTGGTCTTATGTTTTTAGCCCCTCTGAGGTATTGTTTTAGCAATGGATGAGAGAAAATAGGAGGATCTGTGTTGTAATGAGCCGAGATGGCAGAAGCGTGGATCTTAATGGATGAAAAGGATAGTCCTTTGTCCAGCATTTCAGTCAAGTATTGTAGTATCTGAGGAATATTTGGGACAAGAGGGTCAAAGCTTTGAGCCTGGTTCCAGGCACATAATCTCTTCCACTTTTCTGAATAAGATTTCCTGGTGCTAGGCCTCCTGGCCTCCAAAATGACATCCATAGCAGCTTTAGAGAGTGGTGTTGTCTGTTTGACTAATGACTCTGCCATGCAGCCAGGTTTGAAGTTTTGAGCTGACTGTGCAGGATCTGATTGTCTTGTTGAGTCAGAAGGTGTGGAGTTTGAGGTAAACTCCATGGTGGACCTTGAGCTAAGTTCTTTAAGATTGGGTACCAGTGCTGACGTGGCCAGTCTGGGGCAATCAGGATCATCTGTGGTTTCTCTTGTCTGGCTTTTAGGAGTACTTTTGTAAGGTGAGCCAGTGGTGGGAAGGCATAAACTTGTAGGCGTTTCCAGCTGAACGAGAGAGCATCCACTTTCCATGCTTGTGTGTGATAAGTCCCTGTGCAGTATTTTTGTAGTTGGCAAAAAGATCTATGCCTGGGCACCCCCATTTCTGCTTTATCATGCTGAATACTTGTGGATTTAATTTCCACTCGTGAGAATCCATGATGTTTCTGCTTAAGTCGTCTGTCAAGGTATTCTTCTCTCCTGGCAGGAATTGTGCCTGCAGATGAACTTGATAGGTTAGAGCTGTGTTCCACAAGGTCATGGCTTGTCTGCATAGGGATAAGAATGAGTGCCCCCTTGCTTGTTTATGTACCACATAACTGTGGTGTTGTCTGTCTTTAGTAAAAGTTGTCCTGGATGCAGAAGGTCCTTGAAAGCTGTTAGGGCATTTTGTACAGCCAACATCTCTTTTTGATTGATGTGAAGATGCATTTGGTCTGCGGTCCACTTGCCCTGGATACATTTTCCTGCCATGTGTGCTCCCCAGATGTAATCCGAAGCATCTATTGTTAGTGTCTGCCTGGCTGTGGGTAGAGAGAAAGGCTGTCCCTTGTTGAGGTGACATGTCTGTGCCCACCATTGAAACTCCTGTTGCAGGCAGGGAATTAGAGGTATTACTGCTTCCAAACTGTGGCAGTGTTGAGTCCAAACACTTTTTAGGTACCATTGTAATTTCCTCATATGCAGTCTGGCATATGGAATTAGAAGTATGCAAGATGCCATGAATCCCAAGGCCTGCAGAATTTTTCTTGCAGGTAGTTGTTTTTTTGTTGCCATCAATTGAAAGTACCGAGTCAGTTGTCCTTGCTTGTCTGGCGTGAGATAAGCCATCTGGGCCTTTGTATTTAAGCTGGCACCCAGGAATATCATCTCTTGTGAGGGCACTAGTTTTGATTTCTTTTCGTTTACGGTGTACCCTAGGCAAATTAGCAACCTTTTTACAAACGCCAGATGCTTTAGAAGAATGTCCTTGCTCTCTGCTTGAATAAGGCAGTCGTCCAGGTATGGATATATTTGAATTCCTTGTTGTCTGCAAAATGCAATTACTGGTGCCAGGCACTTTGTGAAGACCCTGGGCGCAGTAGATAAGCCAAAGGGCAGTGCAGAGAATTGGTAATGCATTGAACCAGCTATGAATCTGAGGTATCTTCTGCAATCTTGTCTGACAGGGACATGCAGGTATGCCTCTGAGGTCCAAAGTAACAAGCCAAGCCTTCTTGCCCAGCATGGGAAGAAGCTGCTGTAGTGTCAACATCTTGAATTTCGGAACATCCAGGTAAGTATTTAGAGTGGAAAGGTCTAGTATGGGTCTCCAGGCTTTGCCATTTCTGGGAACCAAGAAAAGTCTTGAGTAAAATCCTTGTCCGTGTTCCTGTTGTGGTAACTTTTTGGATAGCTCTCATGTCCATGAGAGCTGTAATCTGTTTTTGTGGCAGGTTTGGCATTCCTTTTAGCCTTGGTAGAGTGTGAAAATGGAACCTGTAACCTTGAGACACAATGTTCAGAACCCATTTGTCTTGGGTGATTACATGACAATTTTGAGAAAAAAGTGTTAGTTTTCCCCCTAAGGGAGCTGCCAAAAGGACAGAGTTTGGCATTTGAAGGGGGAAGTCATTGGGACTGTTTCCTGTAAGGTTGTGATTTGTCTTCACCTCCTTTTGGAGTTGTTGCACCCCACTGTCATGGTCTGTAAGGGCTTTGGGGCTGAGATCTGCCTCTTGGGCATCTGTATCTGCCTCTTTGTGGTCTGTCTGACACTGGAAAGGACAAATTTTTTGGAGGCCGATTTCTACTAAATCGAGGTGGCTGTACCTGTAAGAAATCCTTCACTGTTTGCATAGATTTTGCCTTATCCTCCATTTCCTTTAATACCTCTTCTGCTTTAACACCAAATAGAAAATCCTGCTGTAAAGCAGCATCCAATAATTTAGCCTTAACATGATCAGGTAAAGCTTGTTCTTTTAACCAAGCATGCCTTTGAATCACAGACCCTGTGACTGCTGCTCTACAAGAAGCCTCTAATGAATCAAAACCACATTGCAAAGTATGTTTTCCCACTTGTTCAGTTGCATGCAATAATTCCTGCATTTCCTTATAGTCAGGATGTTCTGAAGCTGTACTCATTTTCTGTTTTAGCAGAGACATTAAATATTGTTAGTATTTAAGCATGTGGAACTGGCAATTTAAAGCTCTCACTGCTAAAGTTGCAGAAGTGCAAACTTTCTTCCCCCATCTGTCTAATGCTCTAGAATCCCTGTCAGAGGGAACTGGATTCTTAGCCGTGGAAGCCTTTACCCCTTTGGGGCCCTGGGAAATAGTTTCTGGATCAGCAGCAGGGTTTTTATAAAGAAATTTGTGAGAGTCAGGGACTCTGTAGTACCTACCTGTCTGGTTTGACTGGTGCAGGTGGCAAATAATCAGGATTTAAACTGGATTCAGAGAGCACATCATCCACAATATCTAACACTGGCGGAATAGCCAGGGGTCTGTGCTGAGGTAAAAGTCTCTGAGCCTTTTCTTGGATTCTGAGTAATCCTGGCCCTCCCAATGGAAATGCTCCCTCATGGTATGTAAAGTTTCCCCAAAAGAGTAATCCTCAGGAGGAGAGGCTGAAGGAATAGATTCTTCAGCATCTGAGTCCTCATAGGGGGGTAAAGAGTATTCATGGTCCGAAAAGGAATCAGATGAGATGGAAACCTGGTCAGAGGAATCATAGTCTGTATCCTGCCTAGGCCTTTTATCAGGAGGGGGATGGGAACCCCTGATCAGAGTAATTAAGTCTTCGGCCATTTTAAGCATTTGATTTTTAGGCATGGAGGCCTGTCCAGGTGAATGCTGTACTTGCTTCTTTGTCTTTAATGGAGCTTTAGACTTGGCAGTAATTTTTATGGTAAGCTGTGAAGGTCTGAAAACACCCTCAGCAGCCTACGCCTGCTCAGCGGCTCCGGACCAATCTGAAGGGTTAGTTTCCGTAGGCCCAACAACTTGGGTATCCTGAGGCCTAGACATCTCCACGTGGGCGTCGGAGGCAGCCTGTGGTTCTGAGGTCGCGGGTGTCAGGGGCTGTGAAAGCGCCTCACTGAGAACCGGCGACTGGCCTAGAAGAGGCTTCATAATCAGTTTTGGGCCTCGGATGCCTGTCCTTATCTTTGCGTTTTTTGTGTATTCCGGTCGTCGGTTGTTCCGACGGCATGGTATAATTAGACCATCGGCCAAAGTAATGGCGAGCAAAATCAAACCGACGTTTAATAGTGCGTTTGTTAAACCTAGCACAAAACCGACAACTAGTGACGTCGTGGTCTGGGCCTAGGCATGGAATACAGTAAGAATGAAAATCCTTATGAGGCATTTGCTTCCCACAAGAAATACAATTAACTTACTGACATCGGTCTAAGGCAAGAAAAAGTTTCCCCAGTGGGGTACTTAGCTTTATAGAAGACTTTGGTTCTGAAATTCGAATTGAAAATCTCAGAAGTCGGCCGACCGGCACTTGCGAACTGCTTTTGCTTCGGGCACCGCACAGCAAGAAAGACTGAAGAAAATGGCGTTGGCTGCATCTAATATACCCCTGGCATACTGACGTCAGGGAAGAAGCAACAGCAACCAACGCCGGACCAAGACTTTGGAACTCTGGCCGACTGCGGGACCGCCTGACAGCAGGATAACCCAAGTGTAATGACTGCAGCAGTGAAACACAAACATCTCATTTTAAGGATATATACAGAAAATATCTGTCTCAAGATTCTGGAACCTGATCTTCTCCTCTCATTACATCAATATTTCACTATTCTTTCTTCTGTAAAGACAATTTTTGTCTTTAGGTTCATAGGTGTGTACTATGAAAACGGCCCTGGAGCCTTTACAAGCCTAGCCCACAGAAGTGCCCTTGCATCATGCCACCGTTAGTTCCAGGTGCCTCTATCAAGTAAAGGCCACTGTAAGTGATCCCCGGGGTGAACTTTCTAATTTCCCATCCATTCATCAAACTTTCTGTTGAAAAGGGCTCATGAGGTGCTCTGCTTGACATGTATGGGAAGTCTATTCCACAGCATGGGTAGTCCCTGGGTTATGAACCTGTCCCTCCAGCACATTCTGTTTGTTGTGGTAATGAGGTTGAGGTCCCTGGAGCGTGTGGTGTGGAGGGACTGGGATTTCTTTAGGTGCAACATTTCTAACAGGGTTGGGTCAGATATGGCTTTGTAAGCAAAGCAGAGACCAGTTAGTGGCTGGTTTTCCGCAATTAACGAATCTTTCACACCTTGTTCCACGTTTCATTTTAAACAAACTGGACTTAAAGGAAGGTCTACCTTTTCCTACAATTTAACTCAGTCAGGTTGAATTTCTCCCTACACTACGGTGTTGGTATTGTTTAGGTACCAGAAACCTTCTTGTACTTCATAAAACTTTCATTTCCTTGCCTTGGACTCAAAGGAAGGGAATGTCTACCCAATGTTTTTAAGCTCAACTTCTCATATACTTTGTCAGAGGAATCTGTCTCTGCTTGCATGACACAGCACAGACAGGGAAATATGCAATTCTTCCTGTCAGGTACTGCCCACATAATCTAGCATAGGTAATTTGTCCTACTGATATCAGCACATCATGAGTGGATGGGTAACAAAGTTCACACCGGGATCACACCAACAGCACTGCTAGATAGGGGCCAAGGGTACTAGCTGCTCGTACAAGGGTCTAGGGAACTACTAAAGGGGCGGTGAATACCGCACAATGTGGCTGGGATAATATATGCCTTCAGGCAGATGGCTCAGTACCAACCTATGAACCTATCATTAGCTGCTATAAAACAGTGCTATCACCCGACTCTTTCTGCATTGCAGACAGCAGTACTGATTTGGACAGTTCTTTTGGGGGGGGGGGGGGTGTTGACATGAAAAAGGAAAATGTCAATTTTAACAAAAAATAATTATGACCTTTCTCTGAATATCACAGAAAGCTGTGATACTACATTTAAGTTCTCTTAATGCCATATGAAGTAATACAACTAATATTACAAATCACTGAGTATTTTAATATGATTTTGTTTTCGTTTAACTATGGCATGTTTTTTTCTGCACAATCTCAAGTTTCAGTAAGAAAGAATCACTTGGTGCATCTAAAAAGATGGCAACTCTAACAGCCAACATACTGTGTATAGTGGTCAACTTGTGGGTGACATTTCTGTAACTCAACAGTTTTAAAGAAAGTAGCGTTAGTCTTGCACACAGAGCTACTAATTTGTCAAAGATTACAGTTTTGATGAAGTGCTAGTATGTTGCACTGTAACACATCACAGTGAAGCAATCCAACACAAGTAGGAAAATATATATATGTACAAAGGCATTTGTGCCTCAAACTCAAGAGCAAATAGTTGCAAACTTTTTTTTTTTTTTTTTTTTTTAACTGTGCTTGTAAAATACTTTTGAGCAAAAATAAATATTAACCCATTTCTCAAACAATCGATTTTAAAAATCGATCTTTTCTACTGGAGACACTGGTCTAGTGAGTAGCAGAATAGGTTATTTTAGGTGTTAATCTCTTGGATTTCAGTGCTAGTTTTGATGCCTCAGCAATACATGACTACAAAATGACAAGCCTTACTAAAGCTTGAAATTTAGCTACCTTCTTTGGCTACAGTTGTAAAATTGGTATGAATTGCTTAATTGGACTCTGGGAGAATTGTATACGATAGTCATTCAGAAATAAAATGCAAGCACTCTTGCTATAGAAGGTATGCAAGATGCCCATTTCTCAACCTGTCATTTTGGCTCAATGGATTTGGAAGTCAACGTAACTGCCTTATGTGTAGCATCACTCATATAAAGACGGTCTCTAAACAAGATTACGTTAATATGTCAGGGCACATTTCAGCTATTTTGTGGAAAATCATTAAAATTTTATAAGCACCAAAGAGTGGTTTTAATGCATTAAAACAGCTCAGGAAACAAAGATGCAACAAAAAAATGTTTTTGGTTCCAAGGTGTTTTTTCATATTAGACTTGAAATATGACACCATCTACCCTAGAACTCACTTTAAGAACCAAGTTATTTCATACTTTGCACATTACCTAATGTCAATTTTATCATTTTTCATGTATTCAAAATTTAAAATAAAGCTCAATGGTTATGGAACAAGGCAACTTTACTTCTTAAGAAGCAATGAAAGATCTTTTATACGGATTTTAGAAAGGAAAAAACGAGCCTCACTAGAGTGACATACTCGCAATTAGTTTATCTGTATTTTGCTTGAGAGCCTAGTGCTTCACTGTTTCTTTTTTTTTTAAACTTTATGCAAACTGTATCAGCATTTTTTCCTCCGTCTGACATCAGTGTTACTCCTCAGACTACAGCATCCAAGAAAATGGGTACTTTTTAAAATACTATTTCTCAGAGATGAATAAACCTTAAGTGAGAACAGTGGGTGTTTGCATAAATTGACTTTCTTATTCTACTACTGCTGGAGTGATCCTTAATGCACCACAGAAAACAGCAGTATAGACTGGTGTGAAGTAGTGTTTTGCAAAGGGAGGAACTGAAGTGGCAAAGTATTTAGAATTCGGTTCCAAAATTGTTTTCCATGTCTTACAATTACAGGAAGAAATGGTAAACTGGAATAAGCAAGTAACATTTCATTATGAATACTGGAGATGTACACACATGCAGTTCTGAAAATGCCAAACAGAAATCTGATCCACCTAACAAAAAAAAAAAAGCAGCTAAGCCTTGATTCCAGTTTACACAGTTCTTCTGTTTCAGATTCTGTGGACTACATTTCCAAAGTTAAAAGGTGCCTTTTAAATTGAAAGGGTAAAGTCAAAGCTGCTTTGCTCAGACGTTTACTGATGTTTCTAAGTAAATGTTAGCTATATTTTTATCAGGTGGTCTAAAGGAAACTTGCATAACAGAACAAATAATTTTGTTCTTGTTTCCATGAACTACTGATGAAGTATAATGTCATCAAGTCTTACTAAATAGATATCATGTGATTCTCATCAATAAGTAACTATCACTGCGACAAACTCCAACCATTTGGTTCTCTCATTCAGCCCAGGCAGGAATCCATGCTACAGGTAAACAAATCAGGCACATTAAGAGACAATTTCTACAACACTAACATTTTCTACAAAACACTGCTTTAAGCACTACCATAACGGCCAATAAAGTGACTATCATGAAGTGCTGCAGCCAAAAGAACTAGTACGATGCAGGATGTTAAAGGTACAACTGGGAATTAAGTCACCTGCAACATTACCACATCCAAGAAGCTGCTGTTTAAAACCATATTCAATAATCTAAACTTTATGCCACCTTTAAGCAGAATATTCTGCAACTCCCTATAAAAAACCCAAACAGACCAAAGTCAAAAGTCAAAAGCCAACAATGGAAAAACAAACCTGTTGCAGCAAGACACAAAGTTTTTTTGTTAAGGCAATACAAAATATACACAATGTTCCCATCCTATGGAAATAACCAAACTCTGGAAAGGCAAGGCACCACAGAATTCCTCAACTAACATTTCCTTTGGTATCCTCAGCATTTCCATCAAGGAAGCCAACTCCTGATTTAGAAGTGTACTGGCACATTTTCCTAAAAAGAATGCTGCACTGCTCCAATTTATAAGCAACAGTTATTTAGGGCTTCCTTTACTCACAATACATCTACATTTGTGGCTCATGTGATAAAATTACAATGAAACCTAAATTTTGCATAAAAGAAAGTCAAAGGAACATAGTGAAGTTACGTTTGAAAGAAAACAAGGACTCTCCAGCCGACACAAGCATCCTCCAAAAGGGCCTCATAGAAACAGACAACTGGTGCCAGAGCCATGGCCTCAAGCTAAACGCCAAAAAGTGTATAGTCATCCCCTTTGGCAAAAACAAAGTGCCCACAAATTACCACATAGGTGGTAATCCATTAAGTACAGAAGTAATTAGGGACCTGGGGACCCAAGTTGATAGCAATCTCTCATTTGACAACCACGTGGCCAAAGTGGTTAGAAAAACATTTTATATAGCCCACCTAATCATGAAGGGATTCACATCTAGATCAGGGGAGGTCATCGTGCCTCTTTACTCATCCCTCATCAGGCCCATAATTGAGTACAATGCCCCTTTCGGGATGTACCTTACCAGACACCTGCAGCAACTAGAAAGACCCCAAAAGTACCTCACCAAGAGGATCATAGGGCTTAAATAGATGCCATATGCTGCCCGGTTAAAGAAACTCCAGCTCTACTCAGTGGCATACCGCCTGCTCAGAGGCAATCTGTGCCTGACATATAAAGCCATATCCAACCCGGAATTAATGGACATGCTGCACCTCAGAAAATCCAAATCCCATCGAGCTCTGGCCGAGAGACTTGAACCTCAGCACTGAAATAAATAGGACATGCTGGAGGGACAGATTCATAACCCAGAGGCTCCCTTCACTCTGGAATAAAATCCCAGTCCAGGTTAGGCAGAGTCCCTCATTGACTCTCTTCAAGAGGAATCTTGATGAGTGGATGGGAGATCGTAGGTTTACCCCTGGTATCACTTCTGTTACTGTTAGACAGAGGCACAGTATACTAACCTCGAAAAAGGGCATAGCAAAACAAATTTAAAATGGGTGGCGAAAGCCAAACACACTCTGGCTAGGCTTACAAATGCCCTAGGGCAGATAGCCTAGTATGAACCTATGAACCTAAAACCATAAATGTGTACAGCTCAGTATAGAACACTGACAGAAAAAGCAGTATTTTGTTTTGCCTTTACAACTGTGGCAGTCCTATTTTAACATATTAGCATAAGGTTATCGCATAAAATGCATGAAAGTCAGTAGCATCATTTCTGGAAGCACATGGCCTCTGCTATTACCATAACACAAAACCGCATAAAGTAACAAGCTAGTTTTTTAAATATGCTCTGAACATTAGGCATGCAACTTCCAATAATAAAGGGGACATACAGGAAATGATATAACAGAAGACCACCCCAAAAAACACTACAAATAACTAAGAAACAGCTTTGTAAACTCATCTTTTCATATCAATTTGCAATTTAGTACACATTCAGACTTTTGTATTGCATTTAGCCTGATTCTGCATAAAAACATTACTAATTTTTTTTTTTACTTCACAATATTTACAGAATTGCTTGGGCCTCCCCTTAAAGACCTGGACATCCCCAGGGAGTCTGGCCTCACCATGAGGAACACTACACCATGCATAAGCAATTCTTTACAAAAGGGCTTCAAGTGAACATAGCCTGGTTAAAAGATTTGCTCAGTCACAAAGTAGGCAAAGTGAGACAGAGGGAAACACCCAGTACAAGCAGAAGAAGCCTGTTAACTTAATAACTTGACCTACTACGCTAAACTGCCAGACCTAAAGAACACTATGATTTATGCAATGCCTAACCCCCCCCCCCAAAAAAAAAATCAATAAGCACGGTCAAGAAGAAACTGATCCAAGTAGAATTAAAATTTATTATGAGGCTGGGGATACAGAGACAGATACTGGGATTGCAAAATTCAGCCTTTTGAATGTGTGGAAGTCATGGAGGCATATGCAGCTACTAGCATGAATAAATCTGAGACAACTAGGGCTGTATGCTGTTTGCCTGGTATTCACACAGTAAACACAGTCATATAAGCAACAGTCAAAAAACATTTTTTAACTTCTTAACTTGATCTAACACTAACCCAATAATGTTACTTCACAATGAATCTTAACTGTAACCATACAAAAAACTGACTCCAGGTTACAAAAAGCTACTTACACTGGCAACATTCGAGCTTCAGGATTATTTATGGATACAGTTAAAATTCCTCCATTTGTGATGGATGTTCGCCAGCTGAAAGAGACACCACAATATGAAGGGTTACAGGAATATTTTGACAAATAGCTAACAGTGTGCATCTCTACCTCAATAATTTTACCCTCAAATGTCACAACTCCCCTATTACAGATATGCAAGGGGGTAAGCAGTTAAAGAATCTCGCATTTACCAAAAAATGGACAGAATAAATGAGGCCTGTGGGTCACATCAGGAATCAGGTCAATATCTACACTTGTAAGAAAAATGCACTCAGAAAGAACTGGCAGTTTAAGAAGAACAAAATGATGCACATCATTCCTTCGACACCTTTGAGTAACACTTCTAAAATTTCAGCAAATGATCATGGCAGGCTAAACCTGGAGCAAGACAAAGATTACACCGAAAAACACCTGATAAAAGGACTACTTTACTATAAATTTTATATACAACAGCAATTGCAGCAGCTGAGTCATACAGTAGCAGAGAAAAGCTCCACAGGCCAAATATAGCACTCCAAGTTACTCAATGTCAATGCATTTTGAAAGACAATAGTCCAATACCTGGAACTGAAACAACTCCATCTTCACTTACTCAGTTCTCTCCGAGAAGTGCATATCCCCCTTCCAAGAAGGTAGTATGCATCTTATGCCTGAATTCAGTTGGCATTACATAGCACTTGTTCCATAAGATCATTTGCACGCAAACACAAAAAATGTAGTCATCCTACCAGAAAATAGGCAAATCATCAAAATTTCCTCCCTCAAGCCCAGTGTGAAAATTCTGAACAAAATATAGCTCTCAAACGAAAGGGGTGGCATGCAGACATCCACCCTTAAACACATTCTGATAAGTGACAATGAATCAGCAAGTAACCAACCACCACACTACTCAGCTGGACTTTATCACTGAATGAGGACAGTATGATAGACAAATATGCAGAAGTATACTGACGAACTTATAGAAAAATTAATCCGCATATGCAAGTAAAAGGCCATCTAAGCACACTGGGATAGCTGAAGGTTAATAAGCACCATCTTGCCATTCAAGTAGTAGCCAGCATGAGACTAGTTAAACTATCTAGGCCTTCTGTAGCAGACAACTGCTGGGAATACCAAAATTCCAGAGCCATGGGGAAAATGATGGCATACAGTAAGGACAAAAGCAAAAGGATTAAGAAAGCAGCTTCCTGTTGAACTGAATCTGCCAAAGAAGGCCAGACTCAGGGAATGATGGTGCAAGCAAAATGCGAGAAGGTGAAATCCACAACACAAAAGGTCCATAAATAGAGAAATTCCTGAAACAATCACCTACAGCCGCCATAGCACTGACAACAGCATTGTCTTGGATATAATTTGTCTGGTGGCAACACACAAGCAAACAATCTAACTGGACTGCTTAACTAATGGCAAGCTGCTCTAGCTGGCACAAGGACAGACCTGCGTTTCTGAAGTCAAGCACTTTCTTTAGATTAAAAAAAAAAAAAAGCAAAAACAAATCAACTTGAACTGATGCATATCTTGGGTATAGAGAAATATCTCTGCCCTGGATTTTGTTAACACAAAGAACAGGGTGGTGAATGGACTTTAGGAACACACTAAAACCTTTTTCAGGCAAAAATGACAGTGTTCTAAGAAACGGTAGACTTGTGTGACAAAATAGATACCAACAAATAGCTACCTACCTGCAGATTGAAGATATTGAGCAGAAAGGATTGCCAAAACAAAATGATCATCTTCAAAAGCCACTAAATCATCTTTTAAGAAAAGAACTGCACTGCTTATGAATCAAACAGTTCACCTATAAAAAGAGTTTTACTAGGGTCAAATGAAGACAAAGAATCCCTTAATTTGCCAGTGCGGGGTCACAATAATGTGCTTTAACAAGGTCATGATATAAAAAGAAGTCTGTAGAAAATTTGGGACCCAAATTACGCAATATGTACAAATGAACAAAAGCAATTGCGAGATAAAATATTAAGGCTTCATAGATAACTCTTGTGATCAGAATTTTCTCCAGTTACAGTTTATATGACAACTGAAAAGGCTTCCTGGAACCCTCAACTATTTGCAATACTCCAGTTGGGAAATGTGCTTAGAAAAGATAAAGGAAGAGATTCATGTTTTGATGTCAATTACACTGGAAGATCCAAATGAGGACTTCTTTCATGTGTTCTTCTACAGTTTTCTGCTGAATAGAGTACCAGGAAAGCCTGAAGCAACACCCTTCTCGGTCAACACAAAGCAATAAGGACTTTTGTTCCCCACAATTTGAGACATGAAGAATCAGAAGGAATGGTAAAAATCCATACAAAATCTTCACTTCCATGACAAAAGGAAGGCAACCACAACTTATTCACTATAAACTCAAACACTACATCTACTATGCTAAACACAAGTTTAACTAGCACTATAATTCTACAAGCATAAAACTTAGTCTAGTAACTTCTTTTTTTTTTTTTTTTAAATCCAGAGGTTGCTGAGCCTACCTCATGAATTATGTGGGAGATAAATGGAAGACAAACTGTCTGATAAGACCAACCTAAAAATAAAGAAATCACAAAGGAGCTCAATAATTTGCTTAAAATGATAAAGGATGACAAAATGCTGTAAAACCGTAGAAACAGTGGCATACAAATCTGAACTAAAGATAATCCGTCCAAACAAGATCTGACAAGAGTTAGTGCCCTACAACACAACAAAAGAGAAAGATCTTTAAGAAGCTCTAGGCTTAGAGCATTAGCAGGGTTGGTTCGGAACTCAACAAGCAGCTTGATGGTCATCAGTCTCAGACTGACAGAATGAATTGGATCCAAGACTACAGGATATCTGGACTTGTCAAGGAAGACAGGAAGACAGTAACAAAGGACTCTGTCCAAGCAAGTATCCTGAACAGGAGTTGGCAAAGCACCTCACTAGACTGGATGCATTTGAATCTAGGGGTCCCATCAATATGCTCCATGTCCTCCTTTTGTGGGAAGTTTGTTTTTTCTTTATGTGGGACACCCATGGACAAGCTATCAGATGCCATGGCAGCCCTAGGAAAACTTTTGATTCAAGTGATCGTGAAAATTCTTTGCTCCCCAAATGACAGTACTAGGAGAACCTTGCGCAGTTGTGATAAAAGGAGGCAATACAATAAGCTCTATGCTCAACCACAACAAACACTGACTAGAAGAAATTTTGTTTCAGTATGGAAATTGTTTCTTACACAAAAAACTGGCCACTTCAGATGCATCTAATCTGATAAACTACCACCAACTTTTAACAAACTGTTCCTGGCATTCTAAAGCCACTACTCAGTAAGCAAAGAAAGAACAAAACATACTTTAACAGGGTACTTAACGGTATTCTGGAAACCATCCAAATAGACCGATGATTCTAGGAAGTCACATTGACTACAGATCTTAACTCTTCAAACTGCAGCAAAAAAAAGCTCACGATGGCAGGGGTTTGACATACTTCTAATACTACATATGTTCTGGCATCCACACAGGAGGGTATATCCACTTGTCCAACAGAAAGGCAAGGGTGAAAAACTCTACAAGTCAGACCAGACAAGCATTCTACAACTGAACTCCCAAAGGTTAGCAGTAAAACAGTGAATACAAAAAAATTTAGAGTATACAGAGGTAAGCATTAAAAAAGTAGCTGGCAGACTACCTTGTTAATCCCTTGACGTCCACAGACATTTGGAGAAGGAACATGGCAAACAAACTACTGAATCCCTATGCAAAATGCTAGAGAGAGATATGTTAAGTCTACAGTTGCTTCCCACATGAACAGCAGCAGCATTTCTGTTGAACACTTACTGCAGCAACAATTTTGCACTTGCTTTTCCCCTCAAAAACACTTTTACAGAAAAAAACTGAATAATGATTCAAACATTTTCACCACAAAATAACACTCCACAAATGCACTAGTAGGAAGCCTACTAAAATTCAGTTAATAAACACAGTTGCCATGTTGGTTTAGAAATAGATTTACTGAATTCATTGTTGCAAATCATGTCGTCACATAAGGCTTTCACAAGACAAAGGTTAACCCATATTTCCATCTCATACTAGTTATCAAACAGGAAATACAATCCTTGGTAATTATTCTGACTGGGGGGGTTACTGAATCTAGATGACTCAACAGTGATCCCTTTCAAGTTTAAATTTTTTTTTCTCAGTACCAACTTCAGTGTCTCTGAATATGCTGACATATCAAGCTAGGAAAGATTATTATATGTAATGAGGATACGAACTCTCCAACTTGTATTTGGGTAAGCTTTAAAGTACTTTTATTTGCTCTTGTATGTGCAAATTTAAGCAAACAGATGCCTTTTTATTTCTTCTCTTCTTTACTGGTATTAAGAAATGTAGGTATTAGAGTACAAAAAAGGAAAAACTAAACAAAAGCATGTTTAAGTTGATAGGCCACAATTTTGGGTTGCTGAGGTGGGAGATGGGGTGCAAAGTAAACGGCCCATAAAATATATACAGCTGACAAGTCTTCCTTATTTTGGTATAGGTGAATGACTGTACTAAGACCCCTTGGCTTAATCTAAAAATAAATTAGAAGTGAAAACAAGTAAATATGAATGCTGAATATAATGAAAAGCTTTCCTTTAGCAAAAAAGGTTTGTTTGTCTTTCAGGCTGCACCATAGGAATACATCTTTCGCCTACTTTTTCCAAGGAGGCAAGCTGATAATAGGCCAATACAAAACAAAGCACTGGTTTCTTCAACATTAGCAGTAAATGATTTCTGAAAGTATGCATGTAATTTTCACATCTGGGGAAAAAAATTAAAGACACCAATGAGTGTAAGTAGAAGCACAGGTTTTAATAACGTGTCTTACAACAGATAACCTCAATTGTGGGTCAACTAGGGTCAGTGTTAGCAGCTGCCTAGTTGGCATAAACGATCCTATTAGGAGGGTTAAACTTCATTTGAAGATATACATGGTTGTATGTGTGTGCATATTAAGTTAATAATTTCTGGGGTTCTGTTTTTTTTTTTCTTTGAGAGATTTTATAAAAAACAAAGTTGTGTAAAATGTGACATGGGTTCCAAACTTGATAAAAAATGTATAAAGGATCAACCAGCCAAACATTATTGGGTGCATGCATCACAAAAGCTGCAGTGAGACATTTAAAAAGCTGCCACATATAACAGGTGGGAAGAATGACTTCTTACCATAACAGAAACACTTCACATTATTATATTGGAATGTGAATGGTTTCACAGTTATAGACAAAAAGAAAAGAATACTTAATTATATAAAGAAATGCAGAGAACAAATAGCAATGCTACAGGAGACAAATTTGGAAAGAACTGAGCATGCAAATTTGATGGATATTCTGCAGAATATCAGGAACAAAGGGGAAAAATGCAGTATATTAATTACTAGAGAAGCTCCAGTAGTGTTAGAAGAGGGGAAAATAATGGCAGATTTGTAGTTGAAAGAGGCGACTGGCAAGGAATTAAGATTACACTGGTGTGTTTTTGTATTGCACCTAAAACTGATATTTTGAATCTTAAAAAATCTGGGAGAAATAATCAGCTTTCAGCAGGGAAAAAGCTTACCATAACGTTCCATCTGTGTTGTCGATCTTCACTAATCCTTGACTGTGGGTTCGGTTCTGTATATCAAAACGGACCCGGCCGTAATTCCAGCTCACACCCTACAAAACTCTCAAGCTAAGCTTTACCCATTATGCTCCTTGCAGGATTACCTCAGATTGAGTTTGCATAAAATAGTGACAGACAGGGAGCAACAGACCAGAGATCATACCTGTATTCCTAAAAGAGAAAGTCAATCTTTTGGGAAAGGTCTATTCCACCAAGAAATCAAAGGACGGGGAAAGGAGGGTGGGGATGTCAAGGATAAGATAGTCAACAAAGATGGAACGTTATGCTAAGACAAATTCATTATCTAATGTTGTCAATCTTTACTAAATCCTTGACTATGGGACAGAGTCCCCAGCTACCTAAATCTTGGGAGGACTCATGGAAGAATATTCCTGAGCACCATTGAGCCAAATGATGCTCATCCCCTAGAGATCAGATCCAGCTTGGAATAAGAAAGAAATGTATAGAGGGGATGCCCAGGTAGCCACTGCACAAATATCAACAGAAGCTCTGGAATGAAAGATTGCAGAAGTGGCTACAGCCCTTGTTGAATGTGCATTAACAGGTCCTGGTAGTTGCACGTTTAGTTATAAATAAAAGTTGTATAATTTTTATGCCACTTAGACTGAGTAACTTTAGAAACAGGTTTTCCCGCAGTAGCAGAAGAGGAAACAACTGGTCCAATTTTCTGCTTTCCTTTGTTCTGTGAAGATAAAAACACAATTGTCTATGCACATCTAGCAAATGCAGACAATATTCACCCTTGTTTGAGAAGTTGGGGTAGAAAACTGGAAGCTGAACACTCTGGTTGATATTGGTATTGGACACACTATCTTTGGAAGAAAACGACTTGTTCTCAAATAAACCCTGCCTTTATAGAAAGTAAGGTATGGTGGTTTGCTGTGAACAGCAAGTTGCAAAAGGTTCAAAAGGGAAACCAACTACAGACTGAAGTACTAGATTCAATTCCCAAGGTGCAGAAGGGTCTTTGTATATGGGGGGGGGGGGGTCCTGAGCATCAATGTTCCTTTTACAAAGGCTTTACAAAGTCTGTGGGAAATTACCGCTGTCATTCAAACCATTATGAAAATTTGAGATTGCAGCTAGATGCATTCGAGATGCTCCTGCTTCAAAAAGCAATGTTAAAAACTCAAGGACCTTATCAACTGGTGCTGAAAATGGAACGAGATTAGTCTATGAAGGCCATTTTGAAAATTTTTGCCACTTGCTGAAATATAACGTTCGAGTCAAAGGTTCGTGGGAGGCTAGAACAGTTCTTAGAACTGGGGAAGTGAGAGAATAATGCCTGGCAATCACTGAAACTGGAGAAGTCACACAATGAGCTTGAGACTTTAAAGATTCAGATGAACTAGTAAGGAAAGGAAATGAGGTAACGGTACCAATGATGGTACAAAGAACTTAACGGTACAGGAGAAAAATACCAGTGATAGTATGTACAAGAAAACACTACTCGTGTTAAGAAAAGAAAGCAGTAACAGGAAGAGCTGGGTATAAGAAAAAGGGAAAGAAGTCACTAAAAAGGAGATTTAAACAGAAATCTTAACTACAACAAAGAATGTTCTTACTTGAGAGCTGTTTCGATAGACGCGTCTGGCACAAATGCTGCAACCGAGATCTGAGGTAATCCTGCAAGAAGCACTGTGTGTAAAGCATCGCTTGAGAGTTTTGGAGGGGGCAAGATGGAATAATGGTAGAGTCAATTCAGATACAAGGAACCGAACCCACAGTCAAGGATTAAGTGAAGCTTAACAACATCAGATTACTACTTATAGGTGGGGACTACAATTTGATTTTCAACAATGAGGATGCATCTGGGGGCCTAGAAGGGAAAATATAACAAGAGGGTAGATTTCAGAGGAAATTTATGAAAATATTTGGTATGAAAGTGATATCCGTAGCAGGAACTCAGAGAATTAACATATTACTCTCCAAGGTATAATAATTGGGCTACACTTAGAAAAGATACTTCACAGGAAAGTACAGTTGTGAACACTTAACATAAATGTAGATATTCGAGTGTATTCACTGTTGCAATCATCACATTTGGGTTACCTGCTTGCAGTAGCCCTCAGTCGGCCTGATTAACAAAGTCTTGGATCCTGCGTCAGTTGCTGTCTCTTCTTCCGTGATGTCAGGTAGTCAGGGGTATAAAACATGTAGCAGATGCCATTACATCGGTTTTCTTGCACCAGATGTCAGGTGCCCCCTCAATGGGAAGGGTCTATGCTAAATGTTCGATCAAAAATGTCGAACATTACGGGTTGACATTTGAATGTTCGAACATAAAAAAAAACAATAAGTGTAGGCAGGGGGCTGTGACCCCCTCACCCCCCCTACTTAAATATGCCAACTCCGAGACCGCACTTCAGTGCAGAAAAATGGAAATTCTCCCTATCTGCATCGTACGGTGCCGCTGAAAGTCAAAATTTTGAA